>NC_092631.1:60951786-61551786 GCF_039555335.1 Amphiura filiformis | reverse complement strand
TCAACACTTGCTAACGCGTGTGGACTTTGTAATATTGATAGACACTCTTAACTTCTAGTACGTCTAGTGCCACTGTGGTCTAGTGTACTGTACGCCACAGCATCTCAAAACCCAATCAACGTAAGTTCTAGTTCCATGAAGAGATCAGATGGCAATTTTAAAAAGAGTATCATTTGTTAATCTGGCGTGCATATGGCGTACATAATAGAAAACCACTCTTACAGAATATAGAGAGTAATACTATATTGCACTAAAAGTCAGCAGCTGCATGTGGATTTCTGTTTCTACGCTTTGCTCTCTACTACTTCTCTGCCTTTCAGAATAAAGCAAAGTTTGATCAGCGTGTACGTACGGTAGCTTAACAAAACCACAACGGGCAGGAGTAGGAGGAGCAGTTACGTAGTCACCTGGGAACAGCGCTTCGGTATTGGTGGATTTTGTTTTTGTATACATATTCTGAATTGTGTTGCAGTGCTCCATAGTACTGTATTGAGTGTATTTGAAAGTTATTTACATATGCGGATATATCTGCAATTCTGTATTCAATGCTGATAAAAGTGGACATTTAATTGTGCTACTTTCAATATTCTGCGTGAAAAGTACCCGGTATAATAGTGTAATCACTGTGATTACTCTAGTTTAGCTGCTGCTGTGTCGTGAACTGACAATTGAAAAGTTTTGTTCTCATTACCTATGTTAAGCAAACACATGTTTGTTTCTATGCCATAATCATCATCAGAATCTTGACAGTGTTTTCAATTTGGAAAAATATTTTGTTATTCTTGAGAGTCGTTGCAAAATAGTCGAATACAGCCATGACAGTGGAAATATATCGTAGGATTACACGGACCATAGGAGCTATAACAAATACTCACGTGTTATGTGTTTTCATAATTGCCATTCTAACGGGTAAGTTGCAGCAATTCATTTATCTCATTAGTCATTGTAGCAAGTATATTTTTATTTCATTTTTCTCATTAGTCATTGTAGCAAGTATCTTTCATATGATGGAAGGAAAACCCTGGATAAAAATGTCCACTCTAAGCAATTACCTACGCCGGGTATTGTAATACATGTCAATATCGACAATAAACTTGATTTACCATGTCTGAAATGAAGTGACACGCCATTAAAAGCGAGGATAGTGATATATAATTGAAAATATTTGTAACCTCTTGTAAAAGTAAAACATTTATTATTTACATGTACTGAATCAAGGTATTCTGAATCAAGAAATTCAGGGCAATTTTACATTCATAAGTGGAGATTTAAACAGACTAACCTTAATTTTCAATGCTTTTCTGAATATGGTCAAATTGAAGCAGAAAATTGAGTATAAAATTGCTGAAAGTAAAGGTAAACTGCGGCTCCATTTCAAAAAATGGACCATTGATCTTGAAGCATCTTAAATTGTTGTCCTTTTCTTCAATTATCTGATTATGGCAGGATCAAGGTGGGTGTAACCAAGTAATGTGTGCACTTGTTTGACACAAGACTGGTGCTTGTGTTTTGTTTGTAAGAGTGAACGTTCTCTTTGTCCATCGTCTTTGTCTCTTTTGTGATTGAAATTCAGGGCAATGTAGTATCCTAATAATGTGTCCGAGGCACTAAAAACGTCAAAAATGGGCGAGGCGCAGCCGAACCCATTATTTAAATGTTTTTAGAATGCTTCACCCTTTATTTCTATTCTATTACCAAAAAATAGTGCGATTTAAAGAGAAAATATAAGCTTTTTTACCCTCTTTTAGGTTGTTTACTTCAAGATGGAGCGCAGTAAGTGACAGCGTGTATCGCGGAAATATTGTACGCGTAACCAAGCGTAATGATATGCGTATAATGTGTTGCGGCGCTTGACCCATTATTTTGAATAATGGGTCGTGAGGGTAAAATAATTAAAGATAATTATTTGAAACAAAGCATTGTCAGAGAACAAGAGTAGATAGTTCAAAGGCAAAGGCCATTACATGTACATTGAATATACATCAGAGTATAAATACAACTCAATTAATTTCAAATACCAGTAAATTGGATAGTTCGAATTCGAGGTTTTTAATTTCAAAATGAGAGATTCACACCGTCTGTAGAAATGTGTTTTGATCTCGATGCCGCAAATAGAATTGAGATATTAAAGCCATTCTTCGTTCTACTACTTAGCGGAAGTATTCATGTGACCAATTAATCGACTTATTTCATTGTATTGTACCTTGCTAATGTATTTCCCGTCAAATTATATTTATTCAATTCACGAGAACGGTACTCAACAGTTCCATTAAGAAAACGCGAACATTTCAAATTTTTCAAGGCAAATGAAAAAGAGAATAATACTATTCAAAAACAAACCTGGTGCTAGTCTAGTTCTTTACATAAGCTTTACCATTTTTGGGTTAAAAAGTAATAAATTATGACTGTTCTATGGTAAAAATATAATGTGACACGGCCTTTTACATTAATCAACCGCTTTTATCATCACATACTTCTCACAAGGCCATGCCCATTGTATGCAGAAGTCAATTCATATACTCCGATGAATACATATTCCGACAAACTGAACGCTATCAATTTTGCATCCATTATTAATTTTTACTGCATTTTTACTTGAGAGCAATTTCTTTAATGGAAGTCGTAACCAGGTGTTTGAATTATTTAAGTCATCTCAAGCGAAACGAGAGGAAAATATCGAAAATGTCTTTTTTAATATTTCATATATCGGTATGATTGCAACATTGCTTTAAATTCTTGAAGCTCTAAAATATTCCTGACTCTGTGAGTTTGGATTTTGTTGATAACTGTAGAAAACATGCCTTCGAGTTCGCGATTGTAGGAACTTGGATATACATAGTTAGATGAAAGGCTTAATATAATCATCTTAACCTTGTGGTATTTTATTTTGGTACATTTTTCCACAAAGGTTTCCGTTGTGTAAGCAGTTTATCTTTCAAGAGCAGGTGTAGGTACAGGCATTTAACAAATAAATTTAAAAAAATGAACATGATCTTCTTCTCTTTGTTGCGGCAGGGATATGAGACAATCCCTGGTTGCAGCAGTCAACTCACTGAATTAGATTTCGAAACCCATTTTTTATTTCATAACTTTCTTGACATCTTCATCGTAGAAAGAAGAGCACTATAACTTCAATAATCAGGCGATTCCGTTTCAAGTGCTCAAAAGGCTACCCACTATTCCGCTAACCCCGGTTATTCAGCAAACATGCATGCATGCCAGTGATATGTAATAAGCATTGATATTAATATTTTGATATGTCTTGATTATAATAGCTTTTAAAATAATGAAGGCTTCTAACCCTTCTTAAAACGGTAATAACCAGAATGATTACAATAATTTTACCCCAATTCTCTTTTTGCTAAATTGATACAACTAAAAAACAGTGTTACATTTAATTAAAACAATATACGCTCGTATATACAATAAGTTTCATACTTTTCACCCACTTATAATCAGAGGAACAGTTCCATAATTATGTGAACCAAGTAGCCACAATTTGAAAATCGTTTTTATCTCATATTTGACGTTTTCAGAATCCCCATGAGTAGATGAAAATTTTTCTACAAATTTCATGAATCAGAGCAAATTTGTATTTTTTACCCTGTACAATCTTAACTTTGACCTCTGTTGCTGACATTCACTCACAATACTGTCATCTTTAACCACCTTGCTTAAAGTCTTCGTTTTGTTTCAGACAAATGTGACGTGTCATGTCAAAAGGAGACATTTTTGGGCAGGATTGTAAATGGAGAAATAGCCAAAAATCTGCTTTAGGTGATTTTTTCACAATTTGGGTTTGTCACGAATTTGTGATGTTATTAATGTTTAAAATATCGTCTGATAGTTTCAGACCGGAATGTAACTGGCATCTTGTATTTTTTGAGACATTTTTCAAGGTAATTCCTACTCTCAACATTGTCAATAATATTTTTAAAGGCCGATATCTCAATTTCCAATTTTATAATACCATAACTTACGACCTAAATATCTTCGCTTAGGAATGTCCGATTTCATTGTGGAAAACGGCATTGTGGAGCAAAATATCTCTATATTTAAGATATGTAAAAACCTCAAAATTGATAACCTGCCCAAAAGTGTCTCCTTTTGACATGACACGTCACAAATAAAGTTGGCATAGTTTGAAAGTTGATAAATACATTAACTTTCTCTGTATGAAATTTTATTTAGCTGTTTAGTATATAAAGAAATCATCCCATAGCAAAAAGAAAAGTTTCCCGGTGACCACCCGATGACCATTCGGTGGTCATCAGAAACCTTTCGGGTACCTTTTCCAGAGTTATCCGAAAGTGCCCGCTAGCGGATACCCGGCACGATGCAATTTTAAAGTTCATATAAAAATAAAATAATATCAATAATAATAAAAAATATTCATATTTCTGATTATTATTGATATTGATGATAGTATTTTTTATCATTATTGATATATTGATATTGATATAATAGTTTGGATTATTATTAATATTGATTTTCATATTTTGATTCCTATTGATATTTATATTAATTTTTTTTTTTATTTTTGATATGTGTAAATATTTTTTTTATTATTATTGATATTGATATTAATATCTTTGATTATAATATGCCTAATTAATATTGATATTAATATCTTTGATTATAATAATTGATATTGATGTTTTTCAAGGTAATTCCTACTCTCAACATTGTCAATAATATTTTTAAAGGCCGATATCTCAATTTCCAATTTTCCGGATACCTTGCGGATACCTAATGAAGTTATCCAAAAGTTTTCGGGTAGATATCCGGAAGTCTCCCAAAAACTCAAATATTTCAAATGAGTTACCCAGAAGGTTCCCAGAAACTTATATTCTTTGCAGGAGTTACCCGGTGGTTATCCGCTTTTAATTTGACCTTGAAAATAGCATTAAGCATCTTAAGAATGCGTGGGTGGGTATATGGTCAAAGGTCACTGCATGAATTCAAATAATGGAGTAGCTAGCTGTTGGCAGTTGGAATATATTTGTGCAGAATATTCAAGTTATTTGTGGTCCAAAATGTATGGATTTACATATAGGACATTACAAGATGTTTACTAATTAATCTGGAACATGTTGTAGGAATTATAAAGCATTGAATGCTTGATTTCATATGACAATGCAGGTAGGAAAATTTGTATGAAATGATTTGTATTGATGCAGTCTTCATATGACACATTTGAATGTTTTAGTTTATATCTTTTCTAATAAATCATACATGATATTGACAGTAAATTAATGTCAATTAAATTACTAATCATCAGCTAATGTGTCAATTAACTGATCAGCTGTATGTTAAGCTATTTGTTGTAAATAAATTACAATATTTGATATGAAAATTATTATGCTGTGTCAGTGATGTGATCACATTTAGGTACTGTAATATGTGTATATGCTGATATCATAACAATTTGGTTGTACATTAATTGAAAGGTATCCATGCACCTTATAAAGGTGTGAACCAATTATATTAAATCAGGAATATTTAAAATTACATTGTACACTTTCAAGTTTCTTAAAGCAAGATAGCACAAGCTCAACTGCCATGACTGCAGAGTTATATTTCTCCAAAATCTACAATTCAAATAATAAGCTAAATTACCTAATAAATTTGTGCATACTCATGAATTTGTATTTCTGCATTCCCCAAAAGGTCAACAGGAAGTCTCCAAAGAGGTCACCAGGTATATCGTCACCAAAAGTTATCCGCTAGGTCCCCGAAAAGTTATCGAGTAGTTATCCGCTAGTTCCCCAAAAAAGTCATCGGGTGGTTACCCGCTAGTTTCCCAAAACAGTCATCGGGTAGTCATCCGGTACCTATTACCTGAAAGGTATCCACTATTGTTTCCCAAAAATTTATCGGGTAGTCACCCACTACCTATCTAATTTACATGTGAAATTTGCCGATGTCTACCCGGTGACTATCGGGAAGTTATCCGAAAAGGTCTCATTTTTTGATATGGGATGTTACTTCATCGTTGCGAACGTACAAATGAAATTTTGCACAAAAATTGTACGTCCTCAAAGGTGTTTTGGACCCACCCTGAACAGCATACAAAAAGTATAGTAAAATATATATGGTGGAAAGGTAGTTTTTGGCGGGAAAAGGTCATACAGGGTTCTAATTTCCAAATTGCTCCAATCATTTTATGAACTATACCAAATTATTCCTACAGTCATAAGGATTTAGAAAAACTACGCGTAAAAGCCAAAAGGTCAAAGGTCAAATGCTGGGCTCCTCAGAGGTTACAAACTAAACTAAAATTGTCTGATTATAATTAAAATGGTATCATATTGTTTGTCTTGCAAAAACAACTAATTTAAAGAATAGTTGCACTGTTTAGGATATTTAATTACATTGAAATAGGTCATTGTCAATAGAGTTCAATGGCCTTTTCCCGCAAAAAATACCTTTACACCATATATTTTAGTATGCTTTTGGAAATACTTTAAATTTATGGTTGACCAGATTAAATTAATCCTAATTGAATTTGAAACCTTTTACAGATGATTGAGCGAATACACAGTTTTAAAATAAAAAGCAACTGAATTAGCTTCATTAAATGTCTAAATGAAAATAACTGAATATCTTTATACCTGTAAAATCCGGCCAAGATAACATTCATTTTAAAAACAAGTTTATGTTTCTCAACTTAAATCGTATATGACTCGATATTCTGATCAAATTTATATTTCGTCTTTTTCCACGTGTTTGATACATCTTTAATTACTCTACTCAAGTAGTTTCATCAATTTGATGATCATGATAAACTTTGCTGAATGACCTGGATTTTGCTGATGATATTGCCCTGTTGGAATCTTCCATAGCCTGGCCCAGTCACAGTCATACTAAGACTGCAACTGCAACAGCAGATCTAGGCCTTGTCATCAGCGCACCTAAGACAGAATACATGACTGCAAATTGTAATGCCCAACCAGCACTTGAGCTCTATGGAAGTACCATCAACCAGGTCTCAGACTTCGGTTCCAAGATGGGCTCTAGTGTTGGGAGGCCGGTCGAGTACAGATCCGTCGGAACACGCTTTTCAATACGGAATAAATGCTAACCTCATCGTGACATCATCCAAGCAGCAAAGTTCATTTCCCATTGAAAAAGCGTCATCCGAGAAAAAGAAAAGAGAAAAGAAGGAAGGAATAAAGAGAGAAAACAAACAAAGAAGGTGTTTGCTCTGGTCTGGATTCGAACCCGAGACCCCTCGAGTGCCAAGCACCAGGTCGGTGACCGGTAGCCACGGTCTTTCGCTAAGAGTGATTGCGTCATCGCATCACGTGGGATGCATGCACGCGCAGTGCATATATCATACAGTACTTGGCAATGTTAAGAATGTAATTGGTACACTATATGGCAGACCAGTGTAAACTATATGTGATGGGATCAAGCAAAATCAGTCGGAGTTCAGAAGTATTAATTTTGAGATATAACCAAACAAAGGATATATTTCCTTTTGTTTTCTTTTCTTTTGGAAGCTATTTTAAAATTGCTCATATCTTTGGAACTGGTTGTTCAATGTCTATGGTGTTTTCTGCAAAATGCAGATTTGTAAATGCCTGTTACTATCCTATAAGAAACTGAAAATTTAATATTTCCGAGTTCCGACTGATTTTGCTTGATCGCATCACATATCAATTTGATATACTGTGTAAAAGATATTATAGTACCTTATTATTAGAAATAATGTAGTACCACGAACGTGTTTTACAGCAAGAAATCACTGTATTCACCACTGTGTCTACCTTGAAATTATCAGGTATTTTCTAACCATTGTATAACTGTATTTTCTAACCATTGTATAACTTTGATTGCCGACCCATCCAACGAATTAATGTGAGCTTCACGTTTCTACAGGAGATATTTCTTTTATGTTGTCACGATACGTATATAGACACACGTGTGGATGGATGATATTTTATGTCGGCAACACTACAACAACAATAATGGGTGTTATACAATAGGCATTCAAATCTTTCTGACTCAACTTTCACGTCTCTACTTTCGTAATTGATATAGTATCCTCATATTTTTTACATTTAAAGGTGGGTCTTATTTTCATTAGAATAATGTGTTGTGTGTGGGGAGGGGTGGGTGTATTGTCGTATGGTAATATATCGTCGCGTTATGCGCTATGCGCTCGCCACCGCTTTGCGCTCGTAATATTCAGTAAAAGCCAGTTCAGAACCAATGTACACGTACAGTCACACCACCTAGAAAGTCAGTAACACAGTTTTCTGTGCGTGATGGAAGTGGATCGGTAAATTTAAGCTAAAAAAACTGTCATCAATTTTGACGAAACTGAATATAACTTTATAACATATAAACCAGACAAGGAATGGTCTGTACTGTCTAATATATTATCACCAATATACATCCGATCTTATTAGCGTCGCCTACACGTTTCAAGTTGCTTCCTCATGGTTTTAACAAAATAAACTGGCCTCAAAAAGAAACTCATAATTTTTCACAAGGTCATATCTTAAAATTACACACAGGATTACTTCAATACTCTACTCTAAACACATGTCAGTAACCAAGCAGTTGTCCAACTGACACACCAGCAAAATGCACTGACACGGAACAGCTTCCAGGACCACATTCACAGGCGAATAATTGGCAACCAGCAAAGTAAATCTGTGAGAATGCGTATAAGATCCTTAAACAGGTGATTATTTCGAAAGAGTAAGTGCAATGGTGTGGAACGGGGCTACTTCTGCCTTTCACACACTTTCTTCTAGAAACAGGTCTTGTTCCACACTATTCCACTTACTCACAGATTTCTTATGTTGGGTGCCAATTATTGGGCTGTGAATTGGTCCAGGAAGCTGTTCCATGTCAGTGCATTTTGCTGTTGTGTCAGTTGGACAACTGTTTGGTTACTGACCAGTGTTTAATAGAGTAGCGTATTGAAGTAACCCTGTGTGCAATTTTGGTTCATTTTTATGGACAGGATTTTAAGATATGACCTTGAGAAAAATTATAAGTTTCTTTTTAAGGCCAGTATAGTTTATACCAAATGCTTAACGTTTGTTTAAAATTCTCTGAATTAATTAACGACTACATGTTGTAATAATTCACCCAAAAAGTTACACCAGACGGATTATGCTTCGAGTGAATAGGTTCTGGGCTGTTGGTCGTACAAAGAATCAATCAATAATGATATAAGGACAATACTCTATGCCTGCTCACATTTGGCCAAGTGTTTTAAATTACAACCACAATCACCAATTATAAACATCTCCTACGATTTGCAAGATGTCTGCCCACGACCCAAACTAGAGTGTTTATACCAAGTAGTACTCAACCTATTTGTAAGATATCGCTGAATTAATCAACGACAACATGCCAGATAATATCACATATAATATGGAGATGATTGAATATAACCGTATAATTAACAAAATTTCGTATCGTACCGATAATCAATCACGAATACAGTAATGTTCAGCATGTTGTAATACCATCAGTAATCAATCTTGAGGCTCTGTTTTCTTTTCACCATCAACGTATCACTCACGTATAAACATCCAATCATATTCAGCATGTGGCAATGCTCTTATTAATATCCACTCATACCGTCTTGTCAAATCTATCTTTGTTATTCTTGGCAATTGTTACAAAAAAGCGTGATATGTTAATTTGAAAGTATGGAAATAAGACCCTGTATATATTAACCTAAGTAAATGTAATTCTTTATACAACAATGTTTTTACGTTACAATCAAAAGCTAAAAATTGATAATCGTGACAGTTTTTGGCGCGTATGTATGTAAGTGCATATTGAGTTATGCTAAAATCGGAAGCAAGCACTCAAGCAAGTATTACAACGCTACTTAAAGAGGAAACAGCACATCTGGATTTATTCATAAAATCTTAAAACAAGCTCAACCTTTTTTAAAACAAGCTCAACTCCTTAATAAAGTTATAAAATATCACATGTTGTTCCTCTGGTCCCAAGGAATAATAAAGTTAATGGTCGTGTATCTCCAAGGTGACTAGTTTTTGAGGTATAGTTCAAAATATGCCGAACGATTGTTAACATCTTTTAAAGCAAATTATTTTGCCATTTTTATGCTATACATGTAGTTTCTACTTGATTGTATGTAACGATTATTACTTGAAGCTGCGGTAGCATTGTCAGTGAACAAGAGCAGATATGTTCAAAAGCCATTACGTTGAGTATTATATGTAACTAAACTAATGTACTTCCAGTAAATTGAGGACTTACGTCAAGGTTTTTAATTTAAGATATGAGATTCACACAGCCAATATAAATCTGTCTTGAAATTTCTTAAAATTGCGTTATTCGGTTAGGGTTAAGGAAAATAAAAAACAAACAAACAAAAACAAACAAACAAACAAACAAAACCCGGTGCTGGTTTTATTGGTTCTTTATATAAACTGGTAACCTTTATAACCGTGACTGTTTTACGGTAAAATACAATATTGTGTTCTAATATCGACGACACAGACATCATTTTTCACTAATCAACTGCTTTCATCATCAAATTGAATTCAACACACACTTTTCACAAAGTCATGCCCATTGTATGCAGAATTGAATTCATACTCCGATGAATACATATTCAGCCAAACTGTGAACGCTATCAATTTTACATCTATTATTAATTTTAATTAATTAACTTGAGAGCTAAAAATATTTCAATTTAAAAAAAAAATATAATGAGATGTATGTAATTAATTAAATACTTGAAGCTCTGACATTTTCCTGACTCAGGGTATTTGGATTGATAAATTTTACCGATTAAATTTTGATAAATATAGTAGCAATGCCTTCGAATTTGCAATTGTCAATCGTATATGAACTTGGTTGCCTACATAGATTGCCTAAAAGGATTTATACAGGCACCTTAACCTTGTGGTATTTTCTTTTTATTTTGTAAGGCTTCAGTTGTGTAATAAGCAGTTTGCCTCTCAAGAGCAGGTGTAGGTACATGCATTTAATTAATAACACAAACTGTACAGACATGATTGTCTCCTCTTTCTTTTGCAGCAGTCCACTCACCGAACTAGTATTTGAAACCATTTTGTTTTATTACTTTAGAGTAATACTCATCTTCGATAGAAAATCAGCAGATCGTATTATCAGGAGACTACGTTTCAAATGACCAAGCAAAATACGCATTTGATTTAGGCTACCCACGATATATTATGAACTTATTTTAAATAGATATGATTAAAATAAACTTTGATAATTTGTAATGTTTCTGATGTTTATCGCTCTCACTATCGTTAAAAATGAACAAATAATAGCGTTGCGAGTTAATTTAAACAAGATAAAATAATTTTTATCCTTTTCTCAAGACATAATAAATGACAGCTAATAAACACAGATGAAGTTTCACTAACTTATGATCAAATCACCATATCTACTTATTATTATTTTGTCAAATTTAGAGTTAACAAAAAATAAAATGTCACATATTCTGTGTCAACGGAACCAAGTTAGATTAAAATTAAACATCTTTGAAAAATTTACGTGTAAGAAATACCACATAGTCAGGATATTCATATTAAATTCACGTTTAATATTTTACCAGTTTACATTCTATACTACCTGGCTCAATATTGGCACAAAATTTATATTCACTCTTTCTCCCATCCTTCGATATATCTTTGATTACTCTGCGCGAGTCTTTGCAATGATAAACTTTCTATACCTAGGGTATTTAAAGTCACATACTGCTCTATATATATAGTCTTGCAATGCAAACATAAGGTAGGCTCCAAAAACACTACAACGTCTATTTTTAATTAATAAGGAGATTCCGTTTCAAATGACCACAAACAAAATATGTATTCGATTTAAGCTACTCACGATGCGAATAACCTGGTTATTCAGATGTTGACGAAAGACAGAATAAACGATTTGTTTTACAAACATTTGCTGGCATTTTATCATAAAATGTGCGATGTTCTGAAATCCAAAGCAAAATATATCAAATTCAAAACAAGTACAATCATGCATGCTAAGTATTCGTTTAGTTGTACACGGAAGAGGCATTGATATTTGGGTAAACTGAAACCCAATCGTTAATGCCAGTATCAGAATATATATAGGTCGGGAGGCTTTAAGGTTATACGAGGTATTATTGGTCGAAGCAGCCAAAGAAAAATCGATTTTCATTATCTGAATCAATATATTATTGAAAAATAACACTTTGGTGTTTTGCACAAGTTCACTCTACAAATCATATACTTTGAAAATTTGCTTAATTTATTGTTGTTAATGAGTTATGTACGTTTTACAAATGTGTTGTTGTTTCAGCCCTCTTTACAACATAACTCAAGAACCACGGGACCTACACAAGTATATATGTGATATTTGAATTCTTCTACACGCTCGCTATGAATTGAGCAATGCAATATTTGCTAAAGCGCACTACCATTCGCAAGATGCTGTGAACTACTTTTTTTTGCTGCTTCAACCAACAATACATCGTATACCCTTAAATTGCCTTTTTTTATCATACAGCTTTTATACATTCTAAACATGCTCAAGGCTATCAAACCCCTTCAGAAAGAAGTCGATGCTAGAAATGATTACAATAATTGAACCCTATTTCATTTTTCTGCTACATTGATACGAAGATGCACACAAAATTGTCCATCCACAATATTAGACATTTACGTTCGTTGAAATAAGGACTTACTGTTAATGGCTTTCTAGCCATTACTTTTACTTCTCAAGCTGATTGCTCGCCTGCCTCTAAAGGAATAATTATTGAAGCGGCAGTTTGCATAGGGCTGGCGACCTATTTCAATAAATGTACTGCTTAAATCCACATAGTTTAGGAACATTCACAAATTGTCACTGATTGTTCCCAGATAGTTTCTATTTTTTACGAAATTTTTTTAAAAATAAAATCTTTCAGACTCTGTTAAATTGTTCGTTGATCTGACTATTGTTACAAACGAACAAACAATATAATTTTTAATTAGAACAAGAGAACATCCTTGGCTCAACACCTAATAAATGACAGCTAATAAACATATATTATGACATCTCTCTGACGTATGATCTATATAATCACCATAACTACCGATAATTAGTTTGTCAAATTTAAAAGCTTTTTAAAAGTGAAATGACACCTATTTTGTGTCAAAAAACCGATTGGCTTAATTAAACGTATATGGAAAGAACTGAATAACTAATTACGTGTAAGAAATAACACCTAGTGAGGAGATTCATTTTAAGAACAAGTTTATAATTTATCAGTTTACATTCGATATTGCCTGATTCAATATTGGCACCAAATTCACCATTCTCCCATTTTTTGATATGTATCTTTGATTACTCTGCTCGAGTCGTTGCAATGATAAACTTTGTATAACCAAGATACCTAACGTCCCATTATACTGCTGTTATTACTTAGTAGATAACCTTGCAATGCAAACATAATGTATATTACAGTTTATAACAGTGTGGATGTGTAACAGAAGTTCACCAAATAAACTCTAGAGATCCTTCATAGGTCCTTCATTGGTACACTATATTGCAGATTCAGAATGTAAACATGAATCAATTTGAATGGGGACGGCAAGGAATAAAGTGTCCTTTTAAAAAGTGACTAAAATATGACCAAAATGGACAAACGGGGACAAAAAAGTTGGCTTTGCCCCATCACACAAAAATCCTGGCTACGCTACTGTGTTTAAAGTCAAAAATAATGTAGTACCAAGAACGTGTTTCACAATAATTATAGGTCTGTCACACTACGACGGACTGGATTAACGTACATCACCGAATACAAAAATATTTTATTCGGTGGAAAATCACCAGTCCGGCAGAAGATTCGGTGGGATTTTGGGTCCGATTCCGTTCGTCTCTCTATGCGTTGTGGCCGCTAATAACCCTGCAGGCGTCTTATATCCGATCGTTCAACGTCCGACAAATGACCGGATTTGGGGGTCCGATTCCCGTTCGTTTCTCTATGCGTTGTGGCCGCTAATAATCCTGCAGGCGCCTTATATTCGATCGTTCAACGTCCGACAAATGACCGGATTTGGGGGTCAACGTCCGACAAATGTCCGGATTTTGGGATCCGATTCCCGTTCGTCTCGCTATGCGTTGTGGCCGCTAATAATCCTGCAGGCGTTTTATATTCAATCGTTCAACGTCCGACAAATAACCGGCGAATCCGTGGCATGTGGCACCAACAGGGACGTCTACACTATCAGAAAAGTGGGGGCGGAGAGGGTGTTTGAGAGGGTTTTTGACCCCTTAGAGGCAGTGACGTAGCAAGCACTTTTTCAGAGGGTGAACAAAGTGGGGAAAGACAACTTTTAAGGGGGAAAACTTTGACGAAAATGGTCAAATATTGGCTAATAAGTACAAAAGGGCTACAAATCTGATATATCAGGGCAACCATCGTCCGGGGGCAATAGAGGTGAGAAACCTTTGGACAATGAAGGTCCAATTGAAGCCATTTGTCATTTTTTGATCAATTTTAGCACTATTATTGGGTACTATTTTAGTTTGAAACAGCCGCAAATTGGTGAAACGAAAGCCTAATTGAAGCCATTGAAAAGTTTTCACAATTATTGTATAATATAAACAATTGTTTTAAAAATAACACGTGGATGTCCATAGCAGAAGCAAAAGGAAGACTTGTCCATTTTTCAAAATGAAGGTCCAATATGAAGCCATTTGCATGGGGACTGTAGGGCCTATTAGGCCTGGGCCTATTGTGTAAACATTTGTTTTTGGTGCATCATTTTTACACTTTTATTGCCTTAAACAAAAAACAAAGAAGGCCCGAACTGAATTTGCAAAATTTAAAATGTTACACTGATCCACTGACACTTTAAGATATAAGACTTCAGACTCGTAATTTCAGGTAAAGCATGCATGGATTGATATGTTAAAGTCAGTAATAGACCTAAGTCCGTCTTAAATACTGACAAAATGTCACGGGCCCTTCATATCGACGGGCCGGCAGTAATTTTCACAGGCTTTTGGGCCAAGGAACGACATTTAAAGCACTGCCTATAATAATCACAGGCCTATACTTAGGCTTACTATATACTATCCTGGGCCTACTCAATAACATACAATTTAACCTTTTCCATGTTTTCTCTTCTTTTTCTTTCTGGTCAATCACTAAAACTGGTAGGAATTTGATATTGCGTCCTCTACCCTTCAGAAAGTGCCCCTCCCTCAACATGCTCAATACTACTTACATGCATAGGCCTATTAAAAAAAGTGCAATTTGACTTTTTCTCTTCTCTTCTCTCTTCAATTTTTCTCACTTTCTTTTCTTTTTTCTCTCCTTTCCCCCTTTTTTCTACTTGTCAGTCACTAAAGTACTGGGGAAATATGATATTGCGTCACACACCCTTCAGAAAATCCCCCTCCCCCATGATTGATGCACATGTTCGCCATAGGCCTACATCCGGCACAAGCGCCTGCGAAACCTTGCAAACACCTGCGGTATATAAACGAAAGAATAACGAACAAACCCAGGGTATATACAGAACTGTACGAACATGTGTATTCAGCACACTCCGTTTCAAGTTTTGTGCATGCACAAAACTTGAAACGTATTGTCGACGGACTAAACAAACATCACCTAACACGAAACGCATTTGGCGGATAATAGCAGGACATATGAAGAACATAAAACGAACATTGACGAACACTAACGGATTTGCTAAAATACCATCCGTTTCTTATACGGAAGACCGATCCGGTGTAGTGTGACACTAACACGGTCTGGGTCAACGTACATCACCGAATCCAAAAATATGCTATCCGGTGGTGAAGGCCTCACAGGAACGTATTTGCAACGAACACGGGCCCGTGCAACGAACAAGAACGAACATGAACGAAAGGAGAGCGAACAAACTCCGGCAATATTCAGCACCATATACGAACACACATCGGATAAATACCGAACATGCGTATTCGGTGCACTCCGTTTCAAGTTTTGTGCATGCCGACGGACTTAACGAACATCACCTAACACGAAACGCATTTGGCGGATGATAGCAGGACATAAAAAGAACATAAAACGATCATTGACGAACAACAACGGATTTACTAAAATACCATCCGTTTCTTATACGGAAGACCTATTCGGTGTAGTGTGACAGAAGCATTATATTCATCACAGTATCAACATTGTAATTGCAGAGGGATTTTCTAACCATTGCATATCTTTTATTGTCAACCCCAAACACTAAATTTATGTTAGTTTTTACGGAAGAAACTTCTTTCATGTGGTCACGGTACCTGTAAGAGACATACGACATGAACGTGTGGATGGATGATACTGCAATTATGTCAGCAACAATAGTATGCTTCGACTTTATTTATAAATACGCACGATACCCATGGGCACGAAATCCTAAGACCACCAAGCGTATCCAAACCCCTTTTCATTGAAAAGGACAGGAACCCTTTAGTTAAATATTATACCAAAAATATTACAAAAATGGGTGATTCCCAATTTGTAATATGTTATCAAAAACAACATTTTAAAAGTATTTAAAGACGGAAAGAATAGTTATCTAAGGAAGGGATAAAGTGTGCATATGAGATATGGGTTCAAGCAGTGAAAAAGTTCAATCCGTGAACAAAAACTGTCAAATTGACAAATTGATCATAACTGTGTAACAAATAAACCAAATAATAATGATCTGTATTAAGTGGCGTGGGTATGGGCAGCACATTGAAAGTGGGGGGGGGTTGTTCAGTTCCCCGAATGGAGTCTGATTAGGGGCCAATTTTAACGTTTTTGACGTTTTCCCCCCGAATCCCTATTGTCTATAGAATGCTTTGAGTTATGTACGTTTTACAAAAGTGTTGTTGTTTCAGCCCTCTTTCCAACATAAATTTGGATTAGTGTACACTCTCTAGAATAATGGATTAGTTAGAATTACAACACAAAAATGTCGTGGTCAACAGGGTTCGATTGGGTTTTCACCTTTCTTGCGGATGTATCGTTCTTCAATTTGCCAAAATTCAACAGCAGTAGTGATACAGAGAACATTTTATAACAACGAATTACTGTTTCTCTTTCATGAGTCTTCTTATTTATTGATCTTAATTTTCCATTACGCCTAAAACATACATATTCATTACGTTGTCTGTGTATTAAATGCTTGCCGGAAAATAGGTTCTGGGTGACATTCGTCGTAGAAAGAGTTAATTGATAATCATATAGTGGCAAATATGTTTGCCTATTTTCATTTTGGCAAAGTGTTTCAAACCACTATCACCAATATACATCCAATCTAATTAGCATCTCCTACAAATTTCAAGATGTTTCCTCATGGTTTTAACACAATTGTTTATTGCAAGTGCTTTTAAGCAAAAGTTAAAACTTGTGTTTAAATGTTAATTAATGACTACATGCTGTTATAATTCACCCAAAACATTATGCCGGATATGCTTCGGTTGTCGGGAGGAGTAAGCAAACGAGGTGAATAGGTTCTGGGCTATTGGTCAATCAATAATGATAGGGACAACACCCTTTGCCTGCTCACATTTGACCAAGTGTTTTAATTTACAACCACAATTACCAATTGAATACATGAATACAAAAGCCACCTAAGTCCATGGGAAGTGATTTTGAGAGAAAAACCTGTGTATCATTTTAATTCCTTCAGTTAGATTTACCTGGTCAATATGGTAAGTTTTACGTGCAAATGAGTGGATTAACCTGTATTAGGTATGACGATTAGCATTTCAGGGACTTCGTGGGGTTCATTTTAAATTTTGGACTTTTTGAATCATATACAAAGACAACAATGTTAGAATGAGATTACCACTAGTAAGATAATACAAAATAAAGCGCACAGGTATGTATAATGTTGATAAGCATTCTGCCATGTAATATAAACCACACACTTTCCTTTATTAAACCCATTTTATTTTCAAAAGTCACTCTCTAGCAATGAATGTGTTACAAGTGGACTTTTATACATACTGGATTTTAATCAATGTGTTACAAGACTCAAATCATGGAATTGGGTGATTCTTTCATACATGCTATTTTTCACATGCTCAATAGACACAGAGGATGAATTTGAGTTGTTCTTTCATACATATGACAGGCCTATGTAAAGGAACACTTTCCCATGCTTAACTCAATTTGGTTTAAGTATGGACTTAGGTGGCTTTTGTATTCATATATTCAATTATAAATATCACAATATCTCAAGATATATATTTTCAAGATATCTGCCCACGACCCAAACTAGAGTGTTTATACCAAGTGCTTAACCCATTTGTAAGATATCGCTGAATTACGACAACATGTCAGAAACTATCACATATAATACATGTATCAGGTTGTAAATGTAGGCTTTGAAGATGATTGAATATAACCGTATAGGCTAATTAACAAAATTTCTTATTGTGCCGATAATCAATCACGAATACAGTAATGTTCAGCATGCTGTAATACCATCAGTAATCAATCTTGAGGCTCTGTTTTCTTTTCACCATCAACATATCACGCACGTATATACACTCAATCATATTCAGCATGTAGCAATGCTCTTATTAATGCTCTTTATTATTCTTGGCAATTGTTATAAAAAAAAGCATGATATGCTAATTTAAAAATATGGAAATATTGACAGAGAAGACAGAGAGTACCCACGCTTATTAAGGCATGAAGGGGAGCCATACGAATCAGAAGACACATGCCGCATCTCAACCGTGACCAGGGCCTCGAGATCCCGATACTGCACACTTCATTGATTAGACCTAAGGTCATCTCAGGTCAATCGTGAAGTCAACTCCTTCACAATATCTTTGGAGTTCTCTTGATGAGAACGTGTGTCACACGTCGAAATATTGAGGTTAGTTCTCAATAATTTTGTGTTGAATGGTTGTTTAAACTTACTTTGCAGCAATACTGAAACCGTCTTGTGAAATCTATCTTTGTTATTCTTGGCAATTGATACAAAAAGCGTGATATGTTAATTTGAAAGTATGGAAATAAGACCCTGTATATATTAATCTAAGTAAATGTAATTCTTTATACAAAAATGTTTGTACGTTACAATCAAAGCAAAAATTGATAATCGTGACAGTTTTTGGCGCGTATGTATGTAAGTGCATATTGAGTTATGCTAAAATCGGAAGCAAGCACTCAAGCAAGTATTACAACGCTACTTAAAGAGGAAACAGCACATCTGGATTTATTCATAAAGTCTTAAAACAAGCTCAACTTTTTATGGTGAAAATAATTGAAGTGTCCAACTCACCAAGGTTAAGACAAACGTAGAAGAACATTGCGATATGTAAAGACAAGGTCATCACTCCCAGTGCAAATCCTTGTGAAATCCACTGTAAGCGTGAGTTGCGTACTATTGCAATGCAATTTTTTGTTTCAATTAATTGAGAGATTTTTAAATTTAGTTTTCTTTAACGAAGTCAAAAAAGATATTTAACCTGTGATAATTAATGCTGCTCTTTCAAGCAAGTGTCCAAATAATATTAATGTAGTTTTAGATTCTGGCGGGAGCCATGTGGGCATTCTTCAGCAAATTTAGTTATTGAAGTCAAAGGTCACACAAGGGTCATAATATTTTATAACGAGCTTTAATAAAGTTATAAAATATCATATGTTGTTCCTCTGGGCCCAAGGAATAATAAAGCCAAGGTCGTGTATCTCCAAGATGGCTAGTTAATGAGGTATAGATCAAAATAGGTCAAAGTGCATTAAAAACAATGTACATGGGTCAAATTTTCAAAATGCTCCAAATTGAATGAAAAGGGTATTAAATTATTCGTCTTCACAAATTAATACAAAAAAGGTGTGAAATATCTGAGAAGTTCCGCTGGATAATTTGAGACCATTTTCATTGCAATTGGATGGAGCATTATGAAAATTGGACCCATGTTCAACTTGTTTTTACCCTTTGACCTATTTTGACATGCATCTCATTAATTAGGCATTCGAGAGATATATGTCTAAAAGACCCACAGAAAAATGTGTTTTTATCCATCCAATATTTCATATTTTCAATACAACACTTGTGTATGGACAAAGCTACAACAGTGTCACCTGGCACTCTGGGGTTAAATGATGCGTATAATTGAAATATTAATGATCATAATGTGTTTTCATAATTGCCATTATAATAGGTAAGCTACAATATGTAATTTCTCTCATATCAATAGTATCCAATAGTAATCCAAATATCCAAATAAAGCAATTACCTACGCCGATTATTGTAATTATATCATGATATTCTGTTAATATCGACAACAAACTTGATTTGTGTCTGGTAGGTCATGGCACAACCCTTAAAAGCGATATCCTAGTATGTGATATGTATTGAAAATTATACTGAACGATTGTTAACGTCTTTTAAAGCACATTATTGTCAGTACAAAATCAAGATGTTCTGGTTTATGCTATACTTTCTACTTGATTCTTCAGGGTGTCCCAGAATGATTTATACCGGGAAACTGGAATTTTTTTAGGTATGAAGAGCATTACTATTACATATATCTAGCTTTCTTAAGAATTTTAGAATAGAAGTTACAAGATATTGCGTAAAAATGGTGAAGTCCAAGTTTTGACAAAACTACCTATTTTGATAACCTGTAAAATTACTAACCGTTCAGCACAAAGCTATTGCGGTGTGTGAGTTTCATCATTTGAAATGCCGGCAGAGATAGATTTGTCATAAAAGTATAGAGAAGGTTCTTCCTTAGTGTCACAGAAGAGAAAATTAAAATTTACTGTGGAGAATCCTTGAGGAAGTTATATCCTTTGTAACAATGATATTTTTGATTAAAAATTGTGGTAAAAATAACATAAAAAAATATGTTTTTCAACCTAAATATCTGAAGTCATATTGAATTGTTTCACTTAATCCCACATCAAGAATTGTAAGCTCTACATCTGTGCCAAATTTGGTGTATTTCCTATAAAAGAATGTAGGATTTCTCCAATTTTTAAAGGATCCATGTGTTATGATGCCTTTTCGCTGTAAATTACACACATGGAGTTTTCGTTCATTTTCAGTAATAGCAATGTTACGCCAAAACGAATCAAGCTATGTACATGTGTGTCATTGTATTGCACTTATTAAAATTAGATACACTGTTGAATATATATTTTTGATATTTTGTTCAAACACGATATAAATCATTCTAGGACACCCTGTATATAACGTTTATTATTTGAATACATTGTCAGTGAACAAGAGCAGATATGTTCAAAAGCCATTACGTAGAGTATTATATGTAACTAAACTACTTCCGAATAATGCCTGTAAATTGAGAGCTTACGTTACAACGAATTCAAGGTTTTTAATTTAAAAATATAAGAGATCCACACTGTCAATAGAAATCTGTCTTGAAATTTCTTCTAATTAAGTTATTCGGCAAAATACTACTCAGTGTAAGTAATCGTCTGACCAATTTGACGCTTTTCCTTCATTGTATAACTCTGATAATGTATTTTCTGTCACATTATCTTTACCCAATTGACGCGACAGGCACTCAACAGTTCCATTTAGAAAGCCCTAAAATTCCCAAATGACTGATATCTAAAGGCCAAAAAACAAAAACAACAACAACCAAAAAATAACAAAAATAAAAAAATAAAAAAATAAAAACCCAGGTGCTGGCTTTATTGGTTCTGTAGATGAAATTATGACCTTTGTAACCGTGACTCTTTCACGATAAAATATAATATTGTGATCTAATATCGACGACACAGACATCATTTTTTATTAATCAACCGCTTTTATCATCAAATTGAAGTCAACACACACTTTTCACTAAGTCATGCCCATTGTATGCAGAATTGAATTGAATACTCCGAAGAATACATATTCCGTCAAACTGTGAACGCTATGAATTTTGCATCCATTATTAATTTTTACCATGTTTACTGCATTTTTTTTACTTGAGAGCAATTTCGTTATTGGACTTCGTAACCAGGGGTCTGGATTATTCAAGCTATCTCAAGCACAACGAGAGGAAAGATAGAAAATTTCCTTTTTTTAATATAATGAGATGTATGTAACTTAATTAAATTCTTGAAGCTCTGAAATTTTTCCGACTCAGGGTTTTTGGATTTTTAAATGTTACCGATCAAATGTTGATAAATGTAGTAACAATGTCTTCGACATTCACTCACCGAGAAACCTCATCTTCGATAGAAATGCATTTGAACGTATTACAGTAATTATCAGGAGATTTCGTTTCATATGACCAAGCAAAATACGCATTTGATTTAGGCTACCCTCGATATAATATTTACATGAACTTATTTTAAATAGATATGATTAAAACAAACTTTGATAATGTGTGATGTTTCTGATGTTTATCGCTCTCATCATGCTCATGCACTGTCGTTAAAATAATAGCGTTGCAAGTTAATTTATATAAGATAAAATAATCATTATCCTTTTCTCAAAACATAATGACAGCTAATAAACATAGATGGCATTTTACTAACTTATGACCAAATCACCATTATCTACTTAATATTATTTTGTCAAATTTAGAGCTTTAAAAAAAATAAAAAGTCACATATTCTGTGTCAAAGGAGCCAAATTGGGTTAAAATTAAACATCTATGAAAAATTTACGTGTAAGAAATACCACATAGTCAGGCGATTCATTTTAAATCCACGTTTAATATTTTACCAGTTTACATTCTATACTACCTGGCTCAATATTGGCACCATATTTATATTCACTCTTTCTCCCATTCTTCGATACATCTTTGATTACTCTGCGCGAGTCTTTGCAATGATAAACTTTGTATACCTAAGGTATTTCCCATACTGCTCTGGTTACTTTAGAGGTAGCTTTGCAATGCAAACATGACTGCAAAAGCACTACAGCGTCTATTTTTCATTAATAAGGAGATTCCGTTTCAAATGACCACAAGCAATATATGTATTCGATTTAGGCTGCTCACGATGCCGATAACCTCGGTTATTCAGATGTCGACACAAGACAGAATAAACTATTTGTTTTACAAACATTCGCTGGCATTTTATCCTAAAATGTGCGATGTTCTGAAACCCAAAGGATCAAAACAAGTACAAACATGCATGCTAAGTATTCGTTTAGTTATACATGGAAGTGGCATTGATATTTGGGTAAACTGAAACTCAATCGTTAATGCCAGTATTAGAATATATATCTATAGATCTCAAAGATATATTTTAAAACTGGTCAACAACACTTACTTTTCGAACCGAATATTTCAGAGAAACCATTCTTCGTCCATCAGCGGTGTAATGCTGTTGGTAGACTGACTGATGATTCTCGAGTGTTTCTAGATGACGTTGACAATGTCCTTTTTGTCCTTTGTGATGGTGTTTTTTAGAAGAGAATCATATATTCTAGAAAGTTCTGGGCCTGTCCCTATTTAGGGTGGGCCGGTCTCTTGTTTGATTTTAATGGCTTCCCTCACTTTCCTTGGCAAAAACTTGTCATTTCCAATGTCCAGTTTTTGTCCGGTGTCTTTGCTGAGCTCTGCTAATGCCGATTGATTTGAGGTTGTCTTGGCAATGTATTCTTTCAGGCGCTCGCCGAGGGTTCGCTTGGTTTCACCCACGTACAATTTTCGCAACCTTCACAAGGTACGCGGTACACAATTCCTGACTTATCTTCCTTGCAAGGTTTGTCTTTCGGGGCAACAAGTAATTGGCGAAGCTTTTGGTGGGGTTTAAATACCACCGATACACCGTAAGGCCCTGAACGTACGGAACTACAACAAATGTCTTATTTTTGTAGGATGTCAACAACATCTAGAAACACTGGATAATGATCAGTCAGTCTACCAACAGCATTACACCGCTAATGACGGAGAATGGTTTCTCTGAAATAGTCGGTTCAAAAAGTGAGTGTTGTTGACCAGTTTTAAAATATATCTTTGAGATCTATTCCCAACACGTATAAATCTCTTCATTCGCGATATATTTATAGGTTTGGCAGGCTTTAAATTACCTTTTTATCATAGCTTTTATACATTTTCAAGGCTAACATTGATACGAAAGTGCACACAAAGTTGTCCATCCACAATATGTCTTTGAAATAAAGACTTGCCAGTACTTTTACTCTTCAAGCTGATTGCTCGCCTGCCTCTAAAGGAACGATTATTGGAGCGGCAGTATGAATAAGGCTGGCGACCTATTTAAATAAATGTCCTGCTTAAACCCACATAGTCTCAGAACATTAACAAATAATTGTTACTGATTGTTACTGATTGATAATTTGTATTATTTACCAAAAACAATAAAAAATAATAATATTAAAATAAAATAGATCAAAATAAATTCTTTCAAACCTTGTCAAATTGTTCATTGCTCTGACTATTGTTACAAACGCAAACGAACAAACACGCTTTTTAATTAGAACAAGAGAACATCCTTGTCTCAACACCTACTACATGACAGATAATAAAACACCCGAAATTTCTCTGACTTATGATCTAATCACCATAACTACCGATTATTAGTTTGTCTCATTTAAGAGGGTACTGCACCCATTGCATTTTTATGCGTTTTCTTTTTACATTGTGTGAAGAAATAAGAAAAAGAAATGGACAAAGTGGTATACAAAATGAAGGGGCAAATCTTTTCGTTCTATTGGTGGCATGGGTATCAATGTAGCTTACATGCTGTTAAAGGTAGAAGCCAAAAAGTGATACATCCCTGATGTACCTTTTTCTTGGCATGTAAGCTACATTGATACCGATGCCGCCACTAGAACGTACGAGAAGGTTTGCCCCTTCATTTTGCATACCACTTTGTCCAAATTTTTCTCATTTCTTCTTGAAATGCTAAAAAAAAAAAAAAAAAATTGCAATGGGTGCAGTACCCCTTAAAATCTTTTTTTTAAATTAAAATGTCACCTACTTTGTGTAAAAAATGGTTTAATCAAACGTTTATGGAAAGAACTGAATAACTAATTAAAAACGACACCTATTTTGTGTCAAAATCCAAATTGGCTTAATTAAGGGATCTAAAATGAGCGTTTATTGCTTTTCGACAGTATTTTTGTGGGACATGAGAGCACCTCAGACCTATCGAATTGCATTCTGAATACGAAGCATGTCTTTCTGATATCAAATAATTTTCATTTTTGAAAATCATAATATAATACAAATTTTATGACAAATTATATAAATTTGATATTTTTCAAATTTTTGATATATAACAGTCCTCGAAGTAAATTATATACATCTAATGATATATTCTTAAAGTGTATGTAGCAGGGAGGACAAGCCGACGGTCAATTGAAAATTTTACCTTTCATATTGAAGATATGATTTTTTTACCCAAAAAGACCTATTTTTTTTGGTGTTTTGGGGAAAAAAATCCATATCTTCTATACGAAAGGTCAACATTTTCAATTGATCGTCGGCTTTTCATCCCACCTACATACACTTTAAGTATAAATCATCAGATTTATAAAGTTTACTTCAAGTACTGTTAAATATCAAAAATATCAATTTTAATGATTTGCCATAAAATGTGTATTAAATTGCGAATTTCAAAAATCAAAATTATTTGATATCAAAATGACATTCTTCGTATTCAGAATGCAATTCGATATGTCTGATGTGCTCTAATGTCCCAAAATAAATACTGTCCAAACGTTCATACCCCAGCCCTTAAACGTCTATGGGAAAGAACTGAATAACTAATTACCCATTTTTTTGATACATCTTTGATTACTCTGCTCGAGTCGTTGCAATGATAAACTTTGTATAACCAAGATACCTAACGTCGCATTATACTGCTGCTATTACTTAGTAGATAACTTTGCAATGCAAATATTATGTAGAATACAGTTTGTAACAGTGTGGATGTGTAATAGGAGTTCACCACAGAAACTCTAGAGATCCTTCATATTGCAGATTCAGAATTGCAGAATGTACTAAATGTACATGAATCAATGTGATGTACGCTGTAAACCTATAGATGCATAAACAGGTGTGTAGCAGGGGGTGGGGGGGGGTAGGGGATCATTTTCAGTGATAAAATGGGGATGATAACGAATAAAATTAAAGGGCATGTCTATTGTAAAAACAAGTTTAACTCCATTCGAAGAAAATAATTATTACATTACAAGTTGACACTCGTTGCAATTTTTTTATTCCTATTTCTCATGAAAAAAGACAAATTGTGTTGGTAAAATGCTGGCTCATACGGCCCTTTCAGCGTTCGAAGCGAAATTGATTTCCCATGCAGCAGACTGATGACGTAAATTTATGAAAGCTCTCGGAGAGCTCTTTTGATGTTCATTGATGTATGTAATGCGCGACCTTGTACACCTTGTAAAGGTTAGTTCACGGCCCAAAACTTTAAAAAGAAATTTAGTCCAGGTATTTCTCATCAAGTTGATATACATATGAATTGTAATATCACAATTTACTAATAATATAATAAAGAAGTGGCCTGATTTTATCCCTATGCGTAAAAACCGTTAAATTTGTAATACTTGATTCAGATTTTTTTCTGATAACAAAAACAGTATACGTGCATATCTGTGCATTGAGAGTGTTGACAGTCCATTCTCTCATGTTCATATTTATACGTCATTGTAGTTTCTAGGTCAAATCTGCCTCGTTCGAAGGAACTCGCCGCTTACAGTTGGTTTTTGCGGAAAATCAATTTTAAATGACTTAATATTGTCTCAAAAAAGGAGACATTTCATGTTTCTCATAATATTAGCTTGCCATTGATATGATGTTGTCCGAGCAATATATTATGCCCTTTAGCATGACTAAAATGGGACAAAACATGACAAATGGGGACTGACAGTTGGCTTTGCCCCCCTCACACTAAAATCCTGGTCACGCTACTGTAATCAAAGTAAACAAAATCAACATTGTAATTGTAGAGGGATTTTCTAACCATTGCATATCTTTCATTGTAAACCCCAAACACTAAATTTATGTAAGTTTCACGTTTCCACGGGAGAGATTTCTTTCATGTGGTCACGCTATACCTATAGAGACAAACGACATGAACGTGTGGATGGATGATACTGCAATTATGTCAGCAACACTGTCATTTGCGGTAACGGGATATACCAAGGGTATTTAAATTTCATGGACTAACAAGTTCATGTCTTGGACTAACAAGTTCATGTCTTTATAGAACGCTTCGTTAGTGGTGTATGTCTTGGTCAATAGTGGTAAAAGGCTTCAATTGGGGTTTGACCTTCCTTTTCAATTACCCCACCGATGTATAATTGAAGGCCGAATTAAAAAGACTAGTTTGCGTCTGCAGTCAGGGCAAATTTTAGGCGCGACGTAATTGGTTGCTGACCTGCGCAGTACAGCATTTTGGTCTGGTTGCCAGGACGTCATACGAAAACTAGTCTTTTTAATTCGGTTTTCAATAATAGCACTCTAAACAGTACAAACCATGCCATATTCAGTTTAGTTTGACAAATTTGAGACTAGTAAATGTTTTAGATTTTGACCTGTTTGGAGCCTATAATTTACCAAATCCACTTTGCGCGATCGGGGAGTATAGGGGTGTGGGGTGATAAGTGTATTAAACAAAGGCATTGCAAGAATTTGTTGACCTAAAAAATTAAAACTGCTGCATACTTTGATATTTTCTACTTTAGGATATACTGATTTATATTAAAATCATCATCATTTTAAATACCAGCTGGGTGTATAAATGTAACTACTATTAAAACTACGAAGAAAAAACTGAGAAAAGTGAAAGACAATAATTACTAGTTCCTTTCTGCCGTCATTGCATTCAATTGTATCGCACAACAGGGGTTAATTAAACCTGGAAACCAATTTTTAACATGAACTATTCACAATTCTATGAAAGCTTTCAGAGGGAATATAATCATTATAAATCAGCATGGAAAGTTTATATTCATTAAACCAACCCATTACTAGCACTATTGCTTGTGCATAATGGAAATCTCGCATGGTTAAGAAAATAGCGAAGATACATAACTTTTTGGCACTACCATAATGACATAGAAGAATATACATTACTACTTGAAGCCATTATGTGTATAAATGAGATACATAAAATGCATATGCGTGTGTCTACATGTGTCAATTAATATTTAGCTCTTGGGATATTATCATTATGAATTCTTCAGTCACGCATTTGTAATTTGTAGCTAAACAATCTATCGGTTGTATATAATGATAACACATATATATGCAACAATCACGAGCTATGAGACATAATTCTCTGCGGGATCTTTTTCTAAGCTAAGTGTGTGCGATACTTAGCACACTTTTAAGAGTCTGTTATATATAATAAATGCCTCTGTTCGTTCACTACTTTATTTCTCATTGAAATGCTATACGTAACAATTTCTGTTGGATTGATCAATATTAAACAGCTGCAATAGTTATAATGTCAGGCATTTGTAACATCATCCCTTTGTAATGTTTCTCAATCTGTGTCGTCTTTGTTACGTTTTATTTAGTTTGCGTGCTGTGCTTTAAATGAAAATCACTGGGAAATGGTATTACTTAAAATATATATGTTCGTGCAACTTGATCTTCACATATTTACGGTTTTCAAATTTTATCTAAATTAGTAGAAATAAACTTTTTAAATCACTCCAAAGGTTATGGCTGATGTATGTTGTCGTTCTATTTTATAACGCTTTTGTGCATAACATACTATATTAATCACAAAGAGGTTAAGTTTAATATATATCTGAGTTAATTAAGGACTACATGCCGACATCACAGATAATATCAGGTTTAGGCTTTGAAGATGATTGAATATAACCGTATAATTAACATTAACAAAAAATCTTATCGTGCCGATAATCAATCACAAATACAGTACGAGCCGTATCAATGTTCAACATGCTGTCATACAATCAATTTAGAGATTCTGTTGTCTCTTCACTATCAACATATCACGTATATAAGCATTCCATTATATTAATGTAACAATGTTACTAATATAATTTTTATTGTTATTCTTGGTAATCATTACAAAAAGCGTCATTTGACAATTTGAAAATATGCAATTAAAATTCAGCATAGGTATGTTAACCTAAGCGAATATGACTATTTTATGCAGCCGATGTCGTACAAGTTTACCACTAACTAACATACCATGATATATTTCCCCACAAAACCATTACAACAAGCAGTCTCACTTCACACACTTGTCATTTACACCTTCCATGAAACACCCAAGCACACACCCCGTACATACAATACCACCAGACATCAACACCGTGCACCCAACACCTCCAACACTGCCACCACCAACAACACCGCCCCTGCCACCACCACCACCACCACCACCACCACCACCACCACCACCACCACCACCACCCCCCCCACCACCCCCCCCACCCCCCCCACCCCCCCCCCCACCACCACCACCACCCTCCCCCCACCACCACCACCACCACCAACACCACCACCACCACCACCCACCACCACCACCAACACCACCACCAACACCACCACCACCAACACCACCACCCACCACCACTAACATAGACAACAACAACAACAGCACACAGTCATAGTGAGATGCAGTATCTCATGAGTTTACTGTTAGTGAGTATGGACTGCAGTATACTCTGTTCTAATGAATATCGTTATGTGTCAGAGGCCATGCACCATTACAGGCAAGTAACCCTGTTGTTCACAATTCCATTGATGAGAAAATATACTGCTGTGCTTTAATATAGCTTATAAATCATTCATTCATCGGGTTTGTACGGGCGGAAACTTAACCATAAAGTATAGGCATCAACACCTTCCACTTAACTTAATTTCAAATGTCATGTACTTCATACCCGCTGACTCACTAAAAATATTGTCCGTAATGTTCATGATTGGGGATATTATTTACAAACAAAATAAATATTTGCACAAGGTTAGGGTTCACATTTCATTTTCACCTCATGTATTATTATCAGGGTATAAAGGACTTGAAAAAGAAGTTATCGCTATCGATGAAATACTAATTTTGGCCAATGAATTGAATCCTGGAATTGGAATTATACATGTACTTCTTAGTGTATGAAGAAACACAATGTCTTAATGGTCATGGTGTGCTTTTTTTGTTTGTTTGTTTGTGGCCCTTGCTCGAGTGCATAATACAAGTCGAGGAAACTAATCAGTGGAACACGTAATTCCAATAAATACAAACTAGTCTGGTTCAGGACTTTAGATGGAACAAAGTTAATCAAGATTCCTTATGATCCTAGAAGCAACATGGCTAATAGTATAGCTGTCATTCGAAACCTTAAAGACGGGAACAAGTGGTAAGAGCAATTGTGGCGATGTAAAGGCCGGGAAATGAGACAAGTTAAATGAAAATCAACACCTTCCACTTATCAGCGATAGTTATGAAGCGCTCGTCGCTACTCATCTGTTACTCCTTGGATGCCCAGAAGGTGAATTATGAATAAAATACTGGAATAACTTACGAATTTTGCAAATTTTCATCCAATCTCATTGGACTTCACCTGGCAACTGCAAAGGTGCTCCTGTATTGATCGTAATCGGAGACTGGTCATGTGTCAGCCGGCAAGGAATATTGATTATTGATGAATCCCATGCATGTGAAAGCTGAAATCTCAGGCAACCTCGTTTGTTGAGAGATGGCCTCTCCACTCGTTCCCAAATAGCTTCTCGATTCTCGAACTCCCCCGTTCAAATTGACACGTGACCAGTCTCCGATTACGGTCAATACAGGAGCATGTTTGCAGTTGCCAGATGAAGTCCAATGAGATTGGATGGAAATTTGCAAGTTATTCCAGTATTTTATTCATAATTCACCTTCTTTTTCTACGACATACATCAACATCCCTGGATGCCCATTTTGCGCGACTTTTGACGAGAAATTGCAGCTTTACATTCATGCCTTTATCATGTTTATATCGTAGACTATACGTAAAAACAAAGGTGGTCGTCAGTTAAAAGCATGCAAACATGATCAAATGTTCGTACGTGAACGCTTGACAGCAATGTTGATATTACCAAATAGTGCCAATACGATAACAGCGGTTGCAGTGACATCAAATTTGACGTTACACATCCCCGTACGGCGTAGGGCTTTGTCTAATGTTTGCGTACGTAAATGCGACACTAATGTAGTCTTTTAATTGACCGAAACTGCATAAAGGAAAGTGATGAACAATACATTGAATTTACTTTAAAATCCTGCAACAACAACATGCAATGACATACATATATATGCAGTGTTAAAATAATGATTTTTATTTATCCTCGCAAGCGACATTGAAGACTGAAAGCTTTACTCCTCGTTTCTTATTGCATTCTGGTGCCCTTGCAAGCATTGTGACAATAATTATGTCTTGATTGTCAAAACATGCAAACACTTGAAAGATTCTCATGAGCACATCGAACTTCAAGATCGTAAGATTTCTGTATATTGCACGTATCAAACTATGTGCCCAAACCCTTCAGGCAAAGCTGAACAGAGTATTTTGTATGCCAGAGTTTTCACACGAGTCGCTATCTATTCAACAGTGTATCTATTGTGGAGTATTCTCTGGACATGTAACATGAAATGTAAGGTATAACGCATATTATTTGGCTAATTTAAATTTAAAATATATGTAAATAGCGCCCCCAGTTTACACAATTTGTATGGTTTATAGAATAAAAATTTACCACAAAAAGCAGAAAAAGGTGAATAATTTGATATAGAAACGAAAATGTATGTTAAAAATTGTTACAAAATATATGTGTATATACAGTTCATTGTTGTGATAGCTGTTGGTATTATTCAGGTCTAGAATTGAACATTATGATGTTTTGTAAGTAAAAATAACGTTAATGGGTTAATTTTGACCAATTTTATAATTTGACCTTTGACCCCTAAACGTTGACCTTTGGGATCATAAATATTTTTAACATGTTTGAAATGTCGTAAGAATCATTACTGTTGAAGTTGAGCTCGATTGGACCAATTCTAAAATTTGACCTTTGTCCCCTAAAACTTGACCCTGGGTCATAAATGTCATTAAATGCATTTTCTCGTGTTTAGAGTGTCAAAATGGTTATTACTTGAGTCCAATCCAAGAGTGTCAGCGATTTAACCTTTGACCTCTATAACGTGAGCCCTGGGTCACGTATGGGATTAACTGTACTTGTTTAGGATGACACAAGGATTATTCCTACAATGTAGTGAATTTCAGCTCAATCGGAGCTTGTTTGTAGATTTTGATTGAACTTTAACCTATGGGGTCGAGACTATCATAAACCTCCCCTACTATTAATGTTGCATCACTGTAGCAATAGCGGGCCATATCCATAGCTTCCATAGGCTGAGATACAACCAATTTGGCTAAATTTTAAGCATTTTATCGAATGCCAGGAAAGACCTTAGATGACCTTTGACCTAAAATCTGTGATCCCCTAGTAAACATCAGTCACCCAGCAAACACAAAAACGTTTTAAAAACGTTTTATAAACGGTTATATTTTGGCTTTTGGTTTAGGTAAAAACGTTTTAATAACATTAAATGTCGGGTTATATAAAGGTCATGATAACGTTTTAAAACGTTTTGTATGAAAACACACTACAACAATATTTTTAAATGTTGTCAAAAAATGTTATTGTAAACTATTTTTGCAAACACTTTTGCCAAATATTGTGTCAATACCTAAATAACATTATGTTAAAATATTTGAACCCACCAAACAAAGAAATGTTCTTAGAATGTTTTTTTCAAAACCTTTTAATAACATATAAATGTCGGGTTATATAAAGGTCATGAAAACTTTTTTAAAACGTTATTGAAAATATTTTGGGCAAACATTTTTCGCAAAATATTTTTTCAACCCCAAAATAACATTATGATTAGAATGTTTTGTATCAAGTTTTCAAGAATGTTTTTGGATGGTTATTAAAACGTTTTTATACCCTTTATATAACCCGACATTTAAACGTTTTCTGTTTGCTGAGCAGTAGATTATCATAAAATGTTTTTTAAGGTTATGAAAACGTTTTATACTCTTAATATACCTTTTATATAACCCGACATTTAAACGTTTTCTGACAACCTTTTATAACCTTTTGCGAATGATGTCGAAAACGTTTTGTGTTTGCTAGGCAATTGCCATGCATGTGCGCAAGTGACATCACGTAGCTATTTCACACATAGCAGATATGAATTTTTGAAGTTCTTTAGACTTTGACCAGAAATGACCCCTTAATGACATACTTTCGATTTTGACTAAAGACCAAGGTTGACATGCTGTTTAAAATTAGTTGTATTTCAGTACTCCCCAAATATTATGGTTGCCAAAAAACAACTTTTTTAGTAAATTAAGAACCACTACAAGCGTATATGAAGAGCTTATTACCAAAGCGTGTTAAAGACCCATTTAGTGATCCCAGTGCTAGTGTAAAAATATTTATAAATTTGCTTAAAAGTGAAGGACAGGTCATATAAATTGTTAGTTGGTATTTTTGAAATTAAACATTTGGCAAAAAACGAAGAAAACAGCAGTATTGACGAAGTTGAAGCCCCATTCAGATACATGTAGTTAATTTATTTACTGTCAGTAAATAAATTACAGATTCATGTAAAATGCCTTATTTTGTATTAAATACACCGCTTTCGGCTGAACCACTAGCAGGCTATGTTACCACATCTATGACAATGACAAAGGTACCAAAAGCTGAATTTTGATGATTTGTACGATTGTCTGGATGAGCAAATCACTGAATGGGCCTTTAAGTTCACAATCACATATTTCTGATTTACCTTAGCGATATTGGATGGATGCACAATAACAATATTGTGTGAGGCCTTTAATTCCCAAATGAGAACAATAGTTTGCATATTGTTAACCAGCATTGTTGTGGTAAATAATGGCTTGTTGATGGTACAACTCATTGTTGATAATGTCAAATTTGTCAAAGAAATATTGTGACCGTTCACGGCGAATGAGCCGTAAATTCCTCCCCCGGTCAATTTTGTTTTATTTTGTGTTTAAAAATAAACATCATAAACTTAAAAATGGTATATCATTTGACTTCAAACGATATCCAGAAGCGGGGTTATGGTTTGTTAAACTTTGCTCCTTCAACAAAATTATAGCTTTTTTCGTTTCTACGTGTGTCTCTTTTTCCACATTGCTGGCAATAAATATCAAACAGTCATAATTGGCGGTCATTTCAAATCATCCCCAAGTCAACGAGGTTTAAGAAAGTTCTCTCATTGTTAATTGTTGGTTATGCATACCTATACAAAATACAATGCCTGTTAACCCACCACTTGAACAGGATTTAGCAAAAGCAAACAAAGACCAGAGCTATTAAAAGTTCTATACGCCGTAGAAGTGACGTGGTTAATCGGATTAACTACCATAGCAATAGATGAATACAATTTTGACTATACCGCCCTGCACTACAACGTTCACGCGGTACCGATGCATTGAACCATAGATGTCAAAGAATAGCTGATCACTCGCACCTGTAAGATAAGTATCTTTGAAAAGAGCGGTACTGTATTCAATCTATGTTTGGTGACATACACAGGTGATTAGTGCAATCTGCTTGTAGTGCAGGGCGGTATATTCAAAAATTGTATTCATCTATTGCTATGGTAGCTTACCCGATTATGATGTCACTTCTACGGCGTATAGCCATCTAAGGTAGAAGCTTATTATCCACTTCAACAATAGGATACAATTGTGATTGTATCACACAAGTAAATGAGAAACACGTGGTTGTGGACTTAACACGGATTGGAAATAAGCTCTTCATATCATGACTTTATTTTCAAAATTATAGGTTTTCGTGGTGGAAATTAGTATAGAGTTGCATGAACCGTCGTAACCCCGTACAAAATCTAAAATTCAACGTAGACAGTGCGTATATACCATGCGTTTGTATCAAAAAGCTGTAGGTACCGCGCGTATGAATGAAGCCAAATGTTCACCACTCACTGTTGCTTTATTATAATGATTACTTACAAACAAAAAGGATCATATTTTAATATAGTTTCCCACATATGTTCATTTCGAACGCGCAAAATCTACAAAACAGGCTAAATACGCGACCTCGCTTCGATATAGAGGAGAGGTTTTTGTCTTCAATCGACCGTTTTGATCATAAAATTGAAGTCAGCACACACTTTTCACAATGTCATGCCCATTATATGCAGAAGTTAATTCATATTCCGATGAAAACATGTTCCGTCAAAGTGTTAAAGCTATCAACTTTTCATCCATTATTAATTTTTAGCGCATTTTTACTCGACAGTAATTTCTTAAACGGAAATCGTCACCAGTCGTAATCAGGTGTTTAAATTATTAAGTCGTCTCAAGGGAAGAAAAAGTACTATAGAAAATGTCTTTTTTAATTTTAATATTTATACGAAGATATGTTTGTAAAATTGCACCTAATTCTCGGAGCTTTAAAATATTCCTGGCTTAGTGTGTTTGGATTTTTAAAATGTTATATAGATCAAATGCTGATAAATGTCTATGTTAGGAACTTTTTTATTTACATCGATTAGATTGTGTTGTAATTTAACGCTTGTGGTTGTTTTTGGTATTTTGTCACAAAGGTTTCCGTATAGAAATATTTTTCAAATTAAGTCCAAATTGAAGAAATTTGGGGCATATTTTATACAGTTGCTACTTTTTGAATAAATGTCCCACAATTGGGGAGGAAATCATTTGACATTGTCTCCATCCTCTTTGAAGAGAGTGGGGCAAGTCCCCCTGCCCCAGGATTAACGCCCTTGCTAAATGATATAGCCTTATTTTTTCTTTGAAATAATGTGTAGATATTTGTTTGTGCATATGTGTAGGGTGATGAGTATGGTGATTTCATAAGCAGGCATACACACCCATGCTGCACCCCCACATATACAAACACCCCAACCCCATCCATATACCTAGAAAGTCAGTAATGAGGTAAGTTTAAGTGGATGGATCAAAAAAATCCAAAATGCTTTTTAATGAGACATGTCTCAAATCAAACATTTACGTCTTTTGGGGAAAAGTGTGTATCTTCAATACGAAAGGTCAAAATTGTCAAACGATCGTCGGCTCTTCCTCCCAGCTACATACACTTAGTACATATCAGTAGATTTAAAATTTGACTATAAAATAGGAAAAATAACAAAATATAAATTTTTGATAACTTGCCCTAAAAATGTGTTCTATATCGCCAATTTCGAAAATCAAAATTATTTAATATCAGAATGACATTCCTCGTATTCAGAATGCAATTTGATATGTCTGATGTGGTCTCATGTCCCACAAAAATACTGTACAAACGTTGCTATCTGATCCCTTAAAGGCTGAAAAATCTTCAGAATTTGGCCCACGTGGAGCCTATAGTTTATTGCATCTACTTCTCCTGCACACAGAAAAATTAACCGAGTGCGCGGGGCGTGGGGGTGTGTGTGTGTAGGGGGAAGGATGTGCGTATAAGGGTATTATATAAAAAGACATTGCAAGAACTGAACTACGCTGCTTGTTATACTTTATACTAATTCAGAATTCATCAACAATCTACGTACACGTATGAAGAAAAATACAGATAAAAGTGGAATGATACTAACCCTGTTCAGCCTGTATTTGCATTCAATTGAATCGCACCACAGGTAATTATCACAGGCTAATTAAACTGGAAACCATTGTGTTAATGTATCGCATTAATATTCTATAAAGGCCTCAGAGGGAATATAAACATTATAAATCAGCAAGAGAAGATTTAGATTCATTAAACCAATCCATTACTAGCACTTTTGCTTATGCATAATATAAATCTCACATGGATAAGAAAATAGCGAATATTACATAACCTTTTGTCGCCATTATATTGCTATAGAATAAGATTCATTACTACTTGAATGCCTCGCGAATGTGTGCGTCTCCGTATATCAATTAATATTTATCTCTTGGGATATTTTCATTATGAATTCTTCAGTCACGCATTTGTGCTTTCTAACCTAACAATATATTGCATGTATTATGATAACTACATTCAAACAATCACAAGCTATGAGACATAAATCTCAGTGGATTTTTGTCTAAGCTAAGCGTGTGCGATGCTTGGTACAGTTAAGAGTCTATTATCTTCCTCTGTTTATTCACTTCTTTTAATCTCTTGGAAATGATATACCACTCTTGAATTTGAAATTTGCTTTTGTATTTTTGTAATGGATAACTATGGGAAGTATGTTTCTTAACTAGAATGTCATTTTCGAGCTTCTATAATTATTTACGGCTTTCACTTTTTATTTAAAAAGTATCAATGGGTAAAAAATCATAATAAACTTAAACAAATCACCCAAAACGTATTCGTGACAATAATTAGGGGCATGGTGGCGCAGCGGTACAGGCTCAACCTCGCAATCGGAGGATTGCGAGTTCGAGCCTCGGGGGTTGTGCACTTGGGCAAGGCGCTTTACCTCTCCCTACCCAGGAGTGAAATGGGAAGCGGTTAGGAATAATGTCCATTGAGCGCCGCCCAAAGGTATGCGCATGCCTTGGGCATTGTATGGAAGCTGAAACGACAGCGGAATAAATGTAAAGCGCTTTGATACATGTGAAATGCGCTGTATAAATGTTAGCATTTTTTCCGAGTGTCGATACTATAGTCAAACGTGATGAATTAGTACTATTTTTCCTTTATGCCAAAAAGGCGCGCATTCATTCAGATAAACTTACAGTATCTGTGTAATATATGGTGTGAAAATATGTTGTGCTCGACGACATTTGCTGTAAATAAATCAATCAATAACAAAATAATGGCAACTATCATTGCAAACTTCCATTTTCGCAAAGGGTATTCCAACCCTTATCACCAATATACACCCAATTTATTTAGCATAACCTACAAATTTCAAGATTTTTGCCAACAGTTAACGGTGTGAACAAAATACTTTATATCAGGTGTTTAACTTTGTTTCAGATATCTCTGAGTTAATTAACGAATAATTACACCGACATTTACACCTACCATATACATATAAAACACCCATAACCACCAAACCTACACACATACACTACCATATGTGCCACCATCACTACAACCAGAATTCAACACTTTTTTCCAAACACCACTAACACGGCAACAACACCATCAACAACAGCGCCATCACATCACCACCGCCTCCACCACAACCACCAACATGACCAACATCATCAACAACAACAACAACAACAACAACAACAACAACAACACATACAAAAATAAAAACAACAACGGAGTACAGCATCCCATGTAAGCATTACAGCGCTATACTTATTCTGTTATTGAGTATTATAGTCTATACATTACATACACAGACTCTGTGCTGTTATAATGAATGTCGTTTTGTATCTAACGCTATGCAACTTAACATAATTATACATTAAACTTAATATTCGTAACCTTGTTGTAGTTATGTTGCACTCATTATTCATAATTCCGTCTATGAGAAAATATCCGATGCTGATGTTCTAGCCTTTGTGTTACTTTAATAGGGTCATACTTCTGCTATCAATCATTCATCGGGTGTATACGGGAGGGAACTTAGCCATAAACTACATACATCAACACCTTGCACTTAAGTTAACTTAGCTTCAAATGCCACGTACGTAACTCCGTACTCGCTGACATACTTTGTTGCTCATCGTTGGAGATATATTAATAGTGACACAAGGTTAGGGGTTACATCTCATTTTTAGTTTAAATGATTAGGCTATGGTCCTACGATTCCACCTCGATACACCCAAGTACATAGATATTTCCAGCACAGCGATTCTGGTCTCCACGCTGTCTCTGTTACACTACACGGTTGAGTGCATAGCATCATAAGAGCCGTGTTAGATCTAGTGGAAAATAGACATCTGTGATTGGTTTTTGCCAAAACCTCAAGTGTCTTTATAGTCCAAATACCTCGCGCCAATATCCTTCGGTTGGAAAGGATATCAATGAACGGCACAAACCCGTTACGGCTAGTGTTTATGATAAGCAAGTTTCCGGACAATATCTGACCAGATATAATTTATACGCCAATGTAATGTAGATCTGTTCCCACTTTAAACACGCTGGATGAGATATCAAATTTGCCCAATGAATTGGACCCCTGGAGTGGACCCGGGAAATGGAATATGTACTTCTCAGTGTATTAAAAAACCGCAATGGCTCATTGGTCATGAAGTACTTTTTTTTGTTCGTTCCTATAGAAGCAAATAATATGGTTGGTAGCATAACCGTATTAGACAGACACCTTAAAGACGGGGATAAGTGGCAAAAGCAATCGCGGTGTTGTAAGGCCGGGAAATGAGACAAGTTACATGAACATCAACACCTCTCACTTAACCAAGGATAATTACAGAGCGCTCGTCGCTACTCATCTATAACTCCTTAGACGCCCGTTTGCACGACTTTTGACAAGAAAATGCCGCTTTACATTCAAGCCTTTCATATCCTATCAATTGTCGTGGGACTGATGGGGATTCACTACGGAAAGAAGAGAGTTTGACATTAACCAGATCTACAGGGAAAATATGTTGCCTCTAATGCATTTTATTATATATTATTTAACATGCTTAAGGTTTCTATCCACTTGAAAGAGATATACTTGTAGCATATTAAAGATTGAAACTTTATACTAAACATGTTAATCAAATACAAGTACAATCTATTGAATGATGAATGACTCGTAAAAATGATAAAGCAACTGAAAGTATTACACGAGTAAGAAGTTCCACACACACCCCATAACGCGTGTTTAAAGTATACAGGATGTATCAAAGTGATTGAAACCTACGACTTCTTATTTTTGCAGACTTCCCCCCACTATGTTATGTACCAGTATCGGCTCAATTGTTAAAATATTTTATATTATAGTAGTTTTATCTACTCTTGGAATTTTAGGTAACGAAGATCATTAAGTTCATTATGCCCATTCTGTTAGTAGCATAAAAACTACGATTTTATATTTTTGAATATTTTATTATTGTTTATTGTTGATATATATCCCGGGTCCAATTTATTTATTAATATTTGACTCAATATACTCGTAAATGTAAGTTGGTTTTGTATTATCTTGCTTATCTTAAGGTGTTTAATATATTGCTTAAGGTATTTTATTTGTTAATTAAATCAACTCACATGGTGCTGGTCACGCTCTCTTTATATCTTTGATTTGATATTTGAAACTATGTGCTTTGATCTTTTTATAATGTTTTTGTTTGTGTCAGATATATGCTTGTTATTATCATGTTTAAGTTAAGTATTTCTGTATTTGGGCGTTATATTAAGTCTCTCTTATTATTATTATTATTATTATTTTGATACTGTGTGTATGAGTTTTGAGCACATCGTTTACGACAGGTTTTAAATATATACCACAAGTGTTGCTATTTATAAGAAACAAATTCATCGCACATTATTACACAGCACAGACACAGTGCTGTCTTTTGGCAATTCTTCTTTCTTCTTTCTGGCAACATGCCTCTTCTCCCGCCTCTTCTTCTACAAACAAAATGCGCTAAAGCTATTATGGACACAGTGGCTCATGAGGACACGGTTGCTCAGTGGTTACGACCTTGTACTCATAATCTTCGAGCTTTACGACGTCCCACCACCGTGTTGCGCCCTTGAGCAAGGCGCTTTGCCTCGCCCCACCCAGGTGCAATGGGAAACTGTTTAGCAGTCGTTCTGCTGATGAACCCTGCGCCATTTGTAGGCAGCAAACGTGGTTCCAACATATTCTAATAACGGTGGAATAAATGTAAAGCGCTTTCAGGCTTTTAAAGGCATGCAGCGCTATAGAAATACCTACATTTATTTATTTATATTAGTCACTACTGGCATGGGTATTCAGGGTGTTCACAGCTTAAATTACTATTGCTTGTCCTTTGACCCTGTATGCAATACAAAATAAATTTGAACAACAACATATGTCAAATCTTAGTGTTGCATATGATAGACCATTGTAAGACAAAACAAAAAGTCGATGGTGACCTCTTTGTACAATGTTTACATTGGGGTCAAAAGGTCAAAATATGTCAGTGAAACAAAGGGATTATTGAGCAGCAGGTGATTGCATTCAAAAAGTAATTTTTCATATAAATTCGATTTGGACAAATGAGGTATTAAACTGTGCGGAATAAATTTATCTATAACATACATTTGGTAGGTCTTGATTTTAAACACCTCTTCTTGAACTTATGGACCAAAGTTAAACTGGATACTTTCTTTTTGGGATGGGTTTAGGACTTAGGTGTAGGGCGGGCACTTTCTCAGTAAGGGGCATTTGGTGAGAGAAAAATGTACAAAATATGGGGTAATTGGGCGAAACATGAACCGTTTGGATCTAAATTGAGGGCATTTGGGTTATAATATGTGACGTGGTATATCAAAAGGAGGCACTCTTAGGCAGGATCATAGATGGAGAAATAGCAAAAAATCTGCCCGGGGTGATTTTTTTCACAATTTTGGTTTGTTTCAAATTTGTGATGTTAATAATGTTTAAAATATTGTCTGATAGCTTCAGACCGGAATATAACTGGCATCTTATATTTTTCAGACATTTTTCAAGGTCATTCCTACTCTCAACATTGTCAATAATATTTTCAAAGGCCGATATCTCAATTTCCAATATTTTATAATACCATAACTTACTACTGTAACTCAATATCTTCGCTTAGGAATGTCTGATTCTATTGGGGAAAACGGTGTTGTGGAGCAAAATGTCTCTGTATTTAATGTAAAACACTCAAAATTGATAACCTGCCCAAAAGTGTTTCTTTTTGATATAACACGTCACATATGACCTTTATGTGGACTTTGGGGTGAAGCCGTGAAGATCGACCACAAGTAGTATCGAAAAATTAAATTTCTAGTTCTAATGCTTCAAAATGGCTTTGTTGTTTCAAAAGAAGTAAATAAATCACTGATAGATGTCTCGTTCCTGTTCAAATGGAAAATTATGGGTCTTTGGGTGACAGAATATGTGCTCAAAATATGGGGTCTTTGGGTGACAGCGATGTTGAAAAGAGTGGACTTAACGGCCCTACAAACACGTCAGCTCCAAAGTGGGAGTGCTACCCGGCTTGCCCAGATGAGATCAGGTACTCCATAAACACACACATTGTTAAAAATGTCTTCCAAAATAAAAATTGGGCAATGTTTTGGACCCCTTCAAAGGAAAAAATCACAATTGAAAGGGTCAACTTTTTTTAAAAATACCCCTTCAGCAAAAATGATTAAAGAAAGCTCTGCTTGACTACATTTTAGTTTTCGAGTACCAAACAAATTGCCAACCATATTAAGCAATAGATTAAAAAACCGTCTGCTATTGTTTACTATACGTAAACGCAGCTGTAATGTAATCTTTCAATTTATCATCAAATGAAAGTAATGTACAATACACTTAATTCACTCGAATTCACGTTAAAACCTTTCAATAACCATGGCAATAACAACATGTCATGTGTTAAAATAATCATTACAAAAGAGATTTTAATCTCACTTAAAACTGATAAGTGTATTGAAGAATAAAAGCTTAATCGTTGTCTGTTGTTGTGTAGCATTTTCATAAGCTTCATGCCGTTGCCCTTGAAGCATTATGACAATACATATATATGTCTTCATTGTCAAAACATACAAGAACACGGAGAAGTCTCATAAGCCACGTCAAAGCCGTAATACTTATTATTATTATTATTACACGCGTGTGAAAATAATACAGCGTGTTCACAAATGTAACATACTATCTAAATGTAAAAGAGTGAAAACTTACTCCCCCAAATACTGACTCACTTATAAGACCACTAAAAAAGAGTGAAATGTGTTTTTTAACTTTAAAACTCTAAATAGAGTGAAAACCACTCTAAAAGAGTGAATTTTAACTCTTTAAAGGAGTTAAATGAAGAACAGCTCTAAGAACGTGAGTGGTTTTATAAGTGAATCACTCTTTTGGGGAGTGAGTTTTTCACTCTTTTACAGTTAGGAAAAAAAAAAAAAAAAAACCCCCCATTAAACTACTATTCTGTATCTGTTAATAACTCAGCTTCATACTACCGTCTATTTCATGAGATATATCCAATTTAAAATGGCTCTAAATTCAAAGAGGGTCGTGATTCAGTTGGTACATGATTCAGGTGACTAAACTAGTTAAAAAACTCATTCATTTGCTAAATTCCCGTTATATGAAGAACAGCTCTAAGAACGTGAGTGGTTTTAAAGTTAAAAAGAGTGGTCTTATAAGAGAGTCACTATTTTGGGGAGTAAGCCCTAAAGCCTTAAAAACTCTAAATAGAGTGAAAATCACTCTAAAAGAGTGAATTTTAATTCTTTAAAGAACGTGAGTGGTTTTAAAGTTGAAAAACACATTTCACTCTTTTTGAGTGGTCTTATAAGTGAGTCACTATGTTGGGGAGTAAGTCTCACCTATAAGACCACTCAAAAAAGTGTGTTTGTTAACTTTAAAAACTCTAAATAGAGTGAAAACCATTCTAAAAGAGTGAATTTTAACTCTTTAAAGGAGTTAAATGAAGAACGTGGGTGGTTTTAAAGTTAAAAAACACATTTCACTCTTTTTGAGTGGTTTTATAAGTGAATCACTCTTCTGGAGAGTGAGTTTTTCACTCTTTTACCTTTAGAGAGATAAACGAATAAAAAAAACCCATCAAACTACTATTCTGTATCTGTTAATAACTCAGCTTCATACTACCGTTTATTTCATGATGTCAGCCGATGCTCTAGTTCATGAGATATATCCAATGTTAAAAGGCTCTAAATTCAAAGAGGGTCGTCATGGTCATGATTCAGTTGGTACATGATTCAGGTGACTAAACTAGTTGAAAACTCATTCATTTGCTATATTCCCGTGTCTTGTTACTAAAAGGAAGGCACGCTTGCATTACATAGCAAATGTGTTATTCACAAAGTCACAGAATTGCATGATGCATGGACAAAAAATATCAGCTAATATTGATTGGAAATCAAAGTTCAAAAGAATTATCGGTATTCGAATAAAAGGTCGACATCAAGTCGTGATAATACGAATATTACCATATTACATAGGAACACGTGACAATATTTTTTGTTTGTCAATATAACGGTGTTACACGCGAATCGATACTCAATAATACTTAATAATGTGATTTGAAATGTGCACAATTAATTTTTTCTATCGATTTGCGTGTAATACCGTTATATTGGCAAACTAAAAAATATTATCACGTGTTCCTATGTAATAGCAGGGTAATATTCGTATTGCGCGGACTTGGATGTCGACCTTTTCCCATGATACATCACGAATACATCGCAAACCGCTGGCGGCGCCCTTATTGCGAATACCGAGAATTGAAGCATATAGTGCCTGTGTGTTAAAGATGGCTGCTCGAACAACAGTTCGTTCTTAAAGATAGTGTATTCATGGTCGCTATAATAGAGACTGTCTGCGTGTTTCTACTGAGGGTAAAATTCCGGGCCATGCCGTGCCGTGCCGTGCCGTGCCGGGTAACGAGCCCAGTAGAAACGACTTGGGGTAATCGGTTGCCGTGTCATGCCGGGTCATGTGCTCGCCTGTCGTGATCCACCTCTTGAGGTGGATCATGCCGGGTCAAAGCGTGTAATCTGCGCAGTAGAAACGAGCCGTGTCATCGGTTGCCGGGTCGAGGTCATGCGTGTTGCAAAAATAACGCGATTTATATTCTACTTGTATAGTCTAGCTTAGGCCTATGATGTAGTAGGTTCCTTCTTTCCGATATTATATACACTGGACACATGTGTGACTCGCATGAACTTGATGAAGTAAAATGGATATGACTTTACTTAGTCTAGGCCTACTTCTTTTATAGCCCCCTAGTTAATGAGTTGGTTATATCTTTATAATTAATGAGTTGGTTATATATGAGCTGTAAATTAATTATCATAATAGCCAATTACTAGATCCACTGGTAAATTAATGCAATTTGGATTTTACGAAAATACTAAATTGTGATTGTAGGTCATATGCCATGAGCTGCCATCCGTAGACATTTAAATTTAGGATATAATTAACCGTCAAATCTGTTTTCCGTACTTCCGGTTTACAGGAAAAAAATGCCGTGCATCGTGCGAGACACGGCTTTCTGGTCTCAGTAGAAACGAGCTGGGTAACGGTGGCCGGATTATGATCGGTATTTTGTGCCCGGAAAATAGCGGGTCAAAAAGCCGTACGCTCAGTATAAACACGCTGATTGAATCAGCAAGAAACTCCGAGTTTGTATCAAATATCCCCTAACTCGAATGCCAAACCGACAGAGAAGTGCCAGGAATTACCAAAATGTTACATTTGGAATTAGTCTTTATAGGAACACAAGGCATAGTGGCGGAACAGGATAGAAATCAAGATTGCAGTAGTAATAAATAATCCGTCGATAAATTGTAGCACATGACGCATAATCCGTACCCCAGATGACCCCATTCCATTTTTCTGGAATCGAGAGTAATAATAATAAAATGTCAAAAAAGTTCTGAACATCAGTTCCATTCAGTGATTTGATCATCCGGACGATCGTAAAAATCATTAAAAAATCAGATTTTGATATCTTTGTCATTGTCATAAATGTATTAATGCGTCGTATAGCTTGCTAGTGGTTCAGCCGAAAGACGTACATTTAAGACAAAAATAAGGAATTTACATGAATCTGTAATTTAATACTGACAGTATTTAAATTAGCTGCAGATATTTGAATGGAGCTTCAACTTCGTCAATAATGCTGTTTTCTTCGATTTTTGCCAATTTTTTCATATCAAAAATACCAAATAACAATTTGAATGACTAATCCTTCACTTTTCAGCAATTTATAAACAATTATAATTTTTTAACACTTTCGCCGGGATCACTGAATGGGTCTTTAACCTGATTAGTTGGTATGTAGGTTATAAACCAATTTCATATCACTGAGTTACTGAGAGTGAGAGAGAGAGAGAGAGAGAGCAATAATTCTGCATTCAAATTTGTTCACAAAATTAATTTTCGAACGGAGAAATACATCGGCTTTAATTTAACGAGATTTTCCATTAATACAACAATCATTGTGATTATATGATTAATAGTAAACGACTTACGTAATATTAAAACTTGATTAAGAACACGTACGTAGTTCATTTTGATTTATATGAGAATATGGCATTTGATAATTTAAGTTACATCGTTGTACCACACCGTCACCCACAACGGATGCACGTGGATACACATTGATGCAAATTAGACTCCTCAATCAGTTGACGTTTTTTAGTACGACAGCTGCTTATCAAATATATACAATTAAAAGTACGTTTGAAACTTCTTAGGATATTTTTGTGAAAAGAAATGTGGGCCAGAAGTTTAAAAGAAAAATGCATTAGAAGTCGAGAGCGATAAAGGCGATTTGGATCTGACCAATGACTAGGGTTGTTTCTTTGCTACATTGAAGTCTTGAAAGAACAACTCATTTCATTGGTCTAAAAGGAAATCTGTTTATAATAAGGGAAACAAGGGTTCATGCTGATTTTATAACGTTCCTCAAAATCACCACCATGTTTCGCATGGCAAGGAATAGGCTACGTGTAGTAATAATGTATGCTTAACATTTTAACAAGGCAGTTTCCTGTTATGTAACAACTGGGCATAGAAAACATCTTCGTGCACTCTTCGTATCAAGATGGATAGATAGTTTTTGTTATGTAGTGCTTGGATTGGGAATGGTAAATTCAGCGTTGGCCTTTTAAATTTACATATCCATTTTGCCCAACTAAATGGTTTCCAATCAAGAGCGACTCAAATATAACTCAACATTGCTGTGGTTGTGCATGGATTTTAATAGTACGTGTATTGTGAAATCAGTTCAACCCGCTTAAATTCATAAAAGAGCGAAAAGATTTAAAAATAGGTCAATCATCTATGTACGTGATCTATGGCAACAATTTTACTGTCTGTAAAAGCTCAATGCAGTGTAGCAGCGATGCACAATCATCTTTACCATGCAATATTCTAATAACACTTTCACCCACATTATTGAAACTAGATATGCCAATCTCTACAATAAACCCTACGCATATTCACGCTTTAATCACGTTATTTCATCAAACAAAAGCTTTTGTGGAAATTGAACCTCCACTTTATTGGATTTGCTCGGACAAATTCTAAGAGAGATATTAAAACTATATATTTCGACCTGTGAATGAGAGTTCACACTTCCCGCAAATTTAAAACTAAATCGAGATATGTTTACTTTACATTATTATATTCTTTAAAACTCAAGCAGGGATAAAACGACATAATTTGTCTCGCTCTATATTGCAAGCTTGCATTAATATTTAGCCATGATGTCGACAATTTCCTTTTTTCAAAGTTATGGATTTAGTTAATATTTAGATTTTGTTTTAATTTCCATCACTTATGTAATCGATAACTTATCTAAATTAGCACAGGTCTGACTGCTAACGGCGTGTTTGTACTTATCGACGATGATAAGTACAAACACGCCGTTAGCAGACCTGTGCTAATTTCATAAATTTGGAAAGAAGACCTATTGCCATTCTCGCAGTTTAAAAAACCTTTTACCAATTGCGGGGCGTTAGACATGTACTGGTATTAGCCCAAAACCATCGCAAGTATATGATTGTCTGGCAAATTGCTGCCTCCAAAATCAGCCCTTTTTCAATTTCCCTCTTGCTACTTGATTGGAATACTTTGGTTTGAATTTACTTATTGCTCTAAATGTACTTTTAACTGAACGATTTTCTTTATTCGCGATTTTCGTTTAACTCATGGGGTTGGGGAATCAATAGCGTACACAAACCCTCAAGCGAGGTGAATTTCTCTCTCTATATTTTAACTAAGGCTAGCAAAATCAGGACAATGTCGTTTGAAAGTAATTTTCAAGACTGTTATGGCATGATATTTTTTAAACTTTTAATCAGCCTTTACCATGTTTACTTGATGTTTAGTGTCGTTAAATGTAACATTGAAAAGTCATGTTTTAGTTGGAAATAGTAAGTATCAAACATTAAACATTAAAGAACATAATCACTTGAAACATTAATCCACTTCTTCTGATCTGTATCATGTGTCAGTGGCGTAGCGTCATAGGGGCACGGGGGGCACGTGCTCCCCAATGGATCTCAAAATTAATTTAGAAAATCCCATAGGAAAATTGCCAAAAAATGGCTTGTGCCCCCCAATCATGGTCGATGCACACCCCCCCCCAAAATATGATGACCCACGCTACGCCACTGTCATGTTTCCATTTGTAAATTCATGTTTAATTCTGCTAGTGTGCGATGCGTAATTCCTTTTCCCCTGCATTTTGAAGGTTGCTTTCAAATGAATGGCTATTCTAACATTATTGAATTTATAAAAATTAAGTGAAAAAACCTTATTGCCTGTATTTAGCTAATTCACGTAGAATCTGTTGACGGTTGCTTACGAACAGCTACAGCCTTTCAATTATCACCATAGAATCAAACATGTAACAATAAAGTAATTATCTAACTATTATTGAATCCCGATTTTTAAAAATATCGAAGGGATAACAAGTTAGGACAAAGAATATAAAATATTAGTACATGTACATGCAAGTGATTTAATTGAAAGAGAAATGATTCAATTATATTTTTCTTTTATAAAACTCTAATATTCAATTGAACACGTGCGGCGAAATATGGTAATAAACTAGCTGTTTAAATACTCATTAATACTCTTACCAACGCGCCATACTTATTTGCCAAAACTCTGTGGAAATTTATGCTGTGAATGTATTCTGGTGAGTATTTGTATAATGATACCATATTTTAATACTAATTCTACTTTATCAACCTTTACACCGCTATTAAAATAGTGGTGTAAAGGTTGATAAAGTAGAATTAGTTTAGAATTGATCTGGTTGTAAACGCGTTTATTTATGCCCAAAAGACTTAATCTAATCGTATATCCATCCTTTTCGCTAATTTTAGGACCAACGATAAAAATGATAATAGAGGAGGGTTTTTTGAGACCCACCATAGGTTTCTGCAATAATATCATGTAAATATCTTGTAAAATTATTCCAAGATATATAATGTTTGTTATTGGAAGTTAGGTTGAAATAATAAATTCCATTCATATTTAGGAGAGAATCCGGTGAAATAGCATGTTCGTAGAATTTTTAGATGAACCAATTTTGCCTATACTTTTGTACATAGCCAAAATGTTTGCGAGTGCGCTCTCACATTATGACGTCATAGTGACATTAGGTAAATATTATATAAACATTGGTATCAAATATAATGGTATGTTTAAAGTAGTTTGTGTTACAAAAATGGCTCAGTAGGCCGAGGGTTAACAAAAGATCACTGAACTTTGCTCATCACCTCATTGTAATCTATTCACCAAATTCATTGTTCTCTTACACAAAGGATAAACCAAGATGTTGCAAGAAGTTGTCAAGCTGGTATTTTAGGAACGAATTGTATTGCTGCAGTTATTACAAGAATTTTACCATTTGCTCTGTTACCGATATATTATAAAGATGTTAGAGACGTGGTGCGTCATGAACCAATGTATTTCAAGAACTCGCGAAATAACGTTGATATCACAAAATATTTTGTTTTTGTTTTTGAATATTGGTGTTGAAAAGTGATGCAACTTGGTAACGATTCGCTTAATGCCGCATTTAGGTTCCCTTGGCATAATTGGAATTTTAGGCACAAACTAAGAGTGGCCTCTTCGTTGAAAAAGCAAAGAAAATAATAATAATAATAATAATAATAATAATAATAATAATAATAATAATAATAATAAGAAGAAGAAGAAGAAGAAGAAGAAGAAGAATAACAACAATAGGAATAATAATAAGAAGAAGAAGAACATTAATAAAGAACATTATCGCACGTGGTACTTTGTATTAACTTTGTAAAACTTGTCGCTCTACCTGTTATTTTCTTTTTAATAAATTCCATTCAAGTCAGAATTTAAATATAATAATAAATGTAATCAAAATGATTTTATGACCTCAAGCAGTTCCAAAATATAAAGTGCATTTTTTATAATGCAGCTGCGGATGTTTGCCTAGCACTTTGAGCAGTTTTGAGGGAAATGTACTTTTTCGTCATTATTACACGTTCGATAAACATTGAATAATCAGAATAATAATGCTCCATATAATGTTGATGACCCAATTTTACGCCTTTTTAACTTCACTTTGTCCATATGCCATTTTTTCTCTTACTATACAAGCAAAACACACATTTTTCAATCCACATAGACAACAAGATACGTGTACCAAGTTTACTACTGGAATTCACAGTAGCCATCACGGTGTTGATGGGGCAACGGTCGGACTACTACGTGGCTTAATCAGAATATCATGATTTATGATTATGAGTTGAATGCACCATAAATGTGACACATCCCGTTTAACCTTCGTTAATCATCCAGAATTTTTCGGAACTAGAGATAGATGCCGTTGGTGGCGTCTGGCCAGATGAAGAGGGCTATACCCGGCTACCTGTACATGTATAGATCCGTGACGTCACGCAGACGTCACGGGTCTATTAGATCTGTCGATTAAATGCACCTTTTTGGCCCAGATCCATGCTGTTTCGTATATTTATCAGCGTTTCCAACCCTTTTGAAACCATTCTAAGGCATTCCATGCGCTACAATGTCAAAATTGTGGCTACATCATAGATATCTCGGGCATCTCAGAGCATTACCTGGTTTTTCCATATGAAAGTAATTAAGGTGTTCCATCAAAGCTTTCGTCGTGTGCTGCCACCTAGCGGTGGTTCCGGGAACGTTGCGTCCAGCACGAAGAAGCATGCATGTGTCCTTGTATGAAAAACACCCAGGAGCTTTGAGAAAGAATTCAAGCATTTTTTTAAATTTTAAAATAATGTGTTAGGTCTACATACTGCTAGTCATTTTTAAACCTTGGGATAGCTTTAGGGTTAGTCTAAACTCAGCATTATTGAACCGTTTAAAGGCCACCATTTCATTGACAAGTAATCTATATACGTTGTCTTAATTTTTTTCATACAGAGCCACAATATTGATATTATATAAAAAAAATGCAATTTACATGATTCTTTTCAGAGCCATCATATCTTCGGTATTATAGGAGTAACCCACTTCCTAGAAAAACTTAAAAGGGTCATACCACAAGTATCTATTCCAGCTCCAGTGACTCCAGTATATGGCTTCAGGTAGATACACTTTATGCATCTCCCGTGCTTCTTCTAGAAATTATCTAGCTACTATTGTATCGGGATTTTCGAAAATATCAAAGTGATAACAAGTTATGGAGAGCATTCGTATTTGCAAGCGATTTATTCAAATAATTAGCATGTTCAACGGTTGATATTGATAAAACGATTCAATTAATAAAGTATAAAATTCAATTGAACATGTGCGGCAAACGATGGTAATAAATTAGCAAAATAGTCATTAATATTGGTACCAACGCGCCATGTATATTTACTAAAAATGTTCTGCATGGAAATTTACAATAAGAGATATGTTGGGTATATATGTGATGCGATCAAGCAAAATCAGTCGGAACTCGGCAATCATAGTTTTGAGAAATGGGCCAAATAATCTGTGTAGGGTGGAAAAATCAAAATTGACCTTTTTTTGCAAAAAATGGAAGGAAAAAACATTCTTCTATCACATGAAAATATTTTTTGATGAAACTCAGAAGGAAAAATGTTAAAAACTTTTTGGAACCCCATCCAACTTCGATAATTGTCAAAAATCGCGAAATTCCAAAAGAAGCTAGGATTTAGCGTTTAGTTATGCCAAATTTCGTAGCCATATCTTAAACCAAATGTATCGTTGCTGAGTTCACTATGTATTTTTCATGTTTTTTAGGTGTGCTAATAATGACTCAATTAAAGCACTCTAACTTTAAACTTGATTTTCTTCGTTTCTTTCTTTTTAATGCACCGGTGTTAAAATTGTTGTAACTTTGTAACCAAAGACACAGGGTTTAAATAGGCTAAAAATGAAAATGTAAGAATCACAAAATTGACGTGGGCCTACTTCAGACTGACTTTGCTCAAATTGCTCAAATTGCTTTTTGCACATACAGTGAATATATGAATGAAAAAGAATTTAAATTAAACATGTGGTGCTAGTTTTAAGTCAAATGGTCAAAATTAAGTTTGTCCACCTGTAAGCAAATTGGCTGCTGCATCATATCATTTGGACGTGATGGTATGTAGTCACGTTGGTATTTTCACATGGAATTCAGGAATGGGACATAAAATGCGTAGGAATTTACGAGGCCTGTTAGAAGTGCTGCAAATTTACTTAAAACACAGCTAAACAGTAATGCAGCTATCCTAATTCTAAATTAAAGATTGCAGAAAAAAGTATGGGGTAAAGTTAGGCATGCACGTGTTACTTCAAACTCTATTGCATGTTGGTTCACACTGCATGCCATTATTACCTAACTTGACGCATCACTGCAAGTTATTAATATTCACAGGAACTTCTATGCCATTGGCATTATTTATGTTATAACGCTGTATTCTTTGTTTATTGCTTGTTTCTAAAATACTTACACTAAATCATGTTTTATGGCAAAATATAGGCATATGATAAATGATGCACGATTAGCGGGTATTAGTGAATTCGGCATTTGCAATAAATTTACAAATTTCCAACACCATAAAATAAATTAGAAGAAAAGAAAATAATGTATAGGCCTAACGCAGTACTGTTGGTAATATAGTATAGAACTTATAGGCTATAGAACTTTTAATAGCTCTGGTCTTTGTTTGCTTATATTGCTAAATCCTGTTCAAGTGGTGGGTTACCAGGCATTGTATTTTGTACAGGTATGCATAACCAACAATTAACAATGAGAGAACTTTCTTAAACCTCGTTGACTTGGGGATGATTTGAAATGACCGCCAATTATGACTGTTTGATATTTATTGCCAACAATGTGGAAAAAGAGACACATGTAAAAACGTAAAAAGCTATAATTTTGTTGAAGGAGCAAAGTTTAACAAACCATAACCCCGCTTCTGGATATCGTTTGAAGTCAAATGATATGTGTAGGATTTTGAAGGGAAATAGGGGAAACTATTTTCCCGAGGGTCTACCACCCCGAACCAGAAGGGTGAGGGGTGGTAGGCCTGTAGTCAGTACCGAAGGAAAAAGTGAACCTATTTTCCTGAAAATACCATGTTGTATTTGTTTTATTACACCTCATACATATTTATGAGAGAATGACACTTATTCATAACATTAATAAGAAAATAGGCGCTAGGCCCCCGGCTAGGTCAATTTGCGGTCTTCATCACGTTGATGCTTAGCCTACCTAGTACGTCTTCCCGTACGTCTTGAAGCTTCACGACTTGCAGTCTTTTGCAAGAATTACTTCGGCAATATCTGCTTCGGAGAGCAAGGACTTCTTTCCATGGACGCTGACATTTTTGTTGTTGCTATAATAAATTGGTTAATTCTCGTTTAATCACACGGAGAACCACGATACAGTATAAAATGCCAAGTGGTGTTATTCTCTCATGAATATGTATATATGAGGTGTAATAATATTATTAGATCTACTTTTTGAACATGTTGAACAATGTATGTTTTGATCATCATAAACAATGAATATTTTGGCAGTTCCTTCACTGATGGAATCTATATTCAAAAATTAAATGCAAAATACGAGCATATTGCTTGACAAAAATGAAGTTGAGGGGAAATATCTATAAGCACGATTTGATGTGGTATGAAACTGACAGTAACTGGTAATATATGTACTATTGGAACTGCTTTTGAACAATGTATATTTTTGCTCTAACATAAATCGTATAGTACCATCATCTTTATACCCATTGAATGTCCATTATAATGTCCATTGGTCACTTGGCTTTTGCTCACCATAAAAACATGAGTTCTTTCACTAATAGATCTACATTCAAAAACTATATGCAAAACACGAACATATATAAAGTAATTGAGCATAGAAGACACATGGGTAACAATTATTGGAGATTATCGAGAGTAATGTTCATAAGATCAGTTATTTTCACAATGTTCAAAGGGAACTCAAAGGGTCCTGTTGATTTTAGAGGGACATTCATCTGTCCAGGGAATAGTGGTATTGGAGGTTAATATCTTTGGTTGGTAAGATTGGCAGACATTCAAAGGGTACGCAACGAGTCTCCTTTAAATTTAAATGGGATCTATAGCTGCCCAGGGAATAACAGTATTAGGAGATTAGCTAGGGTGACTGGTTAATTGCAATCACATGCCGCCCCGTTGAACCCCTTAAGACATAATTTATGTTTCCAGATTAAATAGCATGAAGTCCTCTTTGCCTCCCCCTTTAAAATTATAATGTGTACCCTTCAAAATGCTCCAAGGGAACTTAAATGGTCCATCGGATTACAAAGGGACAATTTTGAGAGGATTGTCTTAATTCTTGCCAGATGACTTTGTGAGATTATATTTTGATTCGCTAAAGGTACATCGAAATAGCACCACACAGATGACACACCCCCACATAGGATTACGTGTGGACAATTTTAATCTTGACCATTTGACTTAAAATTGGCACCACATTTTGAATTATTTTTCCATCATGTTATCACGAACGAAATATTCTTAGCAAGATGGTCTTTCAGAATATGTAACAGCAATTTGAAACAGACTCTTCAACTTTGAGAAATTAATCTTTGAAATTGAATAAAGTTGTTTTTGGACCACCCTGTATATTGTTGCATCTATATCAACATGTTTAGTGAGTTTACATACAATTTTGAAATAAAGTTTTGTATAGGGTATAATTGTGACAAATGGTATAATAAATACTATTGTTTTATACAAGTATTTCAAGAAGTTAAAGACGACTATTGTGTCATGAGGTACTTTCTGGTTTTTATTAACTTTATAAAATTTGTCTCTCTAGCTGTTACTTATTTTTTATACAATCCATTCATCTAGTCAGAATTTAAATATATAAATCAATTTAATTAAAATGCTTTTATAACCTCAAGCAAAATGTAAATTGCATTTTTAATAATGCAGCTGCGGATGTTTGCCTAGCAATTCTAAACCATGGATTTGAGTGAAATGTACTTTTTCGTCATTATTACACGTTCGATTAAAATTAAATAATCAGAATAATAGTGGTCCACATATTTTTGTGACCTAATTAAGGCTAATTTTACGCCTTCTTAACTTCACTTTGTTTATATGCCATTAGTATACAAGCTAAACACATTTCTCATATTCAACGAGATACGTGTACCAAGTTATTACTGTAATTTACAGTGGCCGTGTTGATGGGGAAACGGTTGCATTGTGGCGTGGATGAGACTTACAAAGAACATCGAGATTATGGGTTGAATACATAATAAATGTCCCAGCAAACACAAAACGTTTTCGACATCATTCGCAAAAGGTTATAAAAGGTTGTCAAAAAACGTTTAAATGTCGGGTTATATAAAGGGTTCATTAATGGTATAAAACGTTTTCATTAAATTAAATAACATTTGTTGGTAATTTACTGCACAGCAAACACAAATGTTTTACAGAAAACATTTAAATGTCGGGTTATATAAAGGGTATAAAAACGTTTTAATAACATTCCAAAAACATTTTGAAAACTTGGTACAAATCGTTCTAAACAGAATGTTATTTTTGGGTTGAAAAAATATTTTAAAAAAAATGTTTGCCCAAAATATTTACAATAACGTTTTAAAAATGTTTTCACGACCTTTATATAACCCGACATTTAAATGTTATTAAAACGTTTTGCAAAAAATATTTTAAGAACATTTCTGTGCTTGCTGGGTGCAAATATTTTAACATAATGTTATTTAAGTGTTGACAAAATATTTAGCCAAAAATGTTTGCAAAAATAGTTTACAATGACATTTCGAAAACATTTTAAAAATATTGTTGTAGTGTGTTTTCATACAAAACGTTTTAAAACGATTTTATGACCTTTACATAACTCAAGCAAAATGTAAATTGCATTTTTAATAATGCAGCTGCGGATGTTTGCCTAGCAATTCTAAACCATGGATTTGAGTGAAATGTACTTTTTCGTCATTATTACACGTTCGATTAAAATTAAATAATCAGAATAATAGTGGTCCACATATTTTATATAACCCGACATTTTAATGTTATTAAAACGTTTTTACCTAAACCAAAACCCAAAATATAATTTATTTAAAACGTTTTAAAAACGTTTTTGTGTTTGCTGGGGTGACGTATCCCCGTTTGGAATTCTGGCGATTCACAATACGATGCGCCACCAGCGGTTGCTCTTGCTAGTCTAATTTTTGACCTTTAGGCTCGACATCGCTGTTACATAGCCACCATAAGATTTTCACGCGGGTGTGATAATATTATTGTTGAAAACAGCTCCATGAAGGATTTCGTGTGCTCAATAGATAGAAAATGGATCTACTATAATCGTAATTACCAAACTTATGTATCATACCATGAAGACCGCTGAATGCTTGCGTTATCCTTTATGTACAAACTCCCTGCACATATGACAACTTCCAAAACGGCGCTGCTATCACAATCCACTCGCTTTCTTCTTCAGGAAAAGCTATTCATCTACTATGTTCCACATACATTTAGAGAAGTGTTGTTTCATACTGACTTTGGTAAGTCGACAGAAGAGTATATCCCCTTTTAGGAAAATATGCGTACTTTGGCGTACTCCAAATCTACTTCGTTATTGTTGGATTAGTACGTTTCTTTGACGGTACGTAGCTGTAATCACTTAAAGCAGCTCAATACAACACTTGGATTCAATCTGCCCGAATCATGTTTACATTTGAGGTATATAGTAACAACAAACCGGAAAGTTCAGATTATATCAATAGCTCATATTTAACCTCCTCATTTAGCAACGGGATTTTTTCATATGATGCATTTCAGTGATTACATTGTGTTATCTGGGAATTCCCTAGATAATTATAGATCTGAGTGAGCTGGTTATTGTAAATCATTTTCATTACATGGGAGTGGATTCCCATGTCTCATGAAAAAGTTTTAAATGTAGATAAAGTAAATGGTCAAATTATATTACCCAGAGTGTATTAGTTTGCTTTGTATGAAACAATAGAGGGTGCTCTGATTCTAAACATGTGACATAATATCCCAACTAATCTAAGCTAGGAATACGATAATGGAGGCTATAATCTGTCATTTTATACGTCTGAGTTGTAAAATATTTAACAGCAAAATTGTAATTTAAAAATAAATACTAGTGGTATTGACAATAAAGAATATACAATCAAGCTACAAATGCATGGTAGACTGCTATCTCCATTACCTTTACGACCACAATGTTGTAATTACTTAGGGATTTCCTTGTACCTGACCATCTAATGCGGTAATTATGAAGTCTTAACATTCAGATAGTGTTTGCGTTTCGCCTGCTGCCCTTCAGCAGTCAATGACATTAAAAAATAAGCAGTTTTGACATCTGAACGGGCACATGTGTAATTATTGTTGAATTATGGATTAGACACGTTGGATTCCTTATCACCTCCGAGTCGAGGTAGGTTAATATGATAATAATACACCTTTTTGTATTAACACCAGAGCGTTTAGTATCTAACTGCAGTGGACATTTTGACACAGTCAAAGACGTGACAAAAATGTTGTAATTAATATCCTATTGGCGGGAAGACATCATTTTTAGTTAAGCACATTTATAACTAGATTCACAGGCAGACGGACAGTATTGTAACTACCAGTTTTGTAGTCGAGACCGGCCTATCCGAGACCAAGACCGAGACCGAGACCAGGCAGTCCGAGGCCGAGACCAAGACCGAGACCAGCAGGTCCGAGACCGAGACCGAGACCAAGACCAGGCTTAGCTGGTCTCGAGACCGGTCTCGAGACCTACAACACTGGTAACTACTATCCAAGAGTACTAAAATTAAAACAAAAGAAACGTTTAAAATGCTACAACATGAATTTTAATTGTGACACGATCTGGTCCATGGGGGCCAAAGGCGGCTAATTTGAAACTGAGATAAAGGCAAAAATATGGCGTAAAAACAATAGAATACATAAGAAAATACAATTCACAAAACCTCATAACTTTAGAGCCAAGTATGCTAGACCTTTGGTGTTTTCAGTATATGATAGATAATGTTACTACAAGGTTCATATTCAATTTCATATTCGATTTATTTCCATCAAAAATCACATACAAAATAACACCAACAACTTTATATAAAAACAAGATGGAGGAGGTGCAACTAAAAGCAGAAGCCTGAGAAAATGTTGCACCACCTGACAATTAAATTAAACACTCAAAAAACCAAACAAACATACACACAAGACATGACAAGAGCGGTGGCCGAGAACACACACACACAAAGCAAAAAAAAATAAATATATGAGAAAAGAATCATTTACATTACAGACATTTGATCAATTAACTCTTTCAAATCCGAACTCAATGAATGTAATAGTTATAGTAACTCAATTTTCAAAAATGCCTCCTTTGGACCCCATGGAGCAGATATTAGATATCATTCAAACCAATTCCGAGCATCTATATCATAATTATAAGCGTTTCCTGTTCTACTTACGTCAGTGATAATTTTCCATTTTTTCTTACAAATTTGGCCTCCTGCGAAGGCCAGTGAGGGACAATGATGATAAAGTAATACTAAAGAAGTTGGTACTAAGAGCTCAAGCATGTTCATCAGTGTGAGAATTATATTTTGTACACCGAATGACATTTGGATGTCGACTGAAAAACTTCACACTTCACGACTTAAATATTGTTAAAGTCAAGTTTGTTTCATAGTTAGAAGAATGACCTTTGAATGTGTTGTGTATAAAACTCATCCTACAAAACTTCAGGTCAAATTTTCAGCTAGGGTTGTAAAAGGAAGCTAATACGCTAAGCCATAGAAATGGGACTGTGCGTATTCATGGTGTGAAGAAGACCATACAACCGCGTTCAATTAAGCCAATGATTCATTTAACAAGCCGATGATAGATTTTGAACTTGATTTTCCACGCTCAATTTAAACATATAATAAACCTCTCGAAGCTGTGATAATTTATAAACACTCGTATACTTATGGGTGGATATCAGGAAATTTGATATTATCCTTCTACAACCCAGCTATGAAAAACAGATAATAGCTTTATAAATCGCACAAAATTTATGAAAAAAACCCACCAGGATTCCATATGCACTTAGGTAAAGTCGGCACTTTAAATACATTATGTACATACATATTAGCCCAGTATGGTGTGGCGGTTCTTGAGCTGGCTCTTGGGTATAACTAGAGCCATTGGATTGTCTTCGTCTATTGCGTGTTGACTGTCAAAAACAACCACGGTGTGCAAAATATTAATTGAGACGTCAATTGGCACTTACAAGTATACCCCTTGTCATACTGTTCGTCAAGCGTGTATTTTTCGCTCCCGGGAATACCAGTCTACTGGTAGTCACGACTCTGTTACTATTCACGCGTGATGCAGCCATATAGGCTGCCGGTATGTATAGACGTCATCATACAGCATGTCAAGAATCTCTTTTTTTGAAGTATCTTCTTCAAAATGTTGAGTGAATGCTAGGCATAGCTGCACTTGCTTGAATGTATTCTTGTTGCAAATGCAAATATAAACAACTATCATTAAACAAAATCAAACATATTTTGTTAAATTTGATGCGAAATCTGCCTTGAGTTCTCTCATAGAACGGGCTAAGCAAAATGTCAGGGTTTGACAGCACGGATATTGCAAACAGGAATAATTTTCCAAAATTGTCAAAATTTTGATGTATAATTTGTGTTGTTGATTGTTTGCCTTTAGGCACCGAGAAATAGCATTGCCTTTGATTCCATTGGGTCACGAAGGCAAAATGAATAGATTAGTAACTTACCTCATAACTATGAAGGCAAATGAAGACAAAACGCTATGTCTTTTACTTATTTACATAATATCGTATGCAAGTTCCAAATATGATCATATCACAATGTATCTTGCAAAACTTCTCTGTTCTCCAAAAGCCTCGTCCCCTGTATTGTACTTGATATTATTTAAATCGAAAATATATTATCAAAATATTTTAAAACATTTAGCTCTACGTATAATCTCCAGCAAAACCAATGATGAAAAAGAAGACGTTTATGACACTTAAGGTCATGGCAACTGGCCTTGACATACAACATCCCTTCTGATATTGCCATGGGACGGTCTAGCCAGACATTTGAAAGAGGAAACGGTTCAGGGCATAATAACATATCAAATGTACTTGTACTTAACTGCGTGAGGTACCTGTATTAAAGAGTCAGTTAGTACACATAAACACAGACTTGGTTGTAAATAGTGGTGAATCAAATGGCAGGCAGATGTAAAGTTTCCTTTGAATTTTTGCTTTGTTTGTGAATAATCAATGTATACTGAAAAGTAAGCTTTGCTCAATGTTTGTTTAGACTCAACAGTCTAAATTATTGGGCAAACTTCCCCATATCATGTCTTTTCACGATGTGCCAATCGTAAGTCCATCCTTCGCGCGCTATATGACCTAAATTGTCATAAGCGTCTTTGACCTATCACCTTACCTTTGGGAAATGCTAGTTTGTATACGACGAGCTGGATATAGGAATATGCAAATTAGAAAATTGATGTTTACATCCGTGACGTCATTTGAGATTGACAATTTGTCAACATCATTTTGTACCGATAAAAATGACGAAAATGACGAACATTTTGTACTTTTCTTTCTTTCCATTATTGTCATATCAATGTGTATTGTGAAACATCCTATAGCTGAGGTTCAATATGTAAGAGAAATATTTTTGCTGATAACCACATGTTGACATTAGCTTGGATGAATAAGCTGCATTTTCGGACACGTACATCGAAGTTTACTTTAGTAAGAAAAAAAAAAAATGACTGGTAAGTAAGCCTGCTGCATGACCCAACAAAAGGTGAAATTATTTTTATTAAATAATATTTGTTTAAAAAAATATTAAAAAGGGACCAGAAACGGCACCAATTTGTACCCTTTGGAGCAAAAAAATACAACATGGGTCATCAGCAGAAACACTGTCCTAACATATTGACTAACGCCTCTGCCATATACAACATGACAGAAATAGGAAAGAAAGTGCAATAATGTACTCGTTAACGTGTTTAAAAGGACGGAATGATTGAATTAAACAAATAGGGTAAAAACTGTCCTTGTACGTGATCAAAAATATGATAAGGTTTTTTACGATGTTACCAAACCGATTGAAACCGATCGTACACACATATTACGATACCACGTGATCAACACATCAAATTATCACAGGAAGTATTTTACCTGTTCGGCTACGATTATAAAATAGTGCAAGCAAAAAGATGGTAGTAATTTACTTCTTATCAACTTCATTTCACACGTAACTTTCTGTTCCTCCTGGAATAACCTCAGGCCCAGGGCAGTGTCCTTCTATACTTCATCGGCGGTAGTATTCTTAACCAATTTCTGTGCTGTGTTTCTCATCTTCTTTGCTCGAGGACAGCATAATCTCGAGGCTTTGGGGCTTTTGAGATTAAATCAGTAGTTCCCTACAATCTTTTCCCGAAGGTAAAAATGAAAAATGATCATTGATTTTTTGAAGTGGTTTTCTGTTCTTACCTGTTTTGCAATCTGCGTTCTTCACGGAGAGTTGCTTAAAATATATATCCTACAAATGGAAACTAATCAATAATTGGTACTTTATTATAATTATTATTTCTCAGTGTGATTACTGAAACTTACGGGTAACAGACGTTTTGCAGAATTCAATTTTAAACCTCAAACTCACTCGGAAGAACTATAACATGAAATAAACGGATGCAGGTTTCATATAATACTTACGCAGAATCCAGATGACAATATTATACCTACATACCCACTATTACTAAATAAGCTACGCCATTGTCGTATTAATTACATCAAATGTTCCTTTTAATAGAGAATATAAGAGAATCTAAAATGAACTTCTTCAATGTTAAATTGTAGCGACGAATATAGAGTAGTTTCTCTTAATTGCAAGCCAAGGAAATCAGAATTGAATGGATACGAGTTCTTTACCAGTGTAACCATTACGTTAACGTGACTGCCAGATCTACTAATGCGATATTTTGCTTTGAGCACTTTATAACCCAGTGACGCTTGATTCTTTTGTAATTCACGCTGCAAATTAAATTGCAACATCTCGTCTTCGCAATCAGCTCATGTATACATTTTTTTGATTTCGCATATAAGGTAATGTCAATACTATTTTGAGATAAACTTGAGATCAAATATGCGCGACCTAATCTATAGAAGTATGAAGGTAAAGAAAAGTATGAAAGTATGAAAATTTCTTGAGTTCTCGGCCGCGAATTGTCAAAATTTATATTAGTTCAATTTGCATTTGGTACTATACAGAGGAAACACCATGTTAAAAATGATTGTCACTGGCAATATTCAAATAAACACAGCAAACGACTACCTTCTGTAATTTACAAGCGATATTTTCCTGTGTACATGTGTAAATGAAAAGAAAAGAATGCACAATATTTGAAGATTAATCCTGTTATAGGTTATGAGCCAAGGCCCAAACCACCTTTTACCCAAATTCACTTTAGAATGCACAATTAGAATCTTTAATGTAATGTATAGTGTGATTGGGCAATGATCTTGCACATAAATAAAAATGCAATCAAATTGCAATCTCTGAATCACAATGATAATTTAGAATGATTACTTATCTGGCAGTCTGCTCCTTGTTGTTGATTACAAAGTTGATGTATGCCCTGATTCAAACTTGTCCAGCGGAGACCACTGATGACTTGCGTAATATCCTTTGCGTACAACATCCTTGCACAGATGATAATTTTGAAAATGATGCTTCTCTCACCATTCACTATCTTACTTCAGGAAACAGGCTGTTTCAGAAGTGCACATATACCAGACTTCAGCAAGTTGACAGAGGTATATGGTAGGAAGATTTAGGTTCCACACATTCAGAAACATGGTTTATTTTTTCTTCTTCTTGTGAAACCTATATTTGCAAGAAAATAAAACCCCAATCGCTATCATAGCCAGCCAAAACAAAAAAAAAAAACAAAAAACAAACCCGAATACAGTAGTCTCCATTGTGAAGATGAAATTTGCCCGGAGAACTTGGGAGTAGAAATTCGCATCAGTGCCATTAATGTAGCCACAATGCAATCACCAGAGACCACGAATTATGATTTCAATAGAAATTTACTTGATAGAGCGATAGTGTTTGGGCAATGTTGAGATTATAGAGTTTCTCTATATACATTAAGAAGATTAAAATTGAAAGGAAAGAGTGGCCACTTTTTTGCAATCCAATTTGCCCGCAGAAATAAGAGTTGTTAGCGAACGTCCAACAGTGAAAAGGGTATTGAAAAATTGAAATGTTTGATAAATTGGGAAATTTCTAATTATACTTCAACTTTAATTTGAGTTAATAAAACTAGCTTCGAAGCATGTAGTTACAATTCAGAGAACCGCTCAATAAAATATGACATCTCATGAACATCTTTACTTTAAAGTTGAAACTACAATAGAGCCTGAATTACATTTGAATTTACTGCCCAAAAATGTAAAAAATGACAGCAAACCTCGGTAAAACTGACAATTCCAGCACTCAAAAGAAAATAAAGATAAAAGGAATTATTTGTATTAAAAGCTTAAAAAGTAATTTCCAGTAGCTAAATAGCGCCACCAATCTTGTCATTAATAGATACATTTTATATCCGAAATTTAAAAAAAAATGCTGTGAAAGTGAATAATTTATTAAATAAGGGGAAATTAAGTTGAAAATGACTCAAAAGCATCTGTATACATTTAATAGGACGATACCGATTTTAGCTGTTTAAGCTTAAAAATGGGATGTACATGAGGTTTTGTTTGAAAAACTAATAAATCAAATATGCGGGGTCAACAGTTCACCAGATTCATATTGATCTACAAAGAAGTCGCCAAGCCGCGGGGCCCATGGACTTCGTCCAGCCTGTCCACCGGCTTGCTACGCCCCTGCATGAGTGACTGGTAAGTGTGCCCAGGTAAGTGTGGATTGAGGGCCGTCGGATGTTACCGTTAGATGGCGACATTTCACGTCATTATTATGACAATGTAGTTTTATCACATCAACATCATTGTATTTACCCTCCTTTCAATCCTTCATATTAAAGTTACATATAGGAATTGCACCTTGGTCTGGGGCGGACATTTTAAAAATGAATTTAGAAGAGCAGCAACGACACCACTTGTATTACATTCCAGATGTTAAATCTACATCATATGCAAAATTTGAGGAAAAATGAACGAGGCCGTTTTATTTTAGGGCCATTTGTCTATAACTGGTCTTTACATGTAGCCTATGGAGAGAGTGCCCGTTGAGGGCGCTATAACCCCCATTTTAGGAACAAAAATGTGATTTAAAAAAAACGGCCTCGTGCAAATTTTCTAAAATTTTCAGAGTATGTAGTATGAAGATGTAGAAATATAGTCAAGTAGTTACCCTACCTGCTCTTCTCCGAAAAAATAAAAAGTCATATACCTCAATGATAATGAAACCTAGGCCGAACAGCTCCACACAAATCAAGAATACACACATCCCCACAGAATAGATATAGACAGGTACACCCCGACATAAAAAACACATGACACAGAGCCAAACATCCACCAATACATAACGCAGTATGAGAATTTTGTTAGACGTCTGTCTGCTGCTTTTAGTGTTGCATGCACTATTATTAGCACCAAAAAATTAGTCAAAGAGACAACAGAACCAACCAGATAAAATACTTTGACGCCATGTTATGTATATTCTGTTTGCCCTTAAACATCTGGTTACGTTTCAACTTTTCTCTCTCTTATATTACATGCCCTGTCCGCAAATTCTAGCGGCATTTACTAGTACCGTTATTTCTGTTTGTTCTTGCGCTAACTTTGTTGGCTAGTTGAATTCAACACAAATTCTGTAAGGGTAAATTCTCTCTAGGTGAACCAGTTTAACCAACTACTTGGTTGAATTTTATTTTGATTGCCTTATTTCGTGTTTACTTGCTCTATATAAACAATTGTATCAATTGAAACTCTAGTGTTTCATCACACTTGAATGCTGCATGAAGTATTGTTTATTCTTGTATTTATAAGTTATTTTAAGTAGGTTATATATATTTGAGCAAACACTGTAAAATAAATGAAACTATAAGATAATGTTTGAGCGAATACGTTAAGATAAATATTTTATCTCAACGTGTTCGCTCAAATATTATCTTACAATTGCTTATTAAACAATAATGTAATATGTCGAATCATGTTAATTGACTGCACTCGAAGATAATTTGTCTAACCACCGGGTGTTCCAGAATAAGAGTGCACAAATTCAAACTCCATAGCCCATAGCCTAGCCACTTTAATCGAGTTATCCTAATTTTGTCTCCCCGTTTAATCCCACTATTGTTATGGCGCCTTTCCTCGGTGCATTAATGCTAGTCCAAGCATGTACCTGTTTGGCCCATATTCTTAAAATGTCTGCAGTTGGCATTATACATATACTGTACTCGATGCTTGGGTGTAACATCATTAGATAAAGAGAAGTGTAGTAAAATCAATCATTACTTCAGCAGTTACTATCTTTGAAATACAATGAAGTTGCGTATATCAGAAACACGTATCTGGTTAGTAGCTGACATGTCATATAAACTGAGCAATCATTTACTCCATTTTAAGACCACTAGAAACGTCAATATCCGAATCTAGGTTGGTCAAACGGATATTTTAATTCACACCGTTACATCGATTTAAGTACAATTTTACTTTATAATCTGACTTAGATAAATTCATACTATAACATAAGACTATAAGCTTATACTGATAAAGAAGAAGATCTGCAAAAATGAAAGTTCGTTTCGAAGGGTACTTTGGCCTCACAAAGTACATAGTAAGATCTCAAAACGATTTAATATGACAATATCCCTGAGAGAATCGTGTGGGTTTTATTACAGAATGAGTTATTGACTGTAAGCGAGCAGTGTAAATCAGCCATGTAAGCAGGTGCAGAACAGGTACAAATGATCTCATTTCAAGTGAGATACCTCACTTGCACACCTCATTATCGTTTTAATTCAAAAAAAGTTTACCTCATATGGGGACCTCATATTGGCGTGTATGTATATGGATATGGATGTATTATTATAGTTAAATACATGAGCATATGAGATACTACTGAGATTAAGATGATGATGATGTTGTTGTTGATGATGATCAATCAATCAATCAATCAATCAATCAATCAACCAATCAATCAATCAATCAATCAATTAATCAATCAACGATTTCATGAAATGCTATTGATTTTAGTTTTTGTGTGTGGAGGTGTGTGCGTGTTTGTTCTTCTGTAAACGTGTGCTTGATTTGTTAATGCATTAGTTATTTTCTTCTTCAGTCGTATTTTTCTTTCTTGCGCCTTCGTTAGTAAACATCTACCAAATATTAATTACCCCTTTTAATTAATTAATTAATGTCCATTATTCCCAAACAGTTAATTGTATGACAAAGGTGGGATATACATTCAAATCAGAATTTATTTCTACGCATTATAACACCTCATTTGTTATAATGGTCCCTATATTGATGTCGCAGCGTACATTTAAATAAAAGTAACCCAAGATTTGAAAGTTGCAGCAAAATCCTATTGCCTTGTATTCAGTGTCCATGGCAGGAAATATTGTCAGCTGTCATTGGATTAGTCTTCTTGTTTCTTGAATTTGGAGGAGGTCAAAACATGTGATAATCAATTAAAAATATCACTATTGATTACTCACATTATATTAGTTGTCACTGTTTACTTAATCCCATATTAAAACATAACAAGTCTAATGCATTTGAGGACCAAATTTGAGGTCACAAGAAATGGAAGACCAAGATGTTTCATCTGTTGGTAACACCACCCAATCAGGAAATTTTGAATCTAACTTTACCACTGAAAGAAAAACATTTAGGACCTTGTTGGTCAGACAAAATATTGAAATCTTCATGTTACAATTCGACATTACGTTAAAATGATCACTGATGTAAATAATTACAATTGTTATTGATTATCACATCCAAGAGCTTGAAACAAAGCATGAGAGCTGAACAGATTTCATTCAATGGATACTGAATGCAAGGATTTTACTGCAACTTTCCAATCTTGGGGTACATTCATTTAAATGCACGCTTCGACATCAATGTTGGGACCATTGCAACAGATGAGGTCATACTGCGCAATAATGAATTCTACTTCGAACGCATATCCCAAATTTGGCATACAATTAACCGTTGTGGAATTATATTCATTCGTTAAAGGGCAGTAATTACTTTTGGTAGATGTTTAACATAGATGTACTAACCAAAAACTGTGTATTGCATATTGACGACAAAATAGGACACTTTGTATGAAAGTGTATTATCTCTACATTTAAAAGTAGAGAAAATATCTACATTTACTTGAATGGGGCTTCAATTCTGTCAATATTGATGTTTTCCTTGTTTTTTGAGATTTTGTTTTTCATTTCAAATATGCCTAATGGCAATTTTATTGAATTATCGTTCACTTTTAAGCAATATTTACACAGTTTTTACATTTTGGCTGTCATCACCACATGGGCCTTTAATAACGATGATTGATTACTGTTTTGTTATGAAACAAAGATGTTCGTAAATCGGAAATGATTCTTGACAGGTTTGTACATTAAGCATATAGCCTATAATTTGGTTCATCTCAAGTTCGGTAGTGACGTATGTGCGTATTTAGCTCGCCGCAGTATCCAATCGCGCGCGTAAAGTAAAACGCCCTGAGTGTACACGCACTCGCACAAGAGCGGTTTGTCAGCACGCTTGTGGCGCAACCGCGAAATAGCATTGACGTCACTACCAAACTCGAGATGAACCAAATTATACTCAAAGTTATTTTTTACTTAAATTACATTTTTATTAACTCTAAAACGAATGTGTAATTTAATGGGACAAAATTGTCACCACATTTATCACCTTTTTAGGAGATGAATGTTGTGAAAAAAATTGACAAGCTTACTACGAACATTCATTTTAATTTAAAATGGCGGTTGATTGACTTCATGAAGTGCGGAATTGACAGTTGACGGATTAATCGTCAATTACTTGTAAATGAGCGTGTTCGATTCGTGACCAGTACATGTACTTGTATTGATAACACAGACAACGGTGATGAATAGTTAAGAAAAAACATGTTGTCAACATCTTGAATTATTAATCAGTATACAGATATTGGGTGTTTATTAGTACAATGGTAAGCATGGTAAGAATATTTTCATGAGGTGAAATACGAAATTCCCATTTTAAGACATCAACAACTGCAAAAATTCACATACCCATCAGGAACCACAGACCTAAAGCTAGTCATGTTTGACTCATTGAAAGTTGTAAATCATTTGGTTCATAAATACCAAATAGGTCAAATTGATTTTGAATATTTTAATTTCAAACTTAAACCTGTTCACCACATGTGACTTCCGCATGTAGAGGATTTACGGAGTTTTTGTATTATATTATTTCAGTGATGAACATATTTGTAAAATGATCAGTTCAACAAGATATTGCTGTTTTAACCTTTTCCCGTCATCTCCCGATAGCAATCTAGTCACGGGAAAAATCTGATTGCATATTATGCTCTAAAACCATGTATACACGATATGGGCAGAACGTATGTTTATATTAGACAGTAATTGAAATAGCATGTGATGTATTATCAGGTACAATAAATACGTGTGCTATAAGATACACGACGGTAGAAGTCAAAGTTGATCATTTTTACTTTTATCAATTTTGGTTTTCTAAAATTACAGATGGCATACGAGCGTCTGAAACAAGTTATAGAGTGTTTATTGAATTTGATGAATAAACAATGTGTGACAAATTGTGTCTGGCAATTATGTCATAGCTCATTAAGCGAACAATACTAGCATGTAGACAGTGTGATTTATGTAAGATAATGATATTGATATCAAATATTATATTTTGATATCCAATTTGAAGTAGAATTCATGGTAATACGATAAGATGCAATACATCTTACATTACATTTTGCATGTAATCCAAGAAGTAAGTATGTAATGGTAAGTATATGTGATGATACGAGCTACACTTGCTGGCAGAATAGACGGCACTTGTTAACATTTTGAGAGCGTGTACGGCGTAAACATTGAAGGGGGGATCTGATTGGCTAATTCTATCGTCTTACAATCATAACAACAGACCGGTAATCTGATTGGACGATTACGCGTCAAAGCGTTGGTCAGCGCAGCTCCGCGCTCAAGAAGGGAACACAAAGCTCTGCGTATGTCATTCCTCTCCTGTGACTATGCGAGGTCGCGTAATTAGCCAACATTGAAGATTATGCACGTACGAAATGACCGTGCAGGTCAAAGAAGAAAATGTTCAAAATGTGTCCGTTTTACAATAATATTAAATGGAATTAAGCATATTGAACATACGAAGGAAAGTCTATCTTTTTATAATAAAGATACAGCAATGTGTGAAAATTTTACTTCATTCATACGTGATGTTCATGCGTGCAGATTATCTATTGAAATGTGTGTGATATTGGACGAATAAAAAAGAGATTGCGATTTCTCATTTTTTTCATACAAACGGCGTATAAACACACGGAGTACGTCTAAGGAAACGTGCAGAACAATTGCATCCCCGAGTGTTATTGTCACCCTTGAGCTTTTTGTACAGCTGTCCCATTTCTCGAGATTAAGATAACCTATATGTATGTGTAATCTATGGGCATTTCCCAGGTGGGGATGGCAATTGATGGGGTGCGGGGGATCCGGAAAAAAACCCAAAAATTAAAATTCCGCTGAGAAGACTAATGATATTACGTACTAAAATGGGCACTTTGCCGACGTCATCATTTATTTTTCTTCACGATTAGGTGCTTTGCAAAGTGATAAGGAACTTTAAATACGTTGCAAGCTATTACTATATATTACTATACGGGATGTGTTAGAGGAAGTGGTGAACGAATTGGATTGTATAAATGATCTTTATTTCGCAGTTTGACTGGTTTCTCACTTGTACGATTGATTGATTGATGATTGATGATTGATTGATTATTTGATTGCTTGATTGATTGATTGATTGATTGTTTGATTGACTGATTGATTGATTTAAATGTTTCTTCTTTTATATTGTAATTTATTTACGTATTTATAAATTCTCCTTTTCCTTTCTTTCTTTCTTTCTTTCTTTCTTTCTTTCTTTCTTTCTTTCTTTCTTTCTTTCTTTCTTTCTTTCTTTCTTTCTTTCTTTCTTTCTTTCTTTCTTTCTTTCTTTCTTTCTTTCTTTCTTTCTTTCTTTCTTTCTTTCTTTCTTTCTTTCTTTCTTTCTGAGTGATGTTTGACACTCACCATCCATAAACTACACTTGCTCTGATTTGCATCTCCAATTCTTAAACACTTGAGAACGTTCCTGCAATCTTCATTGGTTCTTACCCGTGTGATATGACACGATATCACACGGGTCAGCGCGTATGCATCAACACGATACGCGTGCTCGCTATTTGAACCAATCGGAGGCGCATAGCAACACCGGGACTGATCGGGACTGATTAAGCCCTAGGTAGTTTCTGGTAAAATGTAGGATTTAATTTGATTAAAATTTGTAATACTTATGATATTTCTATTTGAATTGAAGTATTTAAGAATGAGAATAAAGGTATAGTTTTTAGCCGCTGTCGTGCATCTATCGTCTCATATAACACGGGCGACACCATTATATTTGGCGTAAAACAACTCTGCTTCTCCTCGTTGTTTTACTTAAAATAATGATGTCGCCCGTGTTATATGAGACGATAGATGTACTCCAGTGGCTAAAACCAATAGTATTGGCAATACCTTTATTCTCTAACTATTATGCTGCCATGTAATGCACAGGTTCTTACAGTAATCGGCGGGAATTGTTAGGCTTTTACCGCTACGCCGAAAAGTAGATCCACGTTAAAGAGTGATACAGTTGACCTGTCACCTATCTGGTCTATATTGTGCGTGTAAAAGAAAATAGACAACGTATAGGACTTGAATGAATAGTTTGTGATGCTTCTGGCGAGATGTCACAATACAATTATTCTTGAAATAAAATATAGATATATTAATCCGCGATGCCGGCCAGCCGATTACGAGCTGATCAAACTATACATCAACATGATATCTTTGTGAGGATATTTCTAGTGATAACAATACATATATTGTGACAATCAATTGCCTCATACTGCCGATATATTACATGTATAAATATTATTTTCTGCAACCCATCGCGTTTAATATAGAAAGAGTTCTGTTTAGTTAGTTGTTCGTGTGTTAGTAAAATGTTCTACTGAAAACACGCGCACATAAAGCTATCTGAACCCCTGACAATTTTATAGTTAATTGTACCAATGTACCTCTAAACTAAGACTCCCAAGGAGTTTATTCCGGTTGTGTAGCGCAGGTTAGTTATTGACCAAAAAAGGCGAGAGGGCCCATATTTACGAATTAGGCTAAATTCAAAATTAATTTTTGTCATTGATTGAAATTTTGTCTGTTTAACATTACAATGCAAATTTTAATGCAAGGGCTCTTTGATTTCTTCAAATAAATTTTTATAATGATGTAGTGTATTGCATCTTAATAAATAAAATTTAAATAAACCTGGTGAAAGTGATGGAATGAAGAAATGACGAGGAAAAAAAACCCATTTCACAGCTAGAATATATAGTTAAATTAAATCACATACCTATATCGTTTTTGAAAACATAGCAAGCCAATTTAAACAGCATATCAAAAATACAATACGTACAACATCGAATTAAGCTTGGATATGAAGTGCGCTCTCCAAAAGTCTTGCATTTATTATGTTACGGCATTTTTTTAATGATATCTAGCATATATACATTTCAGTTAATTACAATCGATGCTATACTTGAGTAAAAATGAAACCATGTTTGAACTCTAACTGATTCAAATGGTATAAATTGGTGTGTCTGGTAAATAATGAGTTTGAAAGCAACTTTTGAAAATTGAAGGAAACAGTGTCAATACCAATAAAGATTAATATCACTCGATTCCTTCTATTTTCCTTTAACATTAGCTACAAGGCCATTAATTAAGTATGTTTAAAAAGTACGCGTCCCTATTATGTTTAAATTGTTTGGAATTGTCTATTACATTCCATGTATCCAATGCTAATATAAAGATGTTTACATTGTCTCTCTATATAAATATATATATTCATACCGTCTTCTATTTATTTACAGAGGACTTTGAGCAACGGACCATTAATACCGCTCCTCACAAGCAAAATATCTGGTATCGTTATGTTGACAATACCCTAACTGTATTAAAAATCATGTGAATGAGTTCAGAGACCATACCGATAGTGTTAATAACATAATCAAGTTCACCGTAGAAAGAGAAGAAAAATTTTCCTATAATTGTTGTGTATGATGTCAAGGAAACGGATCCATATTTAAACTTAGGATCTCATCACCCCTTGCAGCACACGGGCCAATATTATGACAACGCGCGAAGAAGATAAACAGCAAGAACATGATCACATTCAAGAATCTCCAAAAATGTGGTAACGAATAATCGGTGTTCAATGTGAGCGATAACATTTGGAGCGAGATCTTCAGAAAGCAACGAACAGAAACAGACCACCGGCAAATGGCGGTCGACTATGATGCGAGAGGTTGCGGGTTCGAACCCTGGTGGTGGCTTAGTATACTCTCGTGGAAAAATTGAGTTAGCTTGAAATTCCCCTGGACAAGGAACTAGCTGCTAATTGTCTCGTTGTAACCCGTACGAAACTCGGAGAGCTGATCCTGGTTGCGAAGGTCATTTGTGGAATGTCTAAGGTGTGCGCTCTTGAAGCTGCAAAGTCCCTGTGTTGTTGTTAAATGGTTTATGGAATAATGTGGGGCCGTAGTGGTCAGCGACAACCTGTAAAGTGTGCTGAGGCTTGTGGATCAACGTCTAGGCGTTATGCATGTGCGTAGCGCACTATAAATCACTGCGCTTTTTTACATCCGTGGTGGGGTGGGTGGGGTTGGTGGTGGTGGTTTGGGGGGAGTGTCAGACACCACATTCATAGACACCCCAGCAACCTAAACAAAGAAAAAGGACGACACGACCGGATACCAGTCTACGTAACGTCTTGTCACATGACGTTGTGACAACAATTCGTCATGTAACAATGATTAACATCAAAAATATCAGTTTTATGTCCGAAAGCCGAAAGCTCTTGTGTCCACTTACACATGAGTCATGAAATTCATAGATAACAATATTTATGTATATAAACATCTCAAAAAAGTAACTAAACCCTTTAAATTATGGCCATTATTCAACAACAGCCGGTTGTATTACAAATCTGTAAAATGGGCTGGAAGCAGAATTTATTTCTTCGTATTTTGACACATAATTTGTAGCAATTGTCTAAATATTGACGTCACAGTGTATATTTAAATCAATGTAACCCAAGATTTGAAAGTTGCAGTAAATTCTAGTGATTTGTATTCAGTATAATAGAAGGAAATCTGTGTAATGATATCCGAATGTTTTTGTATTGTGCAACTTGTATAAGTGTAACTTTCAAATCTGGACCTCACTACATTCAATTCAGTATCGAAGTTACGTAAGGTTACTATGCCAACGGGATCACGCGCCAGAGTAATGAACTACGATCGAAACAATCACCACACAAAGTATATGGTACTCGAAGGATATCAAAATAGCGTGATCCGGTAACCAAGAGAATTACGTAACCACTTCGATGCTGAATTGACCGATGTTTTATTGTTTTCGTATCCATATTATGGAAAGGTTTCTATACAAAAACGATTCTCTTATAAACCATCATGCGCACAGTTTCCACCTCGATACACCTGAGCACACATTTTCGTCCCAAGAGCTTCCAAGCAGAGAACAACAAGCAGCGAATGTCTCCACCACAGTCTGATTACACACTACACGTTTGAGTGCATAGCAATGTGGGAGCTGTGAAGCTTCTGGCTAAAATGGGCCTCTTTGATTGGTTGTTCTCGAAACCTCAAGTGTTCCCTTCCTCCAATCAGAATTTATTTTATATCAAACGAAAGCTAACACTTCCCCCTAAAAACATTTTAGTCACTAGGTCAACAGATAACACAATTCAATGTTATAGCAAGGCGAATGTGGAAAATATGTTGAAAACTAAAAATGTAGGTCCAAACCTCAAGTGTTCCTTACAATATATTTTAAATTTTATGTCATTAAATGAAAAGCACACTTATATTGTCCATACTAGAGTCACTAGAATGAGCAATGGTCAATTATCTTTAAATTGCAAATCTTGTGCAAAAAGTTACTATTTTCGCCTGTTTTGTCATACGGTTGTAAATTCAATGAACTATGACTTTTAAAAAAGAGCGCTTCAAATGAAATGAGGTGTCAAAATGCGCAGAAATAAATTCTACTTCCAACGCATTTACAGATTTGTAATACAATAGCCCGTTTTTGATTAATGGTCATTATTTAAGGGGGGTAGTTACTTTTCTAAGATGTTTACAAAGTGGTTATTGACTGGTGCCAGTGCATATAGCTAGCAGATAGTTCCCTTTGTTCAATGTTTTATTATTATCATAACAATGCACAAGAAGGTACCAGCGTCGTAAAACCCTTAACCGAATTGAAATTTATTGCTGTAACTAAATTCTTATTCAATTTAGCGAACTACGCCAACAGGTATTGCGCACAAATTAGTCGTCAATTTGTTCCTACATTAGCATTAAAATGAGCATTTGCTGCATTTCAGATGAATGAAGCTAGTATTAGCGAAACCAGCGGGTGTATTTAAGTTACATTAGAAAGGAAAAGCATATATCTATCTTATTCAAAGATTCAGAGTTGCGTTATTATATCGATACAGTTAATCAGACATACGTATGAGAGGCTATAATGCACCTGCAATATATTAAATGTAAATATATATATTTATATATATATATATATATAACTTTAGATTTAGTATGAGCTTGAACATACGATGAATTTATCATCGGTTATGGAAAAGCAAAGCTAACCGAAAGATTTGTGCATTTTTAAGGTTTAAGGTTTGCGATAACGTTTTGCATCGCAAACAACCGCCATATTGCTTTCTCTCTCTCTCTATCATCATTCAACGTTCCCATACCTCATAGAGGTCATACGCCCTTCTATCTAATTAGTATCGGATAGTTGTAGGAAATCCAATTTTAACTTAAAACTATTTCGATCAGTAAAACAAACTCAAACATGAACATCATCGATCACTGAAAGAAGTTAATTATATTGACTTTACACACAACTTGGGGTACTGCTTGAGGTGGTGGCTTGAAGTTATAATATAGAGAACATATATTCTTACTCGGGTTCATTATTTTTTTCTTTTTCTTTAAATGAAAATTAGATTACATTACAGTATAGTAATACAAAAACATTCTCTATAATTTAGTTCATCTCAAGTTTGGCAGTGACGTATGTGCGTATTTCCCATGCCACAGTATCACCAAATCGCGCGCGTAAAGTTAAACGTCCTAAGTGTGCACGCACGCGTACATGAGCGTTTTGTTGACACGCTTGCAGCGCAACCGCGACTAAGCATTGACGTCACTACCAAACTTGAGGTGAACCCTCAAGTCCATTGTTTCCTTTAAGGTTACCAACTATTTTAAACTGTTGCGATTTTGTAGTTCACAGCATCTTGCGAATGGTAGTGAGCTTTGACAAAAAAATTGCATTGATCATTTCATAGCGAGTGTGCAGCAGAATTCAAATATTACAGATATACTTTTATAGGTCCTGTGGTTCTTGAGTTATGTTGCAAAGAGGGCTGAAACAACAGCACTTTTGGAAAACGTACATAACTCATTTACAACAATAAATCAAGCAAGTTTTCAAAGAATATGATTTGTAGAATGATCTTTTACAAAACATCAAAGTGTTATTTTTCAATTTTCAATAATATATTGATTCAGATAATTAAAATCGATTTTTTTGGTTGCTTCGACCAACAATACCTCGTCGACTTATGCCATGACGGTTATTATATTTCCTTCTGGGCAAAGCCAATTTAATTAACTCATGTTGACCAACCTAGAGAACTAAGTAGTTAGAAATCAAGCGGTCATTACGACTCTACCGAAAATGAAAATTTAAATTAGCTCTCATGTTTCCAATTGCAAAAAGCAAAACAAAAACAGTCACCCATAACCTCACGCTGTTCAATACGACGACAAATTATTTAATTGGCAATTCCGAGCATAGAAAGTCAACATTAGAATACATACATATTCTAGTCCCATCTCATATTTATGATAATATGGAACTGAAGAAGAAAATAGAAAAAAAAATCCATAACTGGTCTTCTACAAGAATGGTATCTAAATAAGGCGTGTATTATGTAACGGAAATCTAAAAACCAGTGCTTTTCCATTTAAAGGCACTCGTTACAGCCTTCAGATAGACGTAAGCGATCAATCGTAATCGTAAGTATCGTTAACATTAACATCACGCGGATACATTGTATCCAAACCAGCCTCCATGCCCTTGTGAAAGATTTATAACCCTGATAACTTCTTGTTGTCTCGACGTTTTGCGGAGCACGAGTTTTCATACTCCATAATCGTAAGCTCATTCAGGAATCGAATGTTTGCACAGTATTTTTAGCTCTTGGATTAATTTTACAAGAGCGAAATGAAAATCATTGATTTTACTGTAGAAACCAATGGTGGGCCTCACCACCAACCACCCTCTCCCCCCTCTATGATCATAATCATATTTGATTGCCGGTCGTACCCCCGAGTAAGGTGATGGGGTAAAAAAAATATCACTAAAATGAGCGCAAAGGATGGATCTACGATTAGCTTAGGTCGTTTGGGCGCAAACGCGTGCGTTTGTTTTGGGCGGATAAAGAATATTAGGGGGAGCATCCCTTCGTAGTTCTAAGGTTAATACACATTTTATACTAAATTATTCAAAATTGATATTAATACAAATGTTATACCAAATTATTTAAAATTGATATTTTTGATATTTAACAGTCCTCGGAGTAAACTTTATAAATCTAATGACAAACAGTAAAATGTATGTAGCTGGGAGGAAAAACCATCCATCATTTACAAATTTTGACCTTTCGTATTAAAGATAAATATTTTTTCCCAAAAAGTCCTAAAATTTTAAAGTCTTTTTGCAAATCTTCAATACGAAAGGACATTCCTAGTATTCAGAATACAATTTGATATGTCTGATGAGTGCTCTCATGCCCCACAACAAATAGTGTACAAACGTTGCTATCCGAGCCCTTGTATTTTTTAAACAGTCCACACTTCTAAACTGGTTAAAACAAAAATGGCGGTTAATAATAGTAAAAATCCTCATTCAAACCTTACTAGGCGTCATGGGTAAGTTTATTATGCAGTTTTGATGATGATTTCTAAACAAAAGACAAATGAAAAATAGTTTCTCTACTTGTCCGCCCGCACACAAATACACCCGAAAAGTTTTAGAGGACAACCAAAAATTTTTGGTGGTCTAAGTGATTTATTTGATTGTTTGATTGCTTGATTGCTTGATTGAAAGATTGATTGCTTGATTAATTGATTGATTGATTGCTTGCTTGATTGATTGATATAGCTTAGTGGCAATAGAAAAGTCTTAATTTGAAGTGGAAAATATTTCAAATATTAATACATATTTGCTATTTTTTAGATATCCTTCATAATTGTGTCCAATATTGTAGAGTGATCAGCTTATGTGATGTTTTTCTGTATTTTTTCTTTCATGTCAACATTGGAAATCCTCTGTGATCATCATTGAGCAGGTAAGTAGAATTATATTTAAACCAAAAATCTCAAAAATATAAATTTGCCATAAAATTGGTATTTTATCGCGAATTTCAAAAACTCAAAATTATTTACTATCAGAAGGACATTCCTCGTATTCATAATGCAATCTGATGTGTATGATGTGCTCTCATGTCCCACAAAAATACTGTACAAATCCATTATGGATTGGAATGGCCAGAGTTATTGGAAGCTCGCCAAGAAAAACAATGTTTGTCTTCTAGACGATTGGTGCCAATCAAAATATGCAACATATAGTTACTTGATTTGTATGCCTTGACGATACTTTTCAGTAACTTTATTTTGACTCGAAAAACTCCGCCAATGACGCGGTTATTGACTGCATATTGTGCATGGTGCAACCTCAGAGAATATATTTATATTCTCTATAATATTTGTATGTTAAAGTACCAAACACCTAATAAATTTTGGAAATTGACAAAATAGTAGAAGCTCTCTTTAGAAGCTTTAAATTTAGTACTCTCAGGTAGAAGTCAAAGTTAATCATTGTTTTTGTAAAATTTACAGATACATGCGCGCGTCTGAAACAAGTTATAGAGTATTTATTGAATTTGTTGAATAAGCAATTCGAGACAAAGAAGGTATGATGACATTTGTGTCAAAGCTCATTGAACAATACTAGCATATAGACAAAACATTGTATAATGTTCTAGACCTGGACAATACGTAGCAACAACTATCACACTAATATATGCATATATTGTCGGTTCTTTTAAATACAGATTTTCGTTTCTTTTCCAACTTATTCATCTTTTTCTGCATAAACTGTATATTTGTGTGCCAATTGAGGGCGCTATTTGCATATATTTTAAATTTAATTTAGCCAATAATATATGTTATTTCCTAACATTACATGATAAAAAGTTTTTTTGAAAATTTCATCACTATTTGTTACTCTTTTTCTGATGTTTTAATGGCATTGTACCAGTTTCTACCCTTGTTAAGATGAAAACACGATTTAAGATAAATAGCGCCATGAGTGTTCACCTTTTCTTAAAAATGTAGCTTTACATGCTATCAAACAACCGTGTACATTGTTACATCCAATTTGAAGTAGAATGCACTGTAACAAAAGATGCGATTCATCTTGCACATGTTGTACTTGTACGAGCTAACGTGTAATCTTAGATGTAAATAGAGAAGCTAGTCACTATTATAAACATAGGTTAATGACATTTTGTTCAATATCATCACTGTCATTGTAAAACATGAAAGACCTAGTAACAGTTCCCAGGAACAATACACCCACTTTGTTATTATGCGATTTGTAAGAAAGGTAGTTAATGTGATAACCAGCGAGGTGAAATAAAATCGCTTGTTCCTGTGTCATTGTATATTGCATAGTAATTGAAAATATTATTCGATACTATTTTCAGAAATGGGTCGGTATCAGTGGCGTACCGTGGCCGCTCCTACCCCGGGGGCTGAAGAAAATTCAATTTTGCTGCCCCTTCCTCAACAGCCCGAAAAGGTTGACCTAATTTTTTTTCGGTGGTTTGAAAAGTGAAGAGCAAAAAAAAAAAAGCAACACATTCTGATGTATAGTACCATTCTTTAACATTTTCCGCCCTTTTTTCTTTACTAGTTCTTTTTGCCGCCCCTTCGTTTTTGCCGCCCCCTGTTTTTACCGCCCCATCTTCTTCCGCCGCCCCTTCGTTTTGGCTGCCCCTGCTTTTACCCCGCGCCCCAAAGGCCCCCCCCCCAAATACGCGCATTGGTATTGTTGTCAGCACAAGGGCACCGACATGACTTCTGCATCTTCACATACGTCTCTTTTTTGATAACACCCACACGATGTGCATTCACTAGTCTTGGATAAAGACGTCTGTGTGATATGAATGTGTGAGTGGCTTCTTGGCAGGAGGCATTTTATGTCAAACAGTTAGCCAACGAAACAAAATACACCCACATACACGACCCCTCACACACACCCCCTGCGGACCCGAACGACTCATAATTTGCGCTTTGGAGAATTTTGTATTTTAAAATGTAGCTTGCTTACTTGCTTGCTTACTTGCTTATGTCGACTTGTCTAGTCGGACTCCGTTGATGGCTCTCCACACAACTCTGTTCTGCATGCAGTTCCTAATGTCTTGTCTCTCTAGTCCCGTATCCTCTGTTAGTTGCTTGATGTAGTCCTTCCGTGGTTGTCCTCTTGATCTTTTACCATGCCACAGCAAAACTCTGGAAGCTGCCTCTGTTTCACTTCTGGCACAGTGTCCAGCAAATCTCAGCCTTTTTATTTTCAGCCTTTCGGAGATTGGGGAAAGATTGCCGTACAGCTCCTTATTGGTGGTGTGCGACTGCCAGGTAACATTAAGTGCTTTTCTCAGTAGTCTTGTGTAACAGCCATCAAGCGCTTTCCTAAACCTTGATGTAATTGTCCAGGTTTCTGCGCCATACATCAGCACCGATTCGACTGTGGTGGTGAAAAGCTTGGTTTTAAGATTTCTAGGCAGGCTGCTCTTCCATATCTTGTTCATGCTGTTGCATGCCCTCCATGCCTGGGCTTTCCTGATGTTAAAATCCTTTTCACTGCTGCCAATCCAAGCCCCAAGGTATTTGAAATCGTCGACTACTTCAAGCTCGCTTCCATCAAGTGTTTGGATTGGGGATGCATCCATATTGCAAACCATTGCCTTGGTTTTCTTGGCGTTCATGCTGAGACCGACTGTTAGTGCTGCAGTCTCAACAAGATGCAGTAGCTCTTTGGCATCTCTGAGACTGTCGGCCAATAGTGCTATGTCATCAGCGAAGTCGAGGTCTGTAATTGTTTGCGGGCCTATTCTCCGACTTTTCCTTGTTTGTAGTGTGAGCCCTAGACGATCTTCATTCCCATGTAGTGCTTTCCTGAGAGCATAGTCTAGGACTGTTACAAATAGAAATGGCGCAAGTGTGTCCCCCTGAAGTACTCCAGCCTGAATTATGAAGTCGTCAGTGATTCCATCTGGTGTGGTAACATGGGCAACAGTGTTCTCATAGGTGTTTCCAATAGCCGCCACAAGTTTCTCTGGTACTCCATATGCTCTTAGAATGTCTAGCATTTTCCTTCGATGGATGGTGTCAAATGCCTTTTTAAAATCGATGAAGACCAGTGCTGCTTGGAGATTGTTGTTGTTTATCTCTTCAATAATTCTTCTCAAGGCCAGAATTTGTGACACTGTCGACCTTCCAGGGCGGAAACCATTTTGGTTCATTCGTAGTACAGGATCCAGGAAGGGACGAATTCTGTTGAGTAGTAGTCTGTTGTAGCTACAATTGTAGCTACAATTGACCCAGATGCATAAAGTGAGAAAATCAAATCAGAGCAGGAGTAATTTAGGACGAAAAGTGTAAATCATTACGCCAAGGCGACGAAAAAAAAACATGTTCTACGGGCGCTCGGACTCTTCACGTAATTGTACATTTACTACAATTGTAGCAAATGTAGCTACAATTATGTAAAATCAGCCGTTTTGGGACCAACATTAATTTAGTTTTGGCTGAACATGTTTAGGAAATATGTTTGTAAAAAATAAATTAATTTAGGGTAATCTTAGTCTCCAGAAAAAAGAAAGAAAACAAAAACAATAACGCCCGATCGACCGCCCTTACGTGAAGAGTCCGAGCGCCCGTAGAACAGGTTTTTTTTTCGTCGCCTTGGCGTAATGATTTACACTTTTCGTCCTAAATTACTCCTGCTCTGATTTGATTTTCACTTTATGCATCTGGGTCAAGCACAAGTTTTTATTGAAAAAAGATACATCAATCAATATAAATAATTTGGATTTGTTTGATACTACATAGCTTTACAGAGCTGTTTCATAGTAAGAGGCCAATACAGATTGTCTATTCAGACAATCTGTATTGAATTTTATGGTATTGCGCACTTGAAATTATGGCATATTGACTTCTATGGTTTGTGCACTTGACATGATTTTATGTAACATTATGTAACATTATGTAATCCATTTATGCTTGGTGTTGTGTATATTTTAGTTTATGCCTCATTCTGCATTAAGTTTCTGATGAGTGAGGGCCTATTGGCCCTTACGAAACAGCTCTGTAAAGCTATGTAGTATCAAACAAATCCAAATTATTTATGTTTATGCTCCCTAACGGGTTGAGCACTTTCCTTTTGGATGGTTTCAACTAATCTGAATTTAATTACATCAATCAATATCACATCTTTTGAGATGATAACTCTGGGATTGCACCATACTGCTGATATTACATGTATAAATATTATTTTCTGCAGCCCATCGTGTTTTGTGTACAAAGCATTAAGTTAAGTCAATTCGTGTTCGAGTGTTAGCAATATATTCTATTGAATAAAATGAAATTAATGTTCATATTTGCGAACTGGTTATAGATAATTGTGTTAGTTCAGTATGAGCTTATCAGAGATCTTATCCCGGCTGCGTACATTAATTGAGGTTTAACTAGGATTTGCGCTTCAGAATCACATATCCCCTTGTAATTGTAGGTTAATAAATGCGTATCACGTTTTTGGAGGGAAATTGTACAATATAATGCACACGTACATCTCAGTACAAGTGTATTATTTTGTACAATTCCAGAGCAACAAGTAATACGCATTTATTCACCTATTTCATACACGACTAAAAAATCCCTTAAGTTTTGCTACTTTTATAACTGCAATATTGTCACTAAAAATGTTGGAAAATACATGCAAATATATGGTCGAATCCAACCAAAAGTGTCCACAGGCCAAAAATAAAAGTCCGAAATAAAAATGTCTCCACAATTTTTTCCTTTTGCCCATTGATTGATGACATATTGGCCTTATAGGAACCAAAAGTGCCATTACTAATCTTGAAAAATAAATCCAGGACGTGTGATAGTAAATGTGATATCAAAACCCAATGTTACCTACGAATACCACTAGGATGCTTTCACTATCGCAATACTAATCAACCTAAAACAAATGGAATATTCCCATTAACGCTTTTTTCGTGTAATGTAGACCACAGGGTGTCAGGAAAATGCTAGCTCAACCAGAAAATATTTGTTTTTATTTTTATAACGCGATCAATATGATCTTAGTCAATTTATGCTAGTTTATTTTTGAAAATGAAGTTTAGGTCAGTTTCTGTATTTTATTTATCAAATGAGTATGAATCAATTTACACATTGTATAAGAACGAGTAGGATATATGTTTTCAAGAATATTAGGAATTATAAGCATACACCTAACGCTTTATACAGTGAAAAGGTGAACAAACCCGGGTATTCGTAGGTAACATGAGCGATTTAACAATATCTATATTGAGTTTAGAGGTTTAAAGTTTGCTATTATGGTAGTGAATTAATAAAATGGTAGTTTTAGATCTCTTTCAGATGGTACGTCCAAATGAATAAATGCTATTACCTTAGATCAAAATTTTTTGATGCTTTTAGCAAGATTTTGACCACTTCATTTTGATATACAAGTAGTTAATCAGCAATTTTACATAATAAATAATTGTTGAATGAATCCGTATATGGGTAATAATAGTGTCCTGGGGTACCGCTTAAAGTTTTTGACAATTAATTTCCATTGGTAGCGACACTTCATTACACATGTCATGTATTATGCTGTATTCGTAAGTAACATTTCAGTATTTGTAGGTAAGAATTAGACTTTTGGATATCCCAATCAAAACTTCATTTTATAAAGCACTTTGAATGTATCATTTTCTTTATGTGCGTTTATTGATACTTTAGACCCTATCATGTATTAATAATGTCGGTTCACAGCGGTTGAAAGAGTATTGAAGTAAGAAACAAAGGCACTAAAGTGACTTTAATTTGCTTAATTGCACACAACTCGCTTAAAACCGTTATTGCAGACTTGTGAAGTCCATCTTGGAGTCAGTTACGTCTTGTGGCCTTTCGTTTGAGGGCAACTACAATTAGCTTTATACCAGGGTCCATCATTATGTTGTCTAGATCATGAGACAATGAGAACAGTCGTTTTTTCCATGGTATTCGTAGGTAACCTTAGCGAAAACGTCAAAAGTTACCTTCGAATAAACCAATTTGGACACAAATTACTCAGACACCAGAAGGTCGGTAAACATATAAAATGAAGCACACATGACAGTTGATAAATCCAAGTTTTTATCCCCTTCTAATCTTCTTTGAATCTGATTTTTCTTTCAAATGAGCAGACCGTCGTCTATTTCAGTACATACTTTTCAACAATTAAGCCGTATTCAGTTTTGCATGGTGGGCATGTATGTGAATTCGTAACTTTCATTGACATATGATTTGATAGCAAACATACAGACCTTCGTTATGTACCAATATGGGCATTGGCATGAATGGCGGTGTTTCACAATACTGTCATGATGTCAAATATTGTATTCGTAGGTAACATTCGGTTACCGAAATTTACCTACGAATACTTGCTTTTATTGTTGACATCTCAGAAATATTTAAACGCAGGCTATTGAAACTTGGTAGAAATAAAGAGTGTATTACCCTGCACCTATTGCTTAACTATTGTTTACTATTCTCTCACTTTGTGGAAATGACACAGCTTTTAACATGTATTCGGAGGTAATGCATATTTTTTACCAAACCTACCTTTGTGCCATTTAGAATTTCTGGCAGCTAAACACAATAATAAAGATGCCTGAATGCAATGCATTTCAGTATTGGACATATCAAAGCTTGTATCAATTGCGCATTTATTAGTGATTTCCATTTTTTAAAGATATATCTAGCGCTATGAAAATTGTATTCGTAGGTAATGTAAAAAATACCACTCAAAAAAATGATCACAAAAATTCATAATTATGTACAAATATGTGAAAAATTGAACAGGCAATCTTTGAATACACGTCTTTCAGGAAATCAATTTAGATTCAATCCAATGACTTCTTTTCATAACTGATTTAGACGTTTTTAAAAATACTTTAAGAAATATTTTGAAAAAATGGGTAAAAATAGCATGTTTTGGGGTCTATGTGTCCAAGTTTTTCACAGAAGGGGTCTTATTATATATGGCGCGAAGCGTATGATCAAGGCGAATAAACACAATACAAAAATTAATGCCAATTGATTAATACTTTTAAGTTATGGCCCTGAACATGCCGTGTACACTTTTCGTTGGATTCGACCATATATGCACCCACCCGCAAGAAAAAATATACAATATTTATGCACGGCTAGTAATTTACTAGCGTTTGCTCTGATTGGTTCTCACTATCTAGGAGTATATGAAAATGAAATATAATGCAGAGTATCCAAAGCCACATTAATCAGTGCGACAATATGGATATTATGTAGACGTTTTTTGACTTAAAGGGTGTCCCAAAAGTGACTTTACAATTTTGAACCGTCATATCTTTCACAAGGATTGGCCTAGGGGAAATCAAAAGAATGCAATAATTGTAATACCAAACATCAAACATGATACATTATCCTTCCTGAATACAACATAGAAAAATAAACCTCAAATTTAACATTATCAATACTGGTAAAGAAAAAAAATGTATGTTTTCGTTGAAATTGTGAAATTTTACGCTTCGCTCTTCAACTTCCTTTTTTTAAATAAAATTTCTGGAAAAACGTGTTATGATAGGGTTCATGATGATATGTTAGTTACAATATAATTTTCATAACATACATGTAAGACATGTATCATAGCAGATGCATTATTAATGATGTAGTATCATAGCCAGTATATAGTGCATAATTCATTGTATTATCCAAAATCAGTGACCTTTTTTTCTCCGGGCGTCGCGGATTTCAGATGAGAGGAGCGGTTCCGTTCTGAACTTGTAATCAGTTTGAGATGAGTATTGAGGTATTAAAGATCCATTAAGTGATTTGCTCATCCGGACGATCATATAAATCATCAAAATGCAGATTTTGGTACCTTTGTCATTGTCATACATGTGCTAACATAGCCTGCTAGTGGTCAGCCGAAATCAGTATATAAATTAGCTACATGTATTTGAATGGGACTTCAACTTCGTCAATACTGCCGTTTTTCCTCGGTTTTTTTTATAGATGCAACATAATTTATATTTTACTCTTTTGATTTTTTGTTTTGGGGAAGTTACCTTGATTAGTGATCCGATTTTAAATAACTTGTGCTTTTCTCTTCAAATTATTTAATTTTGAAATGTGTTTAAATTAATCAAGGATGATTAAAATTTATATAACAAAACTTATGCTTGTATAACGCTAGATTTTACAAGATTTGTGGTTATATGTTATGTTGTGGGAATACAGAATAACATCAACAAAAACAACGTATGAGGAGACTTCATGACGATGTGTAATTTAAATTAGTAAGGCAGATTTTAATTATTTTTCCACGCAATAGATTACTTGCTTGAAAAACATTCTGTACTTCTTCTAACAACACTTTTTCGTGCGATTTCTTCAAATCTTTCCCCAAATCGTGCTTACAACTCCTAGCAGAAACGACAACATTAATTAAGTATGCCTGAACATGACATGTCTTAATGAAAACGGAACGCGAAAAGTAAGACATGAACATTATTTATATACGTACGGGGTGTTTATTAACTGGTTGGACGTGACAGTGCATATAGCTAGTAGCTTAGATTCTGTTGTTTAATGTTTTAACATATACTGGCACTGCACGAACAGGTAGCAGCTTAAATCAAACAGTCTTAAAATCTTTAAACGAATTAATTTAGTGGTGTAACCAAATTCCTATATGCAATCCAACGCACTAAGCCAACAGCTATGCCGAACAAATTAGTCGTCGATTGTTCCTACAGTAACACCATCAGGCGAGTATTTAGCGAAATCATATGTATTTATGTTGCATTAGAAGGGGAAAACTATCAGCAATGTTCACAGATTTCTATGTACGTTGTATATTAGGTTTCGTTGCACCTGGAATATAATAAACGGAAAAACAACTTTGGTAAATGTACTTATAATAACTTTATATTTAATAGGAATTTTTATCACCGTTTTATGGAAAAGCAAAGCAACATTAATTATTTGTATATTTTTACTTTAAGATTCAAGGGGCATATATATAACATTTCACAATGCAAGCAACCGCCATATTGCTCTCGTAGAGGACATGCACCTTTGAAAGGCTTTCAATCTAATTTGTATCGGAGAGTTGTAGGAAATCCAACCAATTTTGACCTAAAACTATTTCGATCAGTAATACAAGCTCCAACCTGAACATCATCGACCATTTAAAGAAGTCAATTATATTGACTTTACATTATTGACTGCAAGTTCTAATATGGAGGACATATCATCTTACTCTGGCTCATTATAATAATTCTCTTTAAATAACAACGTAGATAAACGGTCAAGTAATATAAGACCATGTAAGCCTTTTGTCCCTACTTGATCCTTACAAATTAAATATCCGCGTTCACGTACAAACAGAAGTGTTCTTTTAAGTGTTCTATCTACGTGTTTCGAGTACATTACATAGTCTTCTAAGCGACGTTGAGCATCGTATGGCTACAAATAATATAGTCACTTCTGGGTGAAAGCCTGTTTAATTAACCCATGTTGACCAGACTAGAGAACAAAGTAGTTTGATCAGTCATTATGTCTATGTATAGAATGAAAATTTAAATTAGCTCTCATCTTAACAATTACAAAACCATTCATTAATGCCCTTAAGCTCTTTGAAAGACAATTTGAATGGTGAATCTAAAGCATGGAAACCAATGTTACATTTAGAATACAAAAGTTTCAGCCAAAATTGTCATGTATGTTTTAATTCATACTGTTATAGTCCCATCTCACTATTTGTGACTATGTGAAACTCAGGAGTAAAATAGAGAACACTCCATAAACTAGTTGCCTACAAGAATATTGAAATATATAAGGCGCGTATTATGTAACGGAAATCTAAAAGTGTTTGTAACCTCAAGCCAGTTCTTTTCTATTTAAATGCACACGTTGGAGCATTCTAATAGAAGTTGTCGATCAATTGCAAAAATATAGTTAAACTATCACGCGGGTAGCCAAACCAACCTCCATGCCTGTCAAAGATCTACAACCTTGATCTATCTGTTAAAACAAGAATCACTAACCGCGTAATATTGATATCCAACTAGTTTGCCCCACAGGGCTATATATTAGCCCCGATAGAAGGCAGGGCCTGAAGAATGGGGAAAACTATGGGCCAACAAGTTTTTAAAAAAGTAATAAATACGAAATGGGTCACGGGCTGTCTCTAAGTACTTTTTTGGTTATCGACAGCCCATCACCCAGTAGAGACAGCCCTTACCCTTGATACTGTCCCCAGTATCAACAAATAACATCAAGCCCGCAAGGCCGGCGACTCCCATACGACGACTAAACACTCCAAGTAGGACACCAATATAAGGGCACCGCATGGTATGAAAGCAAAAGTAACCTTGAAGAACATCATGGTTCAGCTATGGTGCGGGAACCGCTCTACTCCAACAGAAGGTGCTATGATATAGACTGAATATTGGCCAATATTATGCCCAATCTTTGACCTCATATGACCTTTGATCTCGGATGATTCCACTCACCAAGTTTAAGCCCAATCGGTTCAAGTTTAAAATTTGACCTTTGAACTCTGATTTCAAACAAAATGTAGTTTATAAAACTCCTCGTATTTTTCTCGATCTCCCGTGTGAATTTGGCCGAGTTTAAGGCCAATCGAACAAAGATTAAAATTTGATTTTGACCTTCACATTACCCTCACATGAAGGATAATTTCACCCACCAAGTTTACTCATATCAAGGATTCCATCAATCAAGTTTAAGCCAAGTTTAAAATTTGACCTTTGACCCTCCCTTTATATCAAGAATTTCACCCACCAAGTTCCAATCGGACAAAGTTTAGACTTTGACCTTGGACCTTGGACCCCCGATTTCAACCAAATGTATTTGTTCTCGATCTTATCCCGTATGAATTTGGCCAAGTTCAAGGCTAATCGGACGAAGTTCAAAATTAACTTATGGCCTTTGACCTCCGCATTTCCCTCATATCAAGGATCCCACTCACAAAGTTTAAGCCCAATCGGACAAAGTTTGAAATTTGTCCTTTGACCTCCAATTTCAACCAAAAATATATCACTTCTCGTACTTTGCTTGATCTCCCGTATGAATTTGACGATATTCGGATCAAAGCTGACGGAGCCATCTGACCGGCTTCCATTATGAATTGGACACCCATTGGATTGCAGTTTGCTTTGACGTTGTACGTTCAGGGCATTACGCGCGGGTCTTTCTTTAGGTCGTTAATGAGCATTCTTTCCAATGTGATTTTGGCGATCTGAATGAAAGATTCTTTTTACAAATCCATAACATAAATGCTCTTTTGCACGGATCTTGATAATCAAGGGTATCTCTAGTTGAGGCGTTTCTAATCCTCTCTGAGGTGTTTCTAATCCTCTCTATTAAATACACCCATGATTTTTCTTAGACAAGCCATATCAAATACCAGAAGTCGCTGCTCATCACGTTTTTGTCCAAGCCTCGGAGACGACATAGTTTGCTATGATAGAAAGCAGTTCGAAATGCTTTGTATAATTCAAATTTTGCAGGGGTGTATATTTTCTTGGATTTCCAGATGTGGTTGAGTTTTTGCATAATGCTTGCCTTTTCAGTGATTCCCCGTAAGTAGATGAACGATTCGACCTGATCAAGGTTTTAATTTACAACGGCTATGGTGGCTTTTGTTATTTGTTTACAAATAATCCTTACTTGGGTTTTAGTAATATTTATGGTAAAACCGAACTTCTTGCTTTCATTGTGAACTTTGTCAACCAATAAGTTAATTTGTCAGACAGTAAAACAATATCATGTGCAAATCTCATGTTGATGATAAGCTGCTCCTGAAAATTAAAATCCAATATTGACCTCTTGATAACTAGACTGAGGACCAGTTCGAGAATGATGTTAAATAACTGGAGAAGAAAATACATCCCTGTCTATCTCCTGTTTGGATAAAACATTGAGTGATGGTTTTGAAAGCTTTAATAAAATTTTCAGAAATTCCTCCTGGTGAAAGTAGAAAGACAATCTATTTTTGGAAATGTACAAATAGTGATCCACCCTTGACAAGCCTTAAATGCAGCGTATATTGACTATATGATGGTCAACTACCTATTATAATCAGAATAAAGTATGTTTGATAGGAATTCGTGTTTAAAAGCCACTTTGTTTAAAGAATACTTCGACAAACATTGGTGCATTGCAGTCTGCTTACCCGCATCCTTTCAACGGACATTGCTTTCTACTGCATAAAAGGCTATTATAAATGCACCCAATCTCAAATTTAATCTATATTTCAATACATGAATTATCTCAAGAACTATTAAGAAGTATTATTTCAATTGAAATAACCTGCCTACCGCATCTAACTTCCGCATGGAGTGCTAGTACGGAAAATCTATTTCGTATTTCGTTATTTCATTGTTTCAGTGATGGAATATTTGTTAATGATCAGTTCAACAAGATATTGCTTTTTTAACCTTCTCACGTCATCTCCCGTAGCAATCTAGTCACAGGATAAATCTGATTGGGTGTAACCTATGTTTATATAAGACAGAAATCGGAAAAACTAGTATGTGATTTGGAATCAGGCATACTGACTGTGTGTGTCACAACGACGGACCAGTATACGTAGAAGTCAAATTTGGCCACGTTCACTTTTTTTTTTTTTTCAATATTGTTTTGTAAAATTATAGATGGCATGCGAGTGTCTGGAACAAGTTATAGAGTGGAATGAATGCTAGACATATGGAATGCTTTTAAGACAAGTCTTCAATACTCGCATTTCTGTACCATATATTTCAGAAAAACCCTTCTCTGTCATCAGTGGTAGTAAATGTTGACTGGGTGAGATTTGTATGTTTTACAGATGACAGTGACACCTTCTAGATCAGTACTGTGTCTTGTATATCTGTTCTTTGAGTTTCTCAGCCAGGGGCTATTTGGCTTATCCTACGTAAACCTTCTTATACCCACTGCAAGTGAGGTGATAAATTACACCAGGCTGATCTCCTATTTCAGTTTCATCCTTCGGTGTGACTAATATTTGTCGCAAGGTCCGGTGGATTTGAACACTTTGGAGATTCCATAACTGCTCAAACTTCTTTCGAGTTATCTTTGTTAATCTTCTTTTGCATGTTTAACGACACGTGTGTCCGTTTTGGAGATGTACTTTAAATACAGAAACTACCAATTATTTACATGCTTCTAAAGTACAATAACACCTGTACATTTTGATAACAAAAAATGTTTCTTGGTTCTTGCGCGTCAAAAACTCCAATCCTCATACCCGACCGAAGCAAATGGTATTCACTGATTTGTCGAGCGCATAATGAATTTAAAAGCTAATTTACATGTTGTCGGAAACAGCGTCAATATTGATAAAGATTAATATTCCCTCTATTCCCCTTTAAAGGACCTTTCAGTGATCCTTGTGAAAGTGCACACAAATTAGAATTGTTTATAAATTGCCTAAAAGTGAAGGAGAAGTCATTAAAATTGTCATTATGTATTTTTAAAATGAAAAATAAAAAAATAACAAAAGATGAGGAAACAGCAGTATTGACAAAGTTGAGGCCCCATTCAATTACATGTAGCTAATTTATATAGTGTCAGTATATAAATTACAGATTCATGTAAATGCATTATTTTATCTTAAATACACTTAAATACACAGATTTCGGCTGAACCTCTAACGGGCTATTTTAGCACATCTATGACAATAGTTAAGGTACCAACATCTGAATTTTGATAATTTTTACGATCGTCCGGATGAGCAAATCACTGAATGGGCCTTTAACATTAGCTACATATCAGTAGATTTAACTACGTTATAGGAAACAAAATCAAGGCCAATAGAAATTTAATTCAGTTTAGGAAAGTACGCATCACTCTTATAAATTGCTAAGCATAATGCAGAACGTTTATGTTGATATACAATACATTCGATGATAAACATATGATAAAGAGGTCTTTGAATTATGTAGTGTTTAATGATCACACGGCTTGTAATGAATGATAAATGCCAAAAGACGTCACAATGAGGTTCAATGTCTAATGTTGTGGGGCATGGAAAATCTTAAAGAACTAAGGAATAGTCTGATTCTGACAGATATAACGTTCAACATTTTTAACGGAGCACCTTCTCATTTTTAGTAAAACAAACCATGCAAAATTGTAGAAAGTGCTATCGGAGTTCGAACTTTTTCATGTTAAGTAAATGGGATATGTTTGCTAATTTTGGAAAACCATTAAAAAGTGATGTTCTAATTTCGTTATACCGCCAGAAACTCGACATGACGTAGATTTAGAAACTGTTTATACCATTATGAAAGGAATTGGGGCACACGGAACGGCAATAGTCAAGACGTTAGTTAGAGCACTGATAATGACAATGCTTTTCAATGTCTACACTACATCTGCAAAGATTTAAAGAATTTTTTTCAAAATATTGTAAGACAATATTGAAAACATGAGTCATGAAGCAGTCAATTAACTTTAGTAGCAAAATATTTCACCTAAAATCAAATTGACTTCACATGCAAAACGTCTGGCAGCGCCCTCTAAACTTTGCATGCGGTATTTTAGAATCCGCTGCATGGGTACTATATTTGTGACACCTCTACCTTATAAGAGCCATCTTTGTTAGTCTTTTGGAGATGTAGTTTAAATACAGAATGTTGATTTACCAATGCTTTACATGCCACTAAAGTACAATAACATTTGGAAAGATGCTATCGAATAAAGAAGGAACTAATAACGATAAAATAAAATGTCATAATCTTAAAACAAATCGATTGTTGGTCAGCGTTCTAGGCAATAGTACATTCAACGTGGCTTTGGTTTATTGGTTATATAAAAGGACATCTGAGGAAAAAACAGTGCCTCATGACACGAATGTGCAAGCATGAGTGCAATTGTTAATCCTACAAACCACGGGATTTCCTGACCATCGAGGTGTATAATTGTTAAATATCACACGAAAAACAAAACACATGAGCATGTAAGTTAGGAGCACGTGTGGCTGAGTGGCCGAGTGGCCGAGTGGCCGAGTGTGGCCGAGTGGATAAGGCGCCCGACTCATAATCCATAGGTTGCGAGTTCGAGCCCCGCTCGTGCCAACGTGTTGTGTCCTTGGGCAAGGCACTTTATCCTCATTGCCTACTGGGGGTCGATGAGGGTTGGATTGGATGTTTGTATAGTTGTTTATTTCAATATTGCAATATTGGCGCTGATTAAGCTGCTGCCTGCAAATTGCATTGTGTCTGTTTAGGTGTGTTGAATGTACAATTCTAGCAATTTGACCTGCGGGTCACCATTTGAGTTTGAAATAAAACATTCCATAAGTTCTTTACAAATTGTCTTTCTGCTTTATGTTCTTTTAAATCTTCGAAAACATAAGTTTTCCTCTTTCTGCGAAAGATATGTCATGTGGTTAGCCTGGACCTGGTGAGCATATTAGATTATTCTGTATCTTAAATGACCAGGCGTGCATACAGAACTTCAGCAACCGAGGGACGCGAATTTCTTGGTGAGCTTAGAAAGGATCATGAAATATTTCCCGGAAGTGATGATGTTTTTGTTTTGAGCAGTGGAAAAAAATCATGTCATCGAATGGGAAGAGGCTAACATTCTTGTCAGGGACTCAAAAGCATTCACTAAAAGAATAAGGGAAGCAATCCAAATTAGCAAAAAGGGGCCAAAGCAATCAACCAAGACTATAGGTATCGTCTCTCTCGATCACGTATACGATCCACTGCTCAAAATAAAAAACATCATCACTTCCCGGAAATGTCAACAAGCCGTTTCGCTGGAAAAGCAGTAGACCAAGTCACTTGTGATAATGCCGTCGGACCAGACGGCGAAAGCTAAAGTAGTGATTTACTGTTTCATTGCATATGACTAGCAAATGTATTGGAAATTATGATGATAATGATTGACTAGTAAAGTCCCTGATCTGATGAAGGCTGATGCAGTGGTGCATCTTGGGACATCCGTCTCTGGATAGAGCCGAGGTTGATGCCCTGGGGATGTACAAGTTTCATTTATTCATTTATGTCTCACTCAGAAATATCACAACATATCGCTTTGTATATACTATGTAATATGGTTCACAGTGAGGTATCAAAACATTGATGTTTATGGATAATATTTGTAAAGATTCAACTCCAAATTGATCGTGGGAGATAAACACATTTATTTTGAATATTTATATAAGGCTAGATTTTTGTTCAAAGGCTTTATAAATTTGTTAAGTTTAGAGAATATAGAGAATAACGGCAACAAAAACTAGGCACGGGGAGAATTTTCTGATGATGTGAAAGATAAGATAATAAGGTAGGTTTGATTATTTCTCAACGCAATAGATTACTTGCTTTAATAACACTCCAGACTTCTTCTGAAAATACTTTTTCATATTTTTGTTTCTTTAAATCTGGCTCCAATTCGTGCTTACTACTCCTAGCAGAAATGACAACATTAATTAAGTATGCCTGAACATGGCATGTCTTAATGAAAACGGAATGGGAAAAGTAAAACATGATCATTATATATGTACGCGCAGAGCGTTTATTGATTGCTTGGAAGTGCCAGTGCATATAGCCAGTAGCTTATTTCTTTTTGTTTATACCATAAAATTTATCCTAGCACTGCAAGAACAGGTAATAGCTTAAAGCAAATAATTGTCAGACCTTTAGGGTGAGTCAGAGGTGAGTATGAGCTTGCACTCAAATATTGAGACAAACAAAGCTGACACACAAAGGAATGGTATGGGTTCTATAAAGAAGATCATAACATTTGATATTAGGGGTGTCATTTCCACCCCAAAAGCACGTTTTTTCCCGGAGGGGGAAAAAGCTCAAATCTCTCGTTTTGATATATATTTGTTACATGATGCAGTCATGTCTACAGTAGAATTCATCTCGACCTTTGCAGGACTTAACCCCATTAAAAGCTATTAAACCAAGATAACACTCATTGAAACAGCTCAACTGATTAAATCGGATCTTCTCTGGCTGTGCACATGTGACTGTTTTCATGTGCGATATCGCAATAAAGTTTGCGTATTATAGCTTCAGTTGGGTAACCGATTATAAAGGAAACGAAAGGAAACAATGGTATGTGTACTTTTGTTCACGAAATGAGACAATGGCGTGCTTTTTGTAAACCAGCATTCTTGAAAATGAGCAACATAATGATTGTTGACTTAACACGGTTTGGAAATAATTTCTTCATATTTTTGGTGTTATCTGTCGTTTACATATCCTTCCTAAAACACAAAAGTACGACCCTCTCCAAACACCTAAATTAGCTAAAAATTTAGGACATGTTACAAAACTATATTGTCTAGAATTTTAGAAGAGTACTTTTAATATTGGCCGGTTATTTTTCACACAGCGACGTTAACTAGGCAATGTACTATTACCTATAACATTAACTAAAACACCAAAGTACGAATATTTCCAAACTTCTAAATTAGCTAAAAATTTAGGACATGTTAAAAACTATATTTTCTAGAACTTTAGAAGAGTACTTTTAATATTGGCCGGTTATTTTTCACACAGCGACGTTAACTAGTCATATCCCCATACTTTTAACGTAGGGCTATTTGTAGAGGTCACGCGTCAATGGGAAAGAGCACTGTGTATTGTGTATAGGAAAACGGACATAAACTGCAGTATGACCTCTATTCAAGACCCACAAGGCCTATAAATGTATTTAGTATTAAGAAGTAAACTACAGTTTCTTAGTTAAACTGGAAAACTATGGCTACTGCCATTCCACTAGCCGTATACGAATCAACATTTAGTATCATAGGTTTCGTTGCACCTGGAATGTAAATATAACTTTGGTAACTAAGTACATGTACATTCTGTTTCAGCATAAACTTGTACTTAACATAAGTGCATCAGTTTGTGGAAAAGCAAAGCAGATGATTCGTGCATTTATTTAAAATTCAGAGGGCATAGATATAACGTTTCACGTCGCAAACAACCACAATACCTGTAATTGCTCTCAATAGTACCATCAGTCAACGTTCCCACACCTCCTAAAGGACATAGACCCTTCAATCCAATTTTAACCTGAAATATTTCGATCAGGTAAAACAAGCTTCAACAAGAACATTATCGAGCATTCAAAGAAGTTAATTATATTGACTTTACATACAACTCAGGGTCCTTCTTGAGATGGTGACTTGTAATGTAGAAGACATCTTCTCTATACACGTACACACAGTCATTTGATTAGAGGTTAATAACTGCGCATCGGTTATTTGGAGGGTATTGTGAAAACATTTTGTCTTTGGAACCGAGGAATATGCCCGACATATTACCGATGCAAAGTTATTAACCTCATTCATAACCGCCACATTGATCTCTTCACTTTACAAAATAACACACAAGTTTGCTCAAAAGTTTGTAAAGATAGATGATCTATACATCTTCCCTTTCCAACAATCGATCAGGCTAAAATAGGACGACAAATAAAAAAAGTGCGTATCCAAATACAGTAGCCAGGTTGCGCGCAGTTTGTTCGACGCACATTTCGGCGCTCACGGATGTTACTAATTTTTTGAATTACTCAATTGTGAGATAATAATTTGCGTTCAATTTGCGTTCGCGTTTTCACAAATAACTAAATGTTATTGATTCGCACGCATCGCGTTTATTAATGAGGTTATGAATTTCCTCTAAATACCAAAATAAAAATAACAGTCGAGTAATGAAAGAACAAAACATTATGTATTCTTGTAACTATTCTAATATCAGGTTCATTGCATTAACTCCTATAAAATGATAGTTTGTGCAATAGAGAAATCACATGTGCCCCTTTCTGTGGAAAGCCTATTAACTTAACCCATGTTGACCAGAGAACTAACTAATCAAGTGGTCATTTAACCGGCGTGGTGGTCTAGTGGTTAAAGCGTCCGCCTCAGGATCGGGAGGTCGCGTCGAATCCCGGCCGGGCCATACCAAAGGCTTTAAAAATTGTACCTACTGCCTTCTTGCCAGGCGTTCGGCATTGAAAGAATGGAGTAGGGAAAGTTAAACACATGGCTACCAGTGGACTAACCCCCTGCTGTAGCTTTTCTGCTTGCAGACATGTGGCCTAGGGTTACGAAACGGAGATAGGCGCCGCCCAATGGGCCGAAAGGCTTGGGAAGGATTTAACTTTTTTTAAGTGGTCATTTTGTCTATATCTAGAATACAATTATTTAAACTGGCTCTCATCTAACTGATTACTATAATCAGTAAAGCCGAACAGAATATTAGAATTTAGAATATAATAGGAACCCAAAGAATGCCAAGTATGTTTAATTTAATAAAATATGTAATAACACAATTATCTTGCTGTTGCTGAAAAGATGGAACTGAAGATAAAAATAATATTATAACAAAATCCCAAAACTGATCATTTGCAGGCATATTGAAACAAAAAAGTGCATGATATATTGTGGGAGCACGTGTGGCCGAGTGGATAAGGCGGTCGACTCATAATCCATAGGTTGCGAGTTCGAGCCCCGCTCGTGCTAACGTGTTGTGTCCTTGGGCAAGGCACTTTATCCTCATTGCCTACTGGGGGATGGGGTTGGGTTGGATTGGATGTTTGTACAGTTGTTTGTTTCAATGTTGCAATATTGGCGCTGATTAAGCTGCTGCCTGCAAATTGCATTGTGTATGTTTAGGTGTGTTTAATGTACAATTCTAGCAATTTGACCTGTGGGTCACCATTAGAGTTTGAAATAAAACCTTCCTTTTTTCTATATAACTGAAATCTACATGTAAAAGCCATGTGTGTTTGTAACCCGGAGCAAATGCTTTTCTATTCAAATGTACTCACTGCAGCCTTCTAATAGAAGTCAGCGGTCAATTGCAAAAGCATCGTTAACACATCGCGCGGATATCCAAACAAGCCTCCATGCTTTTGTCAAAAATCTATAACTTCTATCTATCCGTACCCTTTTGGGAAGTCGGTCTCATTTACTGGAGCAAGAGTTTTCGCCCACAATAATCGCAGGGTCATTAACCAGTAATTCAGGTCAAGCCCGGAGGGGGTTCTCCCTAGTCGAAGGTATACAGGGGTGTGCCACGGTTTTGGGGTACCATTTCAGCAATTTTGGTATATCGATGGGTGGGTTTTCAGTGGAGACCAACTCGCCCAATTGGGAGCATTTGGACAATAGTACCCCTAAAAGCGCCCAATTAAGGCACATTTGGGTGCGTTTGGGTGTTTTTTTGTGTGGAAAATTGGTATTCTGATGGGTGGCACAATCAGCAAAAAGTAGGTATAGAGAAAGTCAGCATCCGAAAGTTTGTGTGTCACATCCCCGTAAAAAATTCGAAGACCCCCTCCCGAGAGGGAGGGGATCAAGTGCCTGTTTCTCTTAGTTTAGTAGGGATTGGAATGCGTGGAGTGGTAGAATAACCGACGAATCACCAAGGTATGTCTTCGAGACGAGTTCACTAATATGTTGCTTAGAGGAGTCAATGAAGGGATTGTCATTTACACTAACAAATAGACCTATAACTTTAATATTTCTAATATTTTGTAAAATAAGCATATAGCTATATGATCAAAGTTTAGGCAAAATAGTTTATACAGAAACCTTGCGATTATCTTTCAAGTAACATGTTTTATGTCGTAGTGTAAATACAATGGGAAATCTTCGCCCATGCACCACCGCACCTTAACGTGGACCCACATTTAATACAAAATTTACGGGTCCATTTCTTTTCCACATTCAAAACCGTCATTCAACATGTCCAAAGTCCAGTACCATGTCCCCCATAATAACATGCATCAACCCTGTCACCTAAGGCTCTGCTTCTTTGGACCAGATTTAATGTCTTGCTTATGAAATTAAATTCATATTAGCGACGCCTTCACCTGCCAGGTGCGTTGAGGGAATATTTTGTTTCGTGCAGCCAAAATATCCTTTAACCGGATTACGGAAATTGTATGGGGAGGGTACTCTTACAAAGGGCCTTTGCTCCATTTCTAATAATTTAATTTTTTTAAATATTCTGAAACCGATTTTTGACACGAACATTTTACAATACATTCTCTTAAAAGCCTTAATATTGTTATTCTTTATTCAAAATGTTGAAATAATAATAATAATAACAATACTGCACGTGTTACTTGCATTCAGAAATGAAATGTTCCTGAACCATGATGCATTATGGGAAAAATGCTGCATCCTAAGAAAAACATAAAATCGGGAGATATGAAATGTAACCTTTAGAATCTTCAGAAACAAATTCTTTGTGATGTTTGTATGTACTTTGAAATATTTATCAAGCACTTAATAAATTGAAAAACAATTTGAAGTAGAATACACGGTAACAAAAGATGTGATTCATCTTACATTACATCTAACATGTACTCGTAGACACTAGTCACTATAAACATTCATAAAGTGAATGACATTTTGTTCAATAGTATCAGGGTCATTGTAAAACATAGGAAAAACATGCACCACCCTGTGGTTGTGCGATTCATTAGAAAGTTAATGTGATAACCAGTGAGATGAAATAAAATAGCTTGTTCCTGTGCCCGGTGCCTGTGTCATTGTTTATCATTATAATATAATATTATGCATTATTTTAATAGTAATTGAAAAATCGATACTATTTTGAGAAACGGGTCGGTATTGTTGTCAGCACAAGGGCACCAACATGACCTCCGCCTTCTCATATGTCATTTTTGGCCAACGCAGGAGTTTTTGTACAGGAAATCAAAATAGTTGCCAAAACGTTAGCTTATTAATGTTTCACACTCGTTCTAAATTACCACTATATGCATAAGGGTTAAGCACTCGTTTTTACATCAACATCACATCTTTTTGTGAAGATATCTCTCGTGATAATGGAACAAACGATCTGATAATGAAAAAATGAAAAGTTTCTTAAAGTATTTTTATAATAAAATAAAATAACGTTAATTTTATACACATGCTAAGGAAGCCTGATTACCTATTAGAAATAGCCGATTGGGAGGATTTCCAATGAAATATTATCGGGTGTAAAACCGGAAGCATCCGATATATAAAATGATATATGAATATTAACTCTACATCATATATAATGATTTGTGATATCCAATCGCGTCAAAATTGATTTGGTTTTAAAAGCAGAATATTTATTCAAATTTTTCTTTTAATTTAGTGAAAACGAAGACTGAAAAGGTCGTTAAATATCTATTTAAAAATTCTTTAAACCCGTTAAAGATTAGGCTACTGTTTCGTGTTTATGGTAAGCTAATCTTAATTTCTGACATAAACTTTGGGGTTCTATGATGATTTCCTGTGTAATATTTAAAATATCCATCTCCTCTTCACAAGAAAAATTTCCACGCATCCTGGCTGCGTAGGTTGCTTGAGGTTCGACCAGGATGTGCGCTTCAGATAGAGTCGCCATAGCTACCGCGATCAACGTTTTGGTTTCATGTGAAAATTTCAAATCAGTTACTGTTACCATTTTATTAATCTACAATGAAAATTGAACATTTTCTGGATTTGAACGACACTTAAAAGTTATAAAAAATGTGGCATATATCGTTTCATTTAATTTAATGTAAGTGATCGAATAAAGTAATAGCGATGAAAGGAACAATTTAATTACACTTCACAGTTAAATTAAATTATACACATATTGTTGGTTCGTTTTTGAAAAAGAGAGAAAGCCCATTTAAACATTACATAATATGTTTGTATGCATATTTCAGTAATCATAATTATTACAATACTAGACTAAAAATAAGTTTGTTATTAGTTTGTCTGGTGAATAATAAAGTTGAAAGCAAGTGTTAAATATAGAAGAAAACAGCAGCCCATCGCTCTTATACTACACATAAATTACTAGATATATACAGAACGTTTTTATTGATATACAATACATTCGAGGATATATCGTTCTTTGAATTAGGCCTATGTAGTGTTTTAATGTATTCAGTGGCGTAGCGTCACAGGGGCCAATCAATCGCAAAATTTAAAAAATCCCACAGGAAAACTGCCAAAAACGTCTTGTGCCCCCCCACATCAGACCCGGTGACCCCCATCATGGTCGGTGCCCCCCCCCCCCAATCGGAAGACCCACGCTGAATGATGAATGTATCAACAACGAACAAGAACGATAGATGCAACGACCTTTTCAAAGACGTCACAATCGCACTACAACTTTGTGCTTCAATGTCTACTGTTGATGGTCAAGCTCCTCTTCAAAATACGAAGGAATATGTCGCTTGGATGGTAATTACTATTTGTGAGACGCACTTTATATACATGTACTTTATATGCTTTTCAGCTATGTCAGTTAAACGATCATGTTTCTCTTCGAAAATGTACTTTAAGGTGGTACTACACCCTTGATAAATTTAGACTATTTTTGCATTTTTCTCAAAAATAATAACACACTGGTAACAAAGTTATGTATATTATAGGGCAAGGAATCAGTTACTTCACTGGAATGCCAGTGACTCAAGATAAGCGGTACGTTATTTATGATAAGAAAAGAGGTACCGCTAGAATGTACCTCATTTCTTAACATATATAATGAACCACGTGTCTTGAATCACTGGAATGTCAGTGAAGTAATTGGATTCCTTGCCCCTATAATATACATAACTTTTGTTACCAGTGTGCATTTATTTTTTGCAAAAAATGCAAAATTAGCCACAAAATTTATCATGGGTGTATATTAAAATGCTGACCTTGACCTATTTTGTGATGTTACCTATGTAACAAAACATTCAAAACAATTCAACTGTTCTCATTTTAATTTATTTATGCCAAAAGAACAAAGATCGATTGGATTAAAATTGGAGCATTTTTAATTGTGGACACTTGTGGACCTTTGACCTTTTTGCCTATAATTCAAGAACTGTATGTCAGAGACAGGTCAAACTATACTTTTTCTGAATGATGAGAGCATTTAGCAGAACAGGACCAATTTCACCCTTGCATAAGCGGCCATTTTGGATTTTTGCAAGCTAGGTACTGTTCCACTACTTGAATTTTCGAGGACTTTTGATGTTTTATTTGAAAAGCTTCTCTGAAATGAATGGTGATTAAATGGATTCTGTTGCAATTAGTGATGGCTTAACCCCTTATTTTTTTTAATTTGACTGGTCAATCGTTATATTGCGCCAATTCGAAGGGGGCCTCTGTTAATGCTTAGGTTAATTTATTCTATTACCAATCGAGAACTTTTCCCCAAACACTCGGATTGTTGGATTTGTTGCGAATCGATTATAAATATCGTTGCCTTTTAATTACTCTTCTTCAGGCTGCATGATTGTTCCCAATAATAATTGAAGACCCGAAACATTATAGTTTCTTGGGGGTTTTATAATGTTTAATACATGTTCCAGGGTAAAAACATTATGAAAGGTTGTGAAAGATTTGTTTTGGCCCCTGAACATGTATAAAACATAACCAAACTATAAGAAACTATACACAACATTAGTGTATACATGTTGAGGGGCCAAGTGGACTTACGGTCTTCTTGCGCTCAGGTCTTCAATTATACTTCCGATGACGTTATAAAATACATCTATCACGTGTTACTAACTGAGTTTTTATGTAAAACATTGAATTCTTTCATTTCGGATGTAATTTTATCCAGTTTTTTTTTTAAACTTCAAAGAAATTCACTTTGTTTGGCAATTATGATTTTGAATTTCCAAATCATACACATACGCACAAACATCTCCAGTACATTTTACTAGTAATGTTTAAACGCCCAAAACGCATTGCCCATTATACGCATACTATTCAAAATGCGATACGTGTGCGAACACAGTACGCGTATATGACAAACAAGTGTGCTTACGCACAAACATGCGTAGTCCATAATTAGCCTCTCGTTATAAAAGGTCAGCAGACCTTGCTCGTCCTTCAACATGTTTGAGGGGAGTATGCCGATTTAATTTGGTTACGTAAGGTATCCTTTCAAAGCAAACACTATGGACCACAAGAGCCTCGTCCAATGGCACAGTCCAATAACCTCAATTACATAATCATAGTGCAAAATTTGTACCCAAATCTTCAAAGGTCATTCAATGAATGTACACATGTATTGGGGTATAAGAACTTCCCCTGATAGATGAGAATGTTGTGGATCTTAATGAAATGAACTGGGAATTGTTTCATTGTAAAAGTTCTAATGTTGTCCTCGAGAGAGACAGTTATGCTTCGCTATGCATCTGTGTGTTAAAACAGGCTAACATTGCAAAATATTATGAAGCGAGAAAAACGTGCGTCTGGTTGTACTTAACACGCGGGCAAGACAGGCAAAACAATAATGTAACATTAATGTTTCACATTCCTTCCCCCTCCATATCAATGTTTAAGCAAACACTTGACTAAACGTCATTTAATTTGAAGGTTACTACTTGTTTATAAAGAATGCAAATGAAGTGCTCAAACCTAAACATTTTCCTAACACCCCATCCCTCCCCTCCCCACCAATCAATGTTGGGTTCTATTAGGCTCCCGTGACCAAACAATTAGGATTCAAAATTGCAGAGTCCGAACACGGAGGCTATTCATAAGACCCAAATCAACATTGTTACGGGGACGAGGAGGGGTCGAATATGGTGCGTGGTCCTCAAGTGTCCCAAGACTAGTTTCCGTACTTTGCGTTTTGTTTACAATTTCCTTTCCGATGGTAATGACATTTTAAAAATAAATGAAAAAATTGACAGTGATTCGTCGTCATCATTAACATTATCACCATCATCATCATCATCATTATCATCACCATCATCACCATAATCATCATCATCACTACCATTGTCAAAGGAATACATTTCTTAAATCACGTTTTTAAACTTCGAGCCTAGCTTGCCACAAAAAATATCAACTACCAGATAAGGCTCAAATAAAAATAAAGTGAACTATTTACAGTCCATTTAAAAACAAATTTGTTTTAGATAATGATTTGGAAATTCAAAATCATATTTCCAACACAAAGTGAATTTCTTTGAAGTTAAAAAAAAAGTGGATTTAATTACATCCGAAATGAAAGAATTCGGTGTTGTAATATAATGCGATAAGAATGATTGACTAGGACTAGTACAACGAAGGACGATTTTGATTCTGCAAATCTGCGACCAAATGACCCCCCTCTTTTTCACCAGCTTAGACCCATGATCCCCATTATCTTTTAGAAATTTACACCAACTCTGCAATTTGTTTGCGCTTCACTTGCATTTAAACAAATTTAACATTTTCGAAATGGCAAACTTTCGCCAAATTTTGCAAATTGTTGCCCAGAAAGTTATTTTTCATGGTCAATGACACAAAAATTTTAGCGTTCTCACACATATTGACCCCCATTTTTTTTTAATATCCCACACGGAATGACCACTGTTTTCGACAAAAATCTCCCCACCGATAGACCCCCAGTGTCGTACTACGGTAGACACAGGTACGTCACTTTCATGCCTTAGGGATGTACCAGTTCAGTATTGATTCACTTATGTCTCACTCAGACATATCACAACATATCGCGTTTTGCGCTTTGTGTTATGGTTCACCCAGTGGTATCAAAACACTGTTGTTTGTGGATGATATTTGTTAAGATTCAACCTGAAATTTTACAAGGGAAATTGAGCTTTATTCAGCATATTTGTATAAGGCAAGGTTTTTGATCAACACCTTTATGAGAGTTTTGATAACATGTTAAGAAAGGACAATACAGAATAACATCCACAAAAACAAAGTATGGGGAGAATTTATGACAATATGAAGTATAAGATAATAAGGCAGTTTGATTAATTCTAAACGCAATAGTTTACTTGCTTGAATAATACTCCATAGCTCTTCTGAAAACACTTGTTCGTGATATTTTCTCAAACCTACACCAGTTCGTATTTACAACTCCTATCAGAAACGACAATATTAATTAAGTACGCCTGAACAGGACATATCTTAATGATGGGACGCGAAACGCAAGCCATGAAAATATATATGTAAGTTGTAGGAAGGCCCTACAGACTGTTTATTGACTGGTTGGACGTGTCAGTAAATGTAGCTAGTGGCTAATTTCCTTTTGTTTAATGCCATAGCATATCCAAGCACTGCACGAACAGGTAACAGCTTAAATCAAAAAGACGTTAAATCTTTAAACGAATTAGTTAAGTGGTGTAACTAAATTTGCATGCATTTGAACATACTAAGCCAGCAGCTGTCGTGCACACATTAGTTGCCGATTGTTCCTACAAGAGCATCATCATGAGTGTTTTAGATGAATCAAGCGAGTATTTAGCGAAACCAGAGGGTGTATTTAAGTTGCATTAGATTAAATGCTAATACTTTAAGCAATGCTCACAAATCTCCATACTATTTCCAGATACAGAGTTGTGTATTGATACAGTCAACCAGGAATACTAGTACGTATTGGGTTTCATTGCACCTGGAATATAATGTAAATATAACTTTGATGACTAAGTACATTTTGATAATAGCTTTAGATTTAATAAGAAGTTTTATAAGCATTCTTACTTTAAGATTTAAGGGACACATGTTTCACAAACAACCTTGCTCTTTCTACCATCAGTAAACGTTCCCACACCCCATATTATAGACCCTTCAATCTAAGTTGTAGGAAATCCATCCAATTTTTGACCTAAAACTATTTGGATCAGTAAAACAAGCTCTAACAAGTACATAATCGACAATTTTTAAATATTGTATTTTTATGTATTTTAAATATGTTTATACTTAAGGTGAGTACTTGTGATTGTGATTGTGATTGTGATTGTGATTGTGATTGTGATTGTGATTGTGATTGTGATTACAGTCATATAAAGCAAGAACAAGGTAGTATTTTCTCACCTTGATCCCAACTAATGTCATTGTTCGCATGAAGATGCCATTTTCTTTTAAGTGGGTCTTCACGCGTATATACATTGTCTCCAGAGTGACTTAACAATTGGAAGTTGAATGTGGACCCCTTTTGGGAAAGTTTTTAAAACTAACGCATGTTGACCAGACTAAAGTCATTATGTCTTGATCTAGAAAAGTAATTTGAACTAGCTTGCCAATATAAAAGCCATTTACTAGGTTAAGTCCTTTTGAAAAGAAATTTGGAGCATGGGAATTAACCCAAAAGTGCCAACTATTTTTTGATATAAATATCTCATAAAGCCGAGGAGAAAAAGGGGGCAAATCCTCTTGATCGGTTGTAAAATAATAATGTAAAAAGCGAGTGTGAAATAATTTAAAAGCCAAATCTGTTTGTAACATCGATACTGTGCATTTCTGCAGGGTCTGCCTTGATTGTTTACGTTGCCCGGGACGTTGCCAAGTGTCAATTTATCCAAATCTGAAGTACCGGGAAATGCCGGACTGTTGCACATTATTGCCCTATTGTGAAGTGCCAATTAGAGGAAAAGTTAGTGACATTGCCTAAATAAGCTGTATTTGTGATTTCATGACATTTCTTGACCACCATTTTAACACCATAGCTTATTGAACAAATGCAGATCACTGTACCCGGTTTTCTTAACTTTGCCGATCCTATTTGAAATCCTCTATTAACAAAAATAGCATTATGCATATTTTCTTGTCTCCTCAGACTGTTATATCGCAGTAGCTTTCTGTTACGATTGCAGATAAATCTTATCTATTTGACGTCATCTTTTCCTATTGCAAATTACTTTTGAGAGCTAGCAGCTAAATGTTATCATTCACACCTCTAGGTGTTTCAATTCAATTTTAGTTGTTCTTCCCCGGAGAATAATATTATGTTTTGATGTATCAATTTAATCTCAATGGCAAGAACCAATTGGTTTATCAAATTTTCCCCGTTTTTGTCACTTTGTTAATGAATACTCTGTGAATGATTAACACCATGGAAACAGTGGTAAGAATTTGACTGTGATGATATTTATTGTATTGTGATTATTCATGTTTATTTAACCACAGAAGCATTTTGATCTTCAGATGTATTTTCGTCAGATATATCCGGAGCAAAATGTCTAAAACGGCAAACATTGCCGTTACTAAGTGAGCCGTATAGATAAAACAGCCTCGTATATCCCAATCCCTTTAGAAAATATTCCTTTTATCCCCGATATGTACGTAAATTGATTGACTTGCGAGTATTTGGGTATGAAAACTCATACTCCAAAAATAAGATCAACATCTTACATTGTAGATATTATAGATTATAAGTTTCTGATAGTAACGCTGCATCATAATATTACAATCAATTATTAGAACCCTCATTATGAGCCATATTTTGTAACACGGACTACGAAGAGGGGTTTGTTGAAACCCCCTAATTTTATCGAATGACCCACGACATCGACAATACAGCAGAAAAATATGTTAGGTTGACTGCTACTCTTTACATTTAGTTCAGGTATAATGATAGAGCTGTAGCAATGAATCATTTAATGTAGTGAAAAATCATCGACCATTTTAACAAGTTATTTAAGAATTAGAACTTGAGGTGGTGACTTAGAGTTCTATATTCTTACACTGATGCATTTTATTTTCTCTAAATAACAAAATAAATAAGCAGTCGAGTTATATAAGTATAAATGTTCAAGTATACTTTTAAGTGTGTCCTCCACGCTTACATTTACGAGTGTCTTGTCTCCAGACATCTACAATTGAGGCTCCAATTCGGACCCTCTTGGGAAATTTTTTTTAATTGACTTATGTTGAACAGAATAAACATGATAAGATAATAAGTAGTATGAATTCTAGCGGTCATTATGTTTCGATCGTTTGAAATAGACCTTGCCAAACCCTTGCCAATCACAATTCAGTCAGTCATTTCGTTATGCTCTTCAGGTGACGTTTGTGCACGGTGATTCAGAGCGCGCGCGGGGAGTAAACATTTAGAATACAAAATTAACCCAAAAGTGTCAACTATCTTTTATTATTTCATAAATATTTCATACACCTTGCTCACATAAACCGAGAAGAAATAGGAGAAAATCTCCGAAATCGGTTGTCTACGAAAGAATATTTAAGAAACCAAGACGCGTATGAAGTAATAATATAACGTAAGTTAAAAGCCATGTATGTGTGTTTGCAACCTCGAGCCGGTGCATTCGAAATGCACTCGTATTTTACAGCCTTCTAATATAGCAGTCAGCGATCAATCGCAAAAACATCATTAACTTAACAAGCTGATAGCCAATCTAGCCTCAGTGACCCTGTCAAAGCTCTCTAACCTATATTTATCTGTACAATGTAAAAAGTTGATCTTATTTTCGGAGTATGAGTTTTTATACCCCAAACTCGCAAGGTCATTAAATCAGTTTACATACATATTGGGGGTAAAAGGACAGTTTTCTAAAGGATTGGGATATGTGAGGCTGTAGTTTTATCCACGGCTCACTTAGTAACGACAATGTTTGCCTTCTAGACGACTTGCTCCGAACAAATATGCTATTTAGAATTCCTTGATGTGTTCTAAGGTGCTTTTATCTTGACGCGGATAAAATATCTTTCAGTAACTTTATTTTGAGTCAAATACCCAGCCATTGACGCAAATAATGCCTGAATATTTTGTCAGAAAATTATTTTCATAAACTTGCCTAGTGCTAGAAAACATGCAATATAAACTGTAATAATTCTTGTGGTTCAATATGTTACTATATTTGGACACTTTTTTTGTCTCGGATACTGTCCACATTTGGCGCAAAAGCAACAACTAGCGTATAATTTGATTAGAACATGTAACACGTGATTATATATCTTTTTGAAAACGATTATTTAACCTTTTTTATAAATGTCTTGATAAAATCATCAGTTTGTAGCAAACCTTATAAACACGTCTTGACAATATGGGATTTCAATGTATTTTGGTGTCTGAAGTTAATTTCAAACATCAAAAAGGTAGCCAATTGGCTGTCTGTTTAGAAGCAAGGCAAAAGGTAGTCAACTGGCTACCTTTCAGACATTAAAATCACACATTTGTCAAGACATTTTTGATAAATTCACTATAAAATGACAGATTTGTAAAGACATTTTGGTAAATTTTCTCTAAATCTGCAATATTTTATCGAGACATTTTAGAAAAAGGGCAAATAATCGTTTACAAAAATATATAATCATGTGTTATGTCTTCTGAAGTCTTCTGATAATATTAAACGTGACTTCCAGACACGATGAAAGGAAGAATAACCGGTAACAAACAAAAAAAGCAAAACAAAAACAAAAAACAACAACAAACAAACAAACAAACAAACAAAACAAACAAACAAACAAACAAAAAAAGCCATCAAAACAAACACACATACCGGCCATTAATCTATTTATTTGTGTTTCCAGTCTGAAAGGTCATTCAATGTCCAGTACTGCCCGCCAGACTAACCACTGAATCAACCTGGTCACCTGAGGCTCTTTTCCAGAACAGATTTAATTTCTTGCTTAGTAAATGAAATTCATATTAGCAAGGCTCTCACCTGACAGGTGCGATGAGGGAATAGTTTGTTTCTTGTAGCATTATCCGGATTCGATTATACTGTAGTTGTACACGGGTATTCGGGACGGGAATATAGAACATTGTCTTGAAGGTGCAGTCAATACTAGTGGTGAAAGGTAATAAGAGATACCAGGTTATAGACGAGTTAATTTAAGTACCAAAATGGGCGCACCTAGAGAAAAATGGAAAATCAATGTTTTTGATTGCTAGTGACTCTAGACACCCTCCTAAATATTTCCAAAATGACCGCTAATGCAGGCCTCAAGTTTCAAAATTGTGGGAATTTGAATAAAAATAATCTAACTGTATTCCTCTCATTATTAGGATTCATACTTTTTTGACCATTTTTGGTGCAAATATCTCAAAGTTGGTCAAAATTAAAAACAAAACAAAAAACAAATAAAAAACGGCTCCTAAATATTTGCTAGTTTAAAAAACAATAACAAAAACAAACGGATGAATTTATCAAGTCTTTGACATTCTAAATATGTGTACCTTCATATACTTTAGACAAACTATTTAGCAGTTATGAGGCCGAATGTTGCCATAATTTCAGGGTTAAGGGAATCCTGGTTTAATGTCAACATTTCTAACAAAATACAATGGGAAGCTGCGATTAGACCAAATGTCATTACTGAACCAGTGAATTAAAAAAAAAACCCTCATGTCTAAACTCTCCACACAAAATGTAAGCTTTTGGTTCAACATCTTATGTGCCATTGAGGCCTACCGGTATTGACCTTGACCTATTTTGCTGTGTTACCTAGGTAATGAAACATCCAATATGGTGCAATCCTATCCTTATGTGATATGTTTCATCAAAACGAACATTTTGACACCTCTTTTGGCAAAATCAGAGCACTTTGATGTTTTCGACCCACATAGAGGCAAAAACGTTGACCTTTTTGGTTATAACCCAAGAACGGTACGTCCTAGATAGGTCAAACTATACATTTTCTGAATCCTTGTGACTAGCGAAATACATTTGAGCAAGTTTGAAATTTGACCCTGTGCAAAGTTCGATGACGGACCTTTCACTCCCCTTGGGGCCAGTTTATAGCATCCTGATTATGTTTAACGGTCATCTCAGGAGCCTAAAAAAGTTCGTTTGGTTTGGTCCTGTGGGAGGGGATGCACAGAAAGTGGTCCTAGCTCCCCGAGTATTACTCTTATATACCTTTGTACAGGAGCCAACATAAATTTTCACCAAGTCATCAATTCTAAAATTCGCCAAAAATGTCACTAAACGATGAAAGGAAGAATAACCGGTAACAAACAAAAAAAGCAAAACAAAAACAAAAACAACAACAAACAAACAAACAAACAAACAAACAAACAAACAAACAAACAAAAAAAGCCATCAAAACAAACACACATACCGGCCATTAATCTATTTATTTGTGTTTCCAGTCTGAAAGGTCATTCAATGTCCAGTACTGCCCGCCAGACTAACCACTGAATCAACCTGGTCACCTGAGGCTCTTTTCCAGAACAGATTTAATTTCTTGCTTAGTAAATGAAATTCATATTAGCAAGGCTCTCACCTGACAGGTGCGATGAGGGAATAGTTTGTTTCTTGTAGCATTATCCGGATTCGATTATACTGTAGTTGTACACGGGTATTCGGGACGGGAATATAGAACATTGTCTTGAAGGTGCAGTCAATACTAGTGGTGAAAGGTAATAAGAGATACCAGGTTATAGACGAGTTAATTTAAGTACCAAAATGGGCGCACCTAGAGAAAAATGGAAAATCAATGTTTTTGATTGCTAGTGACTCTAGACACCCTCCTAAATATTTCCAAAATGACCGCTAATGCAGGCCTCAAGTTTCAAAATTGTGGGAATTTGAATAAAAATAATCTAACTGTATTCCTCTCATTATTAGGATTCATACTTTTTTTGACCATTTTTGGTGCAAATATCTCAAAGTTGGTCAAAATTAAAAAACAAAACAAAAAAACAAATAAAAAAACGGCTCCTAAATATTTGCTAGTTTAAAAAAACAATAACAAAAACAAACGGATGAATTTATCAAGTCTTTGACATTCTAAATATGTGTACCTTCATATACTTTAGACAAACTATTTAGCAGTTATGAGGCCGAATGTTGCCATAATTTCAGGGTTAAGGGAATCCTGGTTTAATGTCAACATTTCTAACAAAATACAATGGGAAGCTGCGATTAGACCAAATGTCATTACTGAACCAGTGAATTAAAAAAAACCCTCATGTCTAAACTCTCCACACAAAATGTAAGCTTTTGGTTCAACATCTTATGTGCCATTGAGGCCTACCGGTATTGACCTTGACCTATTTTGCTGTGTTACCTAGGTAATGAAACATCCAATATGGTGCAATCCTATCCTTATGTGATATGTTTCATCAAAACGAACATTTTGACACCTCTTTTGGCAAAATCAGAGCACTTTGATGTTTTCGACCCACATAGAGGCAAAAACGTTGACCTTTTTGGTTATAACCCAAGAACGGTACGTCCTAGATAGGTCAAACTATACATTTTCTGAATCCTTGTGACTAGCGAAATACATTTGAGCAAGTTTGAAATTTGACCTTGTGCAAAGTTCGATGACGGACCTTTCACTCCCCTTGGGGCCAGTTTATAGCATCCTGATTATGTTTAACGGTCATCTCAGGAGCCTAAAAAGTTCGTTTGGTTTGGTCCTGTGGGGGGATGCACAGAAAGTGGTCCTAGCTCCCCGAGTATTACTCTTATATACCTTTGTACAGGAGCCAACATAAATTTTCACCAAGTCATCAATTCTAAAATTCGCCAAAAATGTCACTAACGGTAGTTTTTTCTTACGAATTACCTTCCTTAGGTACATGTATAAACTTACCTGAGGGATTTTTGCTCTGATCTTGATTGCAGACAAATCGTATCTTTAGATTCGACGCCATCTTTTGCATAGCCATAGATTTACCCGTTTTCTGTTAGCATTCACACCTCTAGGAGCTATAACGCAGTTTTAACTGTTATTCCCTAGAGGAGGATTATAATGCTACAAAATATTGATGTACTCCCGATTGGGCAATAGAATTGATTGGATTATCACAAATTCCCCGTTTTTGTCACTTTGTTAAAGCATAGACCGAGAAGACAACTTTGTGAATACATTATAAGTATGATTAACCATGAGAATTTATGATGATAATACCGAGGTATATTTTATTGCAATAATTCAAGCAATAACTTTTTTTATAAAAAAAAATGAGATTAGAGTTTTCGCTTTTATATTTTAAAAAAAAAAAATAGAAAGCTTTCTGTCAGAGTTACGATGCATGGATCGTAAATACGATACATTCTATATAAGAAGAATGTTTACGATTGATGAATTGCAAAAATACGGAAAATGAAAAGAAGGTTATTTAATCATGGTGGAATCAGAAAATTGTGAAATCAGACAATCCTCCTTTTAAGTGGTGTCAGTAAGTGACAATTCGCCAATGTTGGTTCTTCTTGAAAAATTTCAATCCATCTTAACATAAATAAGCCGTCTTATATTTGCGACTACTCTGTACTCGTTGTAACCATGGCAATGTTATATAATGTATTTCTGACATAAATCATATCAGTATGTCAGACTCTGACAAGAGAGGCAAAATGTGCTTTTGTAGATCCCAAGGAATACATAGAGTAAAAAATATAAATGGGTTAACCTACTTTGGACTAAATTTGGCTTAATATATATTCCGACTAAAACATCATTAAATTTCGCAAGAAAAGCTATTTTATATTTATTCAATTTTGGAAATGACCACTCTGTTCGTGGATTATACCTATTTGAAAAGCATACCTCATTGTTAAGGGGTACTACACCCCTGGCCAATTTTGTGCCTATTTTTGCATTTTTCTCGAAAATTATAGCGCATTGGTGACAAGTAAGATATGTATGGGCAAGGACTACAACTACTGCACTGAAAATACGGCACCTCAAGGCAAGTAGTTATTGATTTATTGATCAAATATTGGTTTTCCCTCTTTTTTGACTATAATATACACATCTTACTTGTCACCAATGCACTATAATTTTTGAGAAAAATGCAAAAATAGGCACAAAATTAGGCAGGGGTGTAGTACCCTCTTAATCCATTTCACGACATAAAATGAATGTGCACTGAACTATTCATTCCTACTACTCAGTGATCCGTACTTCAGAACTGGTTCTGGTCATTGATTGCTGTATGACTCCATGGAAAGGATTCCAAATTAAGTAACATCGTTTTAAATTACATCTATATAAATTATTTAAAAGTTCTCGTGTTATGTAATTGCATAAGTGTGTTAATTTTGTTTGGCTATGGAATTATATTTTTTCAATACTGAAAAAGTAGAATTTTGGACGGTATATTTATTTCAAAACACCCTGTACGCCATTTTGATTCATACAATGTAAAAGAACAGCTTAGCAGAGACTCTGAATGGATACTCCTAGGATTTGTGTCGTCCGGTATCTATGGTACAGGAGGTGGTATTAAGTGATACACCGGGGGGGGGGGGGTGCTTAACACATATAAACATACGGGTATGCTCTCGGAAAGATCCCTGAATTGTACCAAAACTGTTTTGATAATTTCCCCTTTTTTTAAGGGCTGGGGTATGAACGTTTGGACAGTATTTATTTTGGGACATTAGAGCACATCAGACATATCGAATTGCATTCTGAATACGAAGAATGTCATTCTGATATCAAATAATTTTGATTTTTTGAAATTCGCAATTTAATACACATTTTATGGCAAATCATTAAAAATTGATATTTTTGATATTTAACAGTTCTTGAAGTAAACTTTATAAATCTGATGATTTATACTTAAAAGTGTATGTAGGTGGGATGAAAAGCCGACGATCAATTGAAAATTTTGACCTTTCGTATTGAAGATATGGATTTTTTCCCAAAACACCAAAAAAATTAGGTCTTTTGGGAAAAAAATCAATATCTTCAATATGAAAGGTCAAAAATTTCAATTGACCGTCGGCTTTTCCTCCCTGCTACATACACTTTAAGAATATATAATTAGATTTATATAATTTACTTCGAGGACTGTTATATATCAAAATTTGACAAATATCAAATTTTATAATTTGTCATAAAATTTGTATTATATTGTGATTTTCAAAAATGAAAATTATTTGATATCAGAAAGACATGCTTCGTATTCAGAATGCAATTCGATAGGTCCGAGGTGCTCTCATGTCCCACAAAAAATACTGTCGAAACACAATAAACGCTCATTTTAGATCCCTTAAATGACCCATAAATTGCCCCTTGGTTTTGACCGTTTGCAGCTCCGAAAGACCCCCTGTTACCGTTACGCTCCCAAAAACTCACCATCCCAGAATTCCGGGGGACTTACCCACTAAAATTGTCAATGTAATCCCACAGTGTTACACACAAACTCTTTCTTTTGATTGTTTATACAATTTATGTGACACAGTAGACTATAGAAATAGAATAGAATACAATACTATATGCCATTAAGATACTCAAGCAGGCCAAATACATAATGAGACTAGACATACGAAAATGATAGTGTTTGTTTTCATTTCATCTTTTCAAGACCATTCTACTTGGAAATAATTTGATATGAACATATCAATGCTTAGACAAACTACTGATACGATCAAATATAATGTTTTATTTTCCAAGGATATACAACATCAACATTATTGAGGAAATGTTTTTTTAATAAATAGCAATCATATGTTTTTTCAATCAGAAAATGATCTGTGTATATTGGGTAATATCTACGCTCAATAGCCATTACCAATTTATTACTTCATTCAGTAGTATAATGAATGTACGGTATTGATTTGTAAGGGACTAGCAGTATTCCGTAAGCGTATTTATAGTAAATGTACTGAGTTTTGAGTACATCGTTTACGATAGTACTTGTATGCACAACTCTTGCTGTTTATAGCGAAGCATATAGTTACCGCACAAATCATGTACCCACTAAAACTACCGTACACCTGCAATGACCCCAAGGTCACACTTGCAATGCACGTATAATCAGGGATCGATATAATGGGATAGGCATCGTAGTATTACGTAACACACCGAAAGATGTAGTTTAACTCTAAACAATAGGCGCCATATTGCAGGAGGGTTAGAGTTCATAGAGGAAACGTTAAAGGTTAGTAGATTAGGTCACCCAGGCACATCACTAATGTGTTTCACGAGTTGTAATACCGACAGGTAAAAACATTGATTTTGTAAAATTCTCCCGATTTTTTAAAATTACTAAATAAGGTTAGTACTTCAAACCATTCTTTGATGAATCTATGCAACATGACGGTAATTTTGAAACATCTAAGAATCAATCTTAAACATCTTCATGATATTCATTTTTTGCGCATGGTCAAAGCATGCTCTTGCGCTATCCACAGACTATCCGGTGGAAACTTCAAAGCAACGATCATGCGTTAATATTTACAAAATGGCGAATGATGTAGTTTAAGTCGAACAATAGCGTGACCGGCGTGACGTAGTTTTTGGCATTGTTCCTATATGCACTTTCACCCTCCTGGTATAATGTGTAAAAGATTGTGGCACCAGCTATAAACAACCCGTCCAACAGTGTGATCATGACGAACCTAGTTGTTTCTGTTTTGATAACTCTTAGGGCTGAGAAGAGTTCGGAATGTCCTGTGCGCATCCAAATCATCATGAAGTGGCTGCTACTTCTGGTAAAACAGCACACAATTTAATAGTGTACATATCTCATCCCAATATCCTTCTGCTGGTGGAGGACTATATAGTTGAGTGACTTAGTTGTTGCAACAACTGAGCCCATCTACAGCTCAGATTGAACACCGGAGACTAGCTGCTGGATCTTGGATCTGAAGGTTTGGCTTGATGTTGAATTTACTATTGAAGCAGGTCACTGAAGGTGTTCCATACTGGTAGAGTCGAGGGCGAGGGGAAGTAGGTGTTCTTGTATACGTCTATGGTATTCTTATTCTGATGATCGTGAACTGCTTCTTGTGCTTCTGGTGTTGATGGCGGGTGTGTCTTGACATTGTATTTGAACACGTATTTGTAATCTTAGGGAAGGTTATTTTTTACTGTGAAGTCTACAAGGATAGGGGGTAGTTCCAGATCATATTCTTCTACTTTTGTCTCTTTTTGGCTGACATTATATTCCTACAAAGGGGCATTTTTTCCTATGTAGTCCTACGGAGGCGGGGGATTAAACAGGGATTTGTTATACTGTGCAGTACTACTGCACCCACTCTTTCACTCACAAACAAGGAAGACGAGTGATCTATTAGTTGATCAAATTTCAGGTTTTTGCATTTTTGAAACAAGCACAGATATATAAATTAATCAAACAAATGGCAAAGATGAAAGCAATGACTAAGACAAATCTGACATCGAAATAAAAGAAGAGTGAAACAAACATGGTTAATCTACGTAAGTTAGCAGTTGATAGCGGGAATAGCAATTTACATTTACAAACGACTCATATTATGTGATGCGATCAAGCAAAATCAGTCGGAACTCGGAAATATTACATTTTCAGTGTCTTATAGGATAGTAAAATGCATTTACAAAGCTGGATTTTGCTGAAAACCCCATTGAAGTTGAAGAACCCGTTCCAAAGATATGAGCAATTAAAGAGTTTCCAAAACAAGAGGTAACAAAAGGAAATATTTCCTTTGTTTGGCTATATCACAAAATCAATATTTCCGAGTTCCGACTGATTTTGCCTGATCGCATCACACATGCAATGTTTTGTGTAAGTGGATTATTATTGTAAATTAGCATATACATAGTTTTTGATCGTTTAGTGGTATATAGACGAAAGTAATCTGTACACGAAATATCATGATGATCCCGCAAACCTATAACGAGATCACAACGTCAATTCTTAATATGTATTTCAATACCTTTATGTAATATATTTCATTAGGCTTATTTTATAAATGGAGTGCTCCGCAGATTAGCGTCTAGAAATGGCTCAATTTACCTTACGTCACTGTCACTTCCAATATAAGTGAAGATTGTGAAGAGTGACCTTAAAATCTATGTATTATATGTAATACGTAACATAATTTCGAATGCTTTGCCATAGTTGGGTTAGAAATCAATATGTGAAAAACATGGATAATTTAACAAGTTTGAAGTTAACATAGCAACCTAAAAGATCTTCAAGTCAGTATTTTGCGACTCGTAGCAACAGCAGTTCCACATTGCACTCTTTTAGTGATTGTACATGTACATGTCAGTAGTAGGTTGAGATAAAGCAAGTTCATGTTACATTATAATCTTGTCAAATAAGGGGTCATCGTTGAGTTACTTGGTCCTGGGAGATATCTAACCATGATAGACGATCTCAAACAAATATTTCTTCAAGAGAAAATCTTAGATGACACTGGATCTTGTGTAAGCGCAGCTATTAAATTTGATCCGGTGTATATAGAAATGCAGTAATGTCGTGACTCATACAATTTCTTAATTTCATTTTCCAATTATTATTTCATATTACTAAACCAACGTTTATAAACCTTATCCTACGATAGATTAATGTTTTGACATGTATTTTTACTTCTCGATTGGTGTCGCTAATTCTGATTGAAAATGACATGTGTCAAATACATTTTACATGGAAATTATTCACCATTAGTTACTGAGCTGCAAATCACATTTGTAATATATAATTTATTTTGAAATAAATGTAATGTATCACTACTATTTGTACAGATATTCGTAGGTTTTATTCGCGAAGTTTTGATATTACTAAAATAATACATTATATACACGCGTCGCATAAGGAGTGACTTTTGCGCTTTTTTAAATATATAATTCAGGAATCACTTTGATATAAAAGACTATATCTATAACTTAACTAAAATTACAGACAATAGGCTGACAAATAAAAACCGTATGGTGCTATCGAGTCCCAAGGTTCAAAATCAAAGTGAAATACTCAATTACGGTGTTACTTAGTTATGTTGTTCTTTTTCCCTCTCTCGTTTTGATTCAGCGTACTTAGGGCTATATTCTCTAAGCACTCAATGTAGAGCTAGAATCAGGGCAGACGCCAAGAGAACGTGAGGAGATGTTTTAACGAGTTTATAGACTACTAACTCTGTCAATGTAGAGTCCGGGTTGATATTGCAGAACAATTGTCTGATTATTACCTATTTGGTATCTCTGTAAAAAAACACATCAAAATCGAGATGTAAATTTATACTCGTTGATATCCATCGTACTAGTATTTAAATTGCAAATAATACATACATGCTTGTCTGCTTTTGGCATATTTCCTTCTTGATCGGTTCTTGCTACACATATGCCACATATGCATGTAAATGGTTAACGTGCAATTGGTTATCAGTGTGCAATGTTAAAAACCAGGGTTTGCGTTACAATTCGTTCAAAATAAGAGGAAAAGGAGACGAGCGCGTGAGGTTCTTTTTTGTGAAAATAGAGCTAAGTATTTTTATGTGATATCAGCTGGATGCTCTGCAGAATTCTCTCTGCCCCAGTTTACACAATTACAGTCGCGTTGGGGCAAAGTTAAATTTGGAAACGTATATCAGTTTTCAGTCTTTTCAACCCTCTCTGTACGGTGTTTGACGTGAAATCACAGATCTAATATTTCTGGCATTTTTTCCCAAAAAATATACAGATTATCATTTTCAATACCCGACTTGAACTCACACGAAATACGCTTGCAAACAACAATTTTAAGTAGTAATTTTAAATTTTATCATCCTTTAATGTTCATGAGGCGTTTCAAAATTAACACATTTCATTGGCAGACAGTAAAACCTAAACCCATATTATTATGCAGTGCACAAAAAAGGGTACCGTATTGTGGAAATCCCTAGATACCCTTTTGTGTGCTTTCCATACTAAAAAAAGGCAACGATCAATACCGGGAATCAATATAACTTTGCTTTGTTGGGTGGCTTAATAATTACGCCAACGATTAGTTAGAAAATAAAAGTATTGTATCTATCGCCTGATAGAACATGATGGATAGCAATATTTTAATTTGAACAATGAGGGTACATCGCCCTTTCTGGCCCCACCTCTCTTTTTCTCGCCAAACTAATGGCATGTACCGTTTTCTACCAGGCAATAGATACTTGGCTGTGTCTCTAAACAATACTTTAAACAGATCAACCTTAACGTATTATGTTTGGATATAATTTACATCAAATAATGTAATCATTTTATTAAGTTCACACCCATGCACGAAGTAGGCGTATCCACTTAATCCTCATTCACACGCGCGAAGGCAAAGTATCGCGCCGAGACGCGTGATCACTACTGCGGGCTGAGCCCAGACAAACAAGTACCTAGACCTATGACTTTGGTTCGCGTAGTGAAGCCGACACTGCTTAGCAACGACTTTGACAAGGACGCATACCCGGACGCAAGCAAGCAGACATGTTCGCGTCTACGGAGCATTATTGCATTTGACGCGAGCGATAATGGCGCAACAATCACGCACACGAGCGCGTTTTCTCTCCAGACATGAACGCTTATTTCTCCGCGTCCGACCACCCGACCAAAATCACCTTGGATACGTGGCTTCACCTCATGTTGTGGTAAGGGATGGGCAGTAATAGGTCTAGGTGGTATGTCTATGGGGATGAGTGTGTTCTTGCGCATAGTCGTCTTACGTGTTATTCGCAAAGGCTCCGCTACACCCCAACAAGGATGATTCAGGTATTGCACGTAAGATATGAGGACGGTGACGTCATACTCTTGAACATTTCAATACTTATTGAAGGGCGATATATTAAAAAAAAAATACCATCAGAGGTTTAAGATTTGTGTATGGAGTTTTTTGTTTGTTTTGGTATGTGTGGTGTGGGGTATGTATGCTTGTGTCGTTTGTTTCTGAGTTTGCCTGATTAGGGTGAAAGAGAAAAGTCGGCGGCTGACAGACTTTCATTTACTACCGCGAGTCTGGTCTAAAGACTTAATGCCAGCGAGCATGAAACAGAATCGTAACAGCTTCCTGATTTATATAGACCAAACACGTTCAATGTATAAAGCCTTCGCATTCAGCAGAAATCTAATGTCTTTATTGAGCCACATCGGCTGTTGCCCTGTACAGGCTTTTTAAACAACCTACTTACTTTAAGTCTTACCACGATCTGTGGTCTTACATGAATGTCACTTTTACAGACGTTGAAAGCCTTTGTGTAGTTAAATTTCCAACGACTGTCTACGTTGAAAATAATACGCCCATCATGGGTAAATTGGTGATCTACATTGACATGCATCACGAATCGGCTGTCATCTGTCATACTTAATTGTCTTCTGGTATATGCCTAGGACTACAGATTTGATATTCACTTAGTTTGCTCAAACATGATTATTCACATTTGGTGTCTCATATAAAAGTTAGTGGATTTATAGGTTAATAAATACGTATCACTTGTTGGGAGTGAAATTGTATAAAATAAGTTGGAAAATGCAGGCAAATGTATATGCATAAAAATTAACGCGTCCGAAATCACTGCGTGCAATCATGCAATATTTATGCACACCTTGTATTTTACTAACGTTTGCTCTGATTTGTTATCACTATTTAGGAGTGTATGAATTGATTTTACCAAAAAAAAAAATGTTTTTACTCTTCTTTATGGAAACTCACGACGTAAACATTCATATTCCCCATATAGTTTAGAGTTAACAAGTGGTTTGGATATTTAATTGTATGCAAATAACATGTCGCAAAATAGACGACAACCAAGTTATATTAGTTTTGAGTTCATGCCATTGAAACATTTCTCATTGTTAATCAACATCCTTGGAAATAAAACCGTAATCCTGCTTATTACTCCTGATGTAGACTAATAATGAATTAATTTGTTTAATTAAAAAAGAAAATAAAAACACCAGTTCTGTATTTTCCTGAAATTTGGTTATAGTATCAAATAACTATAATAACCAATAACTAAGGGCTTTATTACCATACGTTTTAATTTATCTACATCAAATTTTATTGTAATGCAAAATCAAGGACCTCATTGGAATTCCGTCTAAATTTCACAATTTTGATTTATCGAATAAATATGCAGTATATTTCTGATGCTGCAACTGATATTGTTGAGTTTCAGTTACTGGAACTAAGTTGAACCAAGGATTCTCGAGTAATAATATACTATAGGACAAGCCACACGTTTGCGCAAATGAAGTCAGTCGCAAACTCAATGCGCACTCATGCATGTGGTGTTATGTCTGTGTAAGAGATTTACCTGTGGAAGAGGTGATGCATATTATTCTCGTTCTGTAAGAAAATATGAATGGGGAAAAATGACGAACATTTGACCGTTTCTTTCCGTTACTATCATATTTTGAAAAACCAAGTAGCTGAAATTTTAGCTCAATATCTCAGGACAATATTTAAGCCGATGCTCCTTTGTTGACTTTGGCTTAAAACAGCTGTATTTTTGCCGGAAAGGGCCCACGGTCCGAAATAATGGCAGTCGATGTGCGGTATCTTGGAAAAATTTAGTGTACCAAACTGCCCAGCAACTGTCAATCAAACTAGAGGATAAGTCTGTTTCATTATTGAAACAGTACGCACAACGTTTTCGTGCACACATACGTAAATTTTAGGCTAAGCCCTACTAGGTGTACCAAACTCCTTAGCAACTGTCACTTAAACTGCCGTGAAGTGACTTCACCATTTATACAGGGATTGAATACGAGTGTCACGGCCCTGGTTGAACCCATTGCTTTTCCTAGATTGCAATGACTAGACTACTAAGAGTGTTCATTTACCGTTAGAGATTCAAGATTTGTTTATGGAGTTTTGCACTTCAATATTGCAGTTTGTATGTAAGGAGGGGTTTACGTGAGGGTGTATTATGTGGGGTGTGTATGTTTGTGTGTTTGTTAATTTGTGTGTTTACTTGCCTGATTAGGTTCAGAGAGAAAAGGCGGCGGCTGACAGAATGTCGACTATTACCGCGAGTCTGGTCTAACGATATATTGCTAGCGAGCATGAAACATAATCGTAACAGCTTCATGATATAAAGCCTTCGGATTCAGCATCAATCTAATGTCTTTCTTGAACCACATCGGTTGTTACGCTGTACAGAATTTTTGAACAACCTACTTACTTTAAGTCTTACCACGATCGGCGGTCTTACATAAATATCACTTTTTACAGACGTTGAAAGCCTTTGTAGAGTTAAATTTCCAAGTTAATCGTATTATTTAATGCCAGTGATTACACCCGACTGTCTACGTTGAAAATAATACGCCCATCATGGGTAAATTGGTGATCTACATTGACATGCATCACGAATCGGTTGTCATCTGTCATACTTAATTGTCTTCTGGTATATGCCTAGGACTACATATTTGATATTCACTTAGTTTGCACAAACATGATTATTCACATTTTGGTGTCTTATATAAAAGTTAGTGGTTTATAGGTTAATAAATACGTATCACTTGTTAGGAGTGAAATTGTATAAAATAAGTTGCAAATATCTACCGGGGTATGCATAAAAATTAACGCGTTCGAAATCACTGCGTGCAGTTATGCAATATTTATGCACACCTTGTATTTTACTAACGTTTGCTCTGATTGGGTATCACTATTTAGGAGTGTATGAATTGATTTGACCAAAAAATGTGTTTACTCTTCTTTATGGAAACTCACGACGTAAACATTCATATTCCCCATATAGTTTAGAGTTAACAAGTGGTTTAGATATTTAATTGTATGCAAATTACATGTCGCAAAATAGAAGACAACCAAGTTATTAGTTTTGAGTTCATGCCATTGAAACATTTCTCATTGTTAATCAACATCCTTATTACTCCTGATGTAGACTAATAATGAATTAATTTGTTGAATTAAAAATAAATGAAAACACCAGTTGTGTATTTTGCTGAAATTTGGTTATAATATCAAATAACTATATAACTAATAACTAAGGGCTTTATTTCCATACATTTTAATTTATCCACCTCAAATGTTATTGTAATGCGAAATCAAGGACCTCATTGGAATAACGTCTGAATTTCACAATTTAGATTTATCGAATAATATGCAGTATATTTCTGATGCTGCAACTGATATTGTTGAGTTTCAGTTACTGGAACTAAGTTGAACCAAGGATTCTCGAGTAATAATATACTATAGGACAAGCCACACGTTTGCGCAAATGAAGTCAGTCACAAACTCAATGCGCAATCATGCATGTGGTGGTATGTCTGTGTAAGAGATTGACCTGTGGAAGAGGTGATGCATATTATTCTCGTTCTGTAAAAAAATCTAAATGGCGAAAAATGATGAACATTTGGCCTTTTCTTTCCATTACTATCATATATATTCCATATTTTTGCTGGAAAGTGTCCGAAATAATTGCAGTCGATGTGCGCCATCTTGGAAAAATGTTGGTGTACCAAACTGCCCAGTGCCCAGCGACTGTTAATCAAACTAGAGGATAAGTCTGTTTCACTATTGAAACAGTACGCACAACGTTGTCGTGCACACGTACGTTAATTTTAGGCTAAGCGTTACTAGGTGTACCAAACTCCTTAGCAACTGTCACTCAAACTGCCGTGAAGTGACTTCACCATTTATACAAGGATTGAATACGAGTGTCACGGCCCTGGTTGAACCCATTGCTTTTCCTAGATTGCAATGACTAGACTATAAGAGTGTTCATTTACCGTTAGAGATTCAAGATTTGTTTACGGAGTTTTACACTTCAATATTGCAGTTTGTATGTAGGGGTGGGTTTACGTGAGGGTGTATTATGTGGGGTGTGTATGTTTGTGTGTTTGTTAATTTGTGTGTTTGCTTGCCTGATTAGGTTCAGAGAGAAAAGGCGGCGGCTTACAGAATGTCGACTATTACCGCGAGTCTGGTCTAACGATTTATTGCTAGAGAGCATGAAACATAATCGTAACAGCTTCCTGATTTGCACAGTATAAAGCCTTTGGATTCAGCATCAATCTAATGTCTTTCTTGAACCACATCGGTTGTTACGCTGTACAGAATTTTTGAACAACCTACTTACTTTAAGTCTTACCACGATCGGCGGTCTTACATAAATATCACTTTTTACAGACGTTGAAAGCCTTTGTAGAGTTAAACTTCCAAGTTAATCGTATTATTTAATGCCAGTGATTACACCCGACTGTCTACGTTGAAAATAATACGCCCATCATGGGTAAATTGGTGATCTACATTGACATGCATCACGAATCGGCTGTCATCTGTCATACTTAATTGTCTTCTGGTATATGCCTAGGACTACATATTTGATATTCACTTAGTTTGCACAAACTTGATTATTCACATTTTAGTGTCTTATATATTTGGTTTAAAGGTCAGTGGTTTGATTTTATCAAATGATGTTTTACTCTTTTTTTTATGGAGACTCACCATGTGACATTCATATTCCCCATGCAGTTTAGAGTTTGCATGTGGTTTGGATATTGGATGCAAATTGCACATTGCAAAATAGTAGACAACTAAGTTATTACTTTTGTGTTCAAGCCATTGAAACATATTTCATTGTTAATCAATATCTTTGGGAATGAAACCGTAATCGTACATATTACTCCTGATGTAGACCAACAAATAATTATTGTTGAATTAAAAAACACTAGTTCTGTATTTTTCTAGAATTTGGTTGTTATTTCAAATTTTATCAAGGACCTCTTAGGAAACACGTCTGAAATATGTAAGTGTGTAAGTGTGCGTTCCCTAATCTGCATATCGCTGTCTATATATTTATCTTTATATTTATCTCTACTGTTTATTGTACTTTTTTTTACTAAAATCAACCAACCAAATCAGCCAATCAGTCAAAGAATAGACCAAAATACAAAAGATTAAGCTTAAGGGGGTACTACACCCCTCGATAAATTTGTGTCTATATTTGCATTTTTCTCAAAAACTAATAACACACTGGTAACAAAAGTTATGTGTATTATAGGGGCAAGGAATCCAATTACTACACTGGAATTTCAGTGACCCAAGACAAGCAGTTCGTTATTTATGATAATAAATAAGGTACCGCTAGGATGTACCTCATTCCTATCATATATGCTGAACCGCTTGTCTTGAGTTACTGAAATTTCAGTGTAGTAATTGGTAGTAATTGGATCCCTTGCCCCAATAATATACATAACTTTTGTTACCAGTGTGTTATTATTTTTGAGAAAAATGCAAAAATAGTCACAAATTTACCACAAGGTGTAGTACCCCTAAAAGATCAAATCAATAGCTTAACTAGCTGGAATAAGCACGCGTAATTTCGGGATGGGGACACAATATCAAAGGCCCCCCCCCCCCCAAGTTTCGGCAAATACTTCCTTGGTATAAGTAGGATTACTGTAAAAGTACATGCAATTTTCCGAAGCGTTATACCAAGATTTTTGGCTAAAATAGTATGAAATCGTAGATTTTGTCGGGCTCCCTGATTGAGGGCTAAAATAGTAAATCAGCTTTGCCTCCCCTGCTGATGTCTCACCCCTGGTATCTGGTACGCCAAAAAGTAGAACGATTGAATAAAGTAAACAAGACCCAGATACACTTTACGAAGCCGATTAAAATATTATATCAGTAGGGACAGATTCCTTGTGTGCTTAACTACGTACACATTTGGTAAACACCTTAATTTTGGTATGAAATAGTGTAACATTGCAAATTGTGCGCGCTTCGTGTGAAATGAAACCAATGTGTATATCAACGTTCACTTCAAATAGTATGAAACTAACCAAAAGGCCAGGCACGCCACTAGAAATGAACTGCAAACTGCCTCAATTGGGCCTTCATATTAAATGGTTTTTTTTTTTTTTCAACTAACATTTTGCACAATAATAGGGTAAAAAGTGTCTACTAAATACCTTCATTTAGCACCCATCTGTCGTCATCCTTCCTCAGACAACCCCCTGCGTCTCGCAAGCGCGACAAGAGGCTTGCTTCGCGGTCATAATGTAACAAACTTTGTGTCCCCCACGATCAACTTCGGATTTACGCCCCTTGGGAAGAAGGTGGTAGTCTGCATGATAGTCTAATTGACGTCTCTAGACCAGAAAAGATCAAACTATACTTTTTCTGTATCGTTATGATCAGAGGAATACTTTTACTGTGTTTTTAACAAAATCTGACAATTTTGAAATTTGACCCCTATTTGTTTCTTGGGATATTTATTGAATATTTTCAAGCATAGCATATATTTTTCTATATACTTCTTTCTGATCTAGTGACGTCGATTAGAAGCTCAATAATTACCGAGGGTGCAGGCTACCCTTCTTCCTAATAAACTAGGTTTGTATTAACGCTGCGCTGTGAGCTGTTTTCGTACTGAAGATATATAATCACCATCATTTATTTGCCATTTGAAGACTTTCACTTCTGCTTAGCAAGTAATAATTGATATATACAATTTGCAATTCAATTCAACCTTAGTAAAAGTATATTCCTATGGTAATTACAAGTATCAATTATTCAAAGCGCAGAGTCGATTTTGTTCATATTATGTTCCGCAATTTCACCAGTAAATTCATATAAGTAATGTTCTAAATGGAATCTTATTTCAGCCTTGACATAACCTTAGATGCATCTAAATGACTTATAACTGTTAATATTAATGGGGAATATATCTTTGTGACCGATCATCAGTACTCAGAAAAACATACGAGAGACCTTTGATACATGTACATTAAAGATGTGTGACCAGACTGGTCCGATTGTATAAGCACATTATGTTTTCACTCAGACATTATACGGAAAGACAATATACGATAATATTGGTGTATAGTTGGTGTAATTTGTTTGCGAAGCATTAGAAAATAACGTTAAAAGACATTTGACTTTTTTCATTCTCTGTGATAAGAAAAACAATTTGAGATTCATTATAGCATGATGAGACTATTTTTAAGTTATGGCCTCATTGTGACCTTCGACCCCTCGTTAGAACCACAGGGGCATAGAAAAAATGGATTTAACCAATCAAATTCTTATCATGTCATGTTTAAGGATGCAAAACAAAAAAAATGTAGCAAAAGAAAATCTCAAACCCGTAGCGCTCTTTTCATGCTTATTCACCTGTATAGAAACGGTCTTGGTGCACGTGAAATATGAAAATAACAATGAGCAAGCCCAGAAATCTTAGTGTAAAAGCTACGGATCAACTGTCTCATTTGTATAACAAGTAAGGAGCAACTTTAATAAAAGCCACCGCCTTTAATTTATATCAATTTAGTTGGTACATGATTTCTCATGAGTGCCATGTAAACGGAAATTCTGACAAAACTAAGATGTATAGCTAGAATGTTTTAAAACACAATTACATTAGCAAACCTCTATTACTGACTCTGCCTGACAAAAATCTTACACCAGAAAACTAAATTTTTAAAAGTTTAACACCAGGATTTAAAAAAATATAGTATCAAGCATTGTGTGTTTCTTCTGATATTTACTGAAAAAAATAACAAGGTGTTGTTCACACAATTTTGCGCCTTGTACAGGGTGTCACTAAACGAACTGTATCGTTGGAAACTTATTTTTTAGGTATTTTAACGCATAAACCAAACATAACTAGATAAATGATTTGGTTTGAATTTTGACAATATTGACAGCTCTGTTTTTGAAATATTACGAAAGTACCTCATTTTCATGATAATAGACACCTCATGCGCTGATGATGCGCAGTATGTAGCACTCCGAATACAGATCATCGATTGATATTTGAATACGTGGAAAGGTTTGAAAATGAGAGCGTTTCGTAACATTCATATATTAAGAGCAGTGTGGTCAATTGTCAAAATTAAAAGAGTATGTTGTAGCTGATTTATTCCTCAACCACACCAGCTATTTAGTTATGTTTAGTTGTGGCGTCAAAATACCCGGTACCCAAAGTTTCCGACGACATAGTTCTTTCAGGGACATCCTGTATCATGTATAACAAAAACCAGCGAGTGACTTGAGTCCTGAGTGTTAAGATTGTAGACATGTTTCTACTCCTCTTTTAAATCCCCTGATTTTTTTTTTGGTTTCTGATCAAAAAAGAACTTTTATTTTAAAGCGAAGCATTATAATCATCACTGAAATCATTTCAAAGTGTATGTCTTTCGGTGTATTCATAATGAGTTGTTTACATGATTTGTTGCTCTCTTGTGTGTCACTACGGTTTATCAATTTACTTCCTTTCAGAACCTTTCAAGCGCACATTAAATGGAAAACTAATCATTCTGCCAGATTATAAAGTAATTACTTGCCATCCATTTTGACTGATGTTACTCTAAATATATCTGATCATTGTCGACCTTGAATTCTCGGGAAAAAAATGCAATTCAAAAAAGAAAAAAAACAACAGCACTTATTGCAGCTTTTTAGCCTCAAAATGACAGCATTACTGTGAACATGTATAGTTTCATCATTGGTCATTTCGCTCTCGAAATGATATCTACATTTTTCAGAATTCAAAAGAAACATTTTTGTGTTTTATTGGTCAAATTTCATATATATGGTGTCCGAATCATAACGAATTGTGGGACATGGTATAACCAATGGTTGGGGAATTATTAAACTGTAGGTGAGATGAACATATTTCAAACCATTTTTATTGGGACAATAGCGCACGAAGAGCACGAAAGTTCAAGTTCAGGCTATTTTAGCCCCACAATGATGTTTATAGTCGACATCTTCCCGGTAATGGAGAGCCTTTTCCTTCCCTTTTTTTTTTTTTTGGGGGGGTCTTAACACAAATTTTGGAGGAAATATCTCCTCACCTTTCCCCCGATTCCGTCGTACAATTATTTGTCTTGCAGTTCAAACTCATCGTTTTATTTATGTCCCAATTGATATATAACCTACAATATAATGGCTATTTATATACAGAGGAAGAAAAAGGAAGCATGAATACTTAAATAGGATCCCAATTACAATAGGCCTAAATTATTTGGTAGATTTAATTTGAAAACATCTGACATCATTGGATTGGATAAGGGGAATGTTTTACCTTCCAAAAAAAACTATGTTAAAGCACTGTAAAGATGGGTTTTTCATTTGTATGTATGAAGGTATTTTAAGGTATTACCTCGTTTTTTAAATTACCAAGCGCTTAATGGCAGAAGCCACACAATGATTTTATCCATGTCATTAACAGTGTGTTGCGTCTTCATCTTTGATGTAGCCAAACCCCATCCATGGACAGAGTGAAAATGGGTACATTTCTTAAAGACGGCAAAAAGTCGGTTTATTTAAGCTAACGATTTAAGGTTTCTTTACATCTAAAATACATTTGATCAATTTTTCAAAGTAGGAGAAAAAGAGGGCACAATGAGGTTTCTGTTTTTATAGGGACACCCTGTACAATTTGTTTGTGAACATATATATTTAATATACGGTATTCTACGCCCACCTGTAATGGGTTTGAGCACTCTTAATTCCAAAGATAGTCACCTGTGAAATAATACTTGTTGTAATATACATATGACATAATTATATTCTTCACAGGAAATTTACTTAATTTACTTAATTTAGTTTCAAAGTAATATAGGTAATAAAATGTTGATTTTGTTGAAGAAAAAGGTAAAAAATTTTAAAAAAATTGCATTTTCAACGCAAATATCTCAACTCACGTCATTTTTCAGAAATGGCAGCCGGCCATTTCGGGTAAAATGTAGAGATCAGTTGCGGACCAGACTGTTCATTATTAAAGGTATATGTTTATGGCTGCTAATTTTGAAACACAATCTTACAGTCCGGATATGGGTATTAATAACTTCGCGAGTGTCCTTGGAAGATAAACCACCGCGAAGCGAGTTTGATGTATTGATGTAATAGCAGATCCGATTTCATCCTTATCAATATATTTACCAATTCTGGCAATATCATGAAGCTGGATATAAAGTGAACGGCAAATAGATGTGATCTCATGTTGTCATATTAGTGTCAAAATATTAACTTAGACATATCTCGCAATCTTGGAAGGCAAGAGGTTACTATAGTGCCTTTGAATTACTCATGCTTCAAGTACCAAGATAAACATAAGCATCAATCTGTTCTGAAGTGTATCTTGCTTTTTATAGCGGAACTCATAGTCTAATTGTTAGCGAAAAGCGACCACTAGACTGACCAATGCGCTATATTGTTCATTGTTGCTTTTGGAAAGAAGAAATAAATTAGAAAAAAGAACCAATTGATCGCCAGCGATTGGAGATTAAAGTAAGGAAAGCTTTTGATGCCATTCAGCAGAAAGTAATAGAAGTGGCTGCAAATAAGAAGCCATATTCCTTTACAATGTTTATTTACAGATGTCAAGATTGCGATAGAGCTACATTGATGCTGCCAGGTATGCTCCATAGATACCAACATGTTAACAACCAGGCGTATTTTATACAGGTGCTTTTTATTTTGTTTACCGTCAATGCTTTCATGAACATTCTCTGGTGACCGTTAATAATATTTTATGTGTAAGGAATTGTTTTGGTTCAATTAAAATGCAAATTAGTTTCTGATATAAAACCATGTTGTATACTAGTCGTGAAGCACGCCAGGAATACGTTCCATTTGAAAAAAAAATTCTTTCTTCCTAGAATGAAAGGAGGAAGGAAGGAATTATTATTCTCTCAGCACCCGCTAATTTTTCACTTTTTTCAAAATCAGAATCCGCCCTCTGTTTATTGACACGATAGACTATTTTAACAAAATTTGTCAGACACAAAAATAATTTGAACCTGGATGCATTTGAATCAAAGTACAGATTTTAATCTGCACTTTGTATGATAAAATTTATTATTACACCATCAATATTCGAAGGCAGCAATAATATAGCAGGAATATAATTTATAGCAACATCAAACCTATACACAATTAGAATTGATGATAGGAGATGGTGTTTGAATAAAACGAGATTGACATCAAAACAATCTCATAAAAACCTCATAATGCTGTGCATAGCAATTAAAGCTCGGGGGACAGATTTATTCTATTGGAACGCCATCAGAAATTCTTTCCTTCTGTCCTTTTGCCAATGTGCAAAATCCATACAAATTCAGATGAAGTGTTAAGGGACCGATCAATATTAACGCCAGAGGGAATGGGAAAACCTGTCTTTTCTATAAAAAAAAGGATACACGACAGTTTAAATGATGAAAAATTGACAAGAAGGGAAGGGGGAGAACACCAACATTTAAGGAACGCGAAATATACTGCGCACAGAATCATAATTTTAAAAACTAAACCATATTTGGGTACATTTATTTAATATATGTACATTCTCCACATTATGACACTGTATTGAATCTAATGCGATCTCCAGATGCAAAGTTAAGCGTTTGAATGGACCAAGGTCCATACAAGGAGAAAAGATTCCAACAAGCGCAACAAAGAGACAACACATTTTCTTCAGTCATTTTTATTTGAAGCAGTAGTTCTTCTTTCATTTTTTTTTTTTTGTATTTTTCGTAACTTTCATTTTAATTTTCAGTTCTTTTGTGTCTCTTTTATTTAGTTTCGTTTCTTTCAGTTATTTTAGTTGCATCGATATTTTGACCACCGTTATTGTCTACAGCGGCTGTGCAACGTCGTCGCATGCTCTCGATTATAATCTTTTCTCATTATATAGGGCAAAGTGTCACTTTTTAAATTGGACTTTGCTTCTAGAGGTTGTATTGGATTAATAGGGTTATAATGTGCATGAGATATGGTTTATTTTTAAAATCATGATTATCTTTTAAAAAGTTCGGATACTTTCTGTGAGCAGTATATTTAAATACTTATATTTAATAAAATGTTTAAAAAATATCAGCTTCATTAAATAGTAACGCACAGTATTTCAAATCAGTATATATTAATTGCTTTTATGCATGAAAGGATCAAGTATGGAAGCATAAAGAAAACGGCGAGGGCATTCAGTTGGAATAGAAAGTAATTATTAATTTGTTTCAGTATACTCATGTGGTATAGCCTAAAGTACCGATTTTCCATAATCGACCTAAATTACACCAATGTTAATTATAAATTAATGTCAATTACGTTTCAAATGAAATGTTAAACATTATAGAGTTCGTTATCATGCGACATATAATTGCAGTAACTGGAGCATGGAAATTAAACACAAGCTTTGTGAATTCTAATCTGGATTTAGATACGTGCTACAATTGCACCTTCCACGCATGAGAACAAACTTATTCAGAACACCATAGAGTTTACTATGCAAATTAAACAGAAATGTCAATTAAAAAGGTGTCAATTAAACTAGTTGATTTGAACATTAAAATGGTATTCAGTGATACAATCATCGCAATTATTCATACATTTCATTTATAACCAATATATATTGAACGTTAAACAAACACCAAATAACATGAAAAGCTTAAACTAGCTTTGTGAATATAATTGTTAATAATAACTCTCACCCAGGGTATGAAATATTTACCCATGGTTATGTAAATGAAAAACTTGGCCACACATGAAATAACGATTTCTGGGTTAAATATTGACGTATTCTAATAAGAAGCAATGAAAAAAAATGGTTAAAAAAATTTGAAACCCTATAAATATCACCCCAATTTGTATTTGTGCCCCCGTTTTAGAGCAGCTTTATGAATTCTAAGAACACTTCTAATTGTCAGCTTGAGCTGTAAGAGTGTCATATTTCTTTCATTTGTATTCAAACGAAGGATCCCGACACATTTTTCCCCCATCGATCCGCGCCACTCAGCAAGTGTTGACTAATGTAAAAAAACGTGAATCACTTCTATTGATTTTGCATTCCAGAACAGTGAAAAGGTATGTGTGGGTGTGGAGGGGAGGGATTTACCGGGTGTCAATCATGTATGCGCATTCTGTTGTGTTTCTGGAAAGGTGCACCTTAGAGAGCTATTATTTACAGGCGAATAATTGGAACCCAGCAATAGAAATCTGTTGGGCTGTGAATTTGGTCTAGGAAGGTGTTCCATGTCAGTGCATTTTGCTGTTGTGTCAGTTGGACAAATGTTTGGTTACTGACCAGTGTTTAGAGTAGAGTATTGAAGTAATCCTGTGTGTAATTTTTGTTCATGTACAGGCGAATAATTGGAACCCAGCAATAGAAATCTGTTGGGCTGTGAATTTGGTCTAGGAAGGTGTTCCATGTCAGTGCATTTTGCTGTTGTGTCAGTTGGACAAATGTTTGGATACTGACCAGTGTTTAGAGTAGAGTATTGAAGTAGTCCTGTGTGAAATTATTGTTCATTTTTATGGAGAGAATTTTAAGATATGACCTTGTGAAAAATTATAAGTTTCTTTTTGAGGCCAGTTTAGAAGAGAATAACATTAAAATTTCATATATACGATTGTCATTCAAAAAGTTCCACTTCTATCATCACATCTCTGTTATCTTACGCGCCAGGATATTGAAATTACCCATAAGTATATTATGAAATCTAGGCTACAAAAAAAAAGTTATTTCATGAAAATGTGAGTAAGGTATAAGGATGCCAAAATTCATTGTTTTTTTATGGAGCAAAATAACACCCCAAACAGACAGCGCCATACAGTTTGCTTCCCGTTTGCTACTCGTGTGTTATAGCCTAAAGTACCAATTTTCCATAATCGACCTAAATTACATCAATGTTAATTATACATTAATGCCAATTGCGTTACAAATGAAATGTTGCATAAATGAACCGATTCTTGTGTCCTGCGATAGAATCGCAGTAACTAGAGCATGGAAATTCAACACAAGCTTTAGTCGATTTGTTATTCAAAGCTACTCCCGGTGTCAGAAAAATTACAGCGTTAAAATCTTTAGAATCAAAATATATTTGGTTTTGCCGGATGCTTAGCCTAAGCCTATAAATCCTTGAGTTGACTTAACAAGGAATAAAATTTAAATTCTATATTAGAAGACAGGGACAAAACCTGCATTTTTAAATATTCTTGAATACGACAACAACCTGACTTGTATAATTATTATGCATTCTCTTTTTTGACAAAAAGTTGTTTTAAATATTCTTTTAAATAACCAATAATAAATATTTTAGAGGAAAGAGTAATTATTACGGGCATGGCGGGAAATGGAGACACAGTATGTAATAATATTGTTAGATTTATATTAATGTAATTATGTGATGTCACATTTATTTTTCAGGTACATGTACTATTTTATTTTAATCGCATCAACATAGATATCAATTTATACCGTATAATGCATTCTGTTTAAGAAGCTTTTCAGCAATTTACAAAGTTACAGTCCTGAAAAGGAAGACATATAAACATATATAAACATGCCAAACATATATGTGACCGTCCACGGCGAATGAGCCGTAAATTCCTCCCCGGTCAATTTTGTTTTATTTCGTGTTTAAAAATAAACATCATAAACTTAAAAATGGTATATCATTTGACTTCAAACGATATCCAGAAGCGGGGTTATGGTTTGTTAAACTTTGCTCCTTCAACAAAATTATAGCTTTTACGTTTTTACATGTGTCTCTTTTTCCACATTGTTGGCAATAAATATCAAACAGTCATAATTGGCGGTCATTTTAAATCATCCCCAAGTCAACGAGGTTTAAGAAAGTTCTCTCATTGTTAATTGTTGGTTATGCATACCTGTACAAAATACAATGCCTGGTAACCCACCACTTGAACAGGATTTAGCAATATAAGCAAACAAAGACCAGAGCTATTAAAAGTTCTATAGCCATCTAAGGGTCGGTTCATAGTGCATATTCGAAGACGAATATTCGGCTTCGAATACTTTTTGTGACGTCAAAATATATACGGCAACGAATAAAATATGAGTTGAACCGGATTAAATATCGCACAACTGATAGCGAGATACTATTGATTTATATGAAAGGCTCGAGGTCACCTGAATATCGTTCGAGGAACGATGATTTCAAAAATCCCTAATGAAAATTAAAGGATCTGGAATGAGCGTTTTGAGCGTTTCGACAGTATTTTGTGGGACATGAGAGCACATCAGACATATCGAATTACATTATGAATACGAAGAATGTCTTTCTGATATCAAATAATTTTCATTTTTTGAAATTCACGATATAATACAAATTTTATGACAAATTATTAGAATGTGATATTTTTCACATAGGCCTATTGATATAACAGTCCTCGAAGTAAATATTATAAATCTAATGATATTTTCTTAAAGTGTATGTAGCTGGAAGGAAAAGCCGGCGATCAATTGAAAATTTTGCCCTTTCATATTGAAGATATGGATTTTTTTCCCAAAAAGACCTATTTTTTTGGTGGTGTTTTGGGGAAAAAATCCATATCTTCAATACGAAAGGTCAAAATTGTCAATTGATTGTCGGCTTTTCATCCCACCTATATACACTATAAGTATAAATCATCAGATTTATTACGTTACTGTTATATATCAAAAATATCAATTTTTAATCATTTGCCATAAAATGTGTATTTCATTGCGAATTTCAAAAAATCAAAATTATTTGATATCAGAAGGACATTCTTCGTATTCTGAATCCTATTCGATATGTCTGATAAAATAATCTTCCCATTGAAATACGTGTAAAAACACCGGTTTTCTTTGCTCATTTTGAGGCCTTTTGGGCTCGTTTAAAATTTTTTTATGATGACCAGTCGATTGTAAATCGATGAAAGTTTAACATATGTTTCAATGTATTTTCCGCTACGTTTTCCCGCTACGAGGCCGCGAACAGCGCCCTCACTGTTTTTGACATGCTCTCAGTCTCAAGACTGCAAACCCGATTCTGCCATTTTTTTAATTCGCGGACCTATTTTCTCAATAATTATAAAATGCTACTTTTTGGTGACTCAAATTTATGTATAGGCTTTCCACTTTTATTTAAGCTATAATTCGCCACTCTTTTTGATTAATAAGTCTAAAGACCAGCCCAAAATACCTCAAATAGTTTCTGTATTTTACCGGAACTCATTAGGGTTACACAAATGGCGCATTGATTTAGTGGTGTGCCCTTATTAGTGCGGTACAAGAGTACCCATTTTTATATGATTAGTAATGTTTTATGCAAATAATATGATATTTAGGCTTACAAACATAACCTAAATGTACAAGTGAATGTTTCCATATTAACGTAGCTCTATTTAAATCGACTGATGCAGAAAAAAAAGTCTAACTCCAAATTCAGATGTATGCCTCCACCCCGGTTTTACATAAATAATGTTTGGCCCCAGTTCTAGGTCCCCATATGCATCTGCCCCTGGCAGAGGACGTGTGAGGGTCCGGGTGGTAAATCATTGGTTATTGATATAAAAATGCGTTTGCCATGGAAGTTCACCCATTTTTGTTATTTTGGGCCGAATAAAGATGTAATGCGTTGTTATCAGTCAAATTCATAATTATAATTAATAATTAAGAGGGCAAAATAAGTAATATGTAGGAATGGATAGCGCTTTGCAATGAATCTCTTCATAAACTATGCAGAACAACCAAACCACGAGCGTTGGTACCCTATCATTGCGTGTTCTTTTAAAATAAATTCTTGTTTATTTCTATAATTTGTGAATCAGGCATTAAAACACACTTAGGCCCTAGCAATGTAGGCCTACACAAGTTCGGAACGAGACTTTTTATCTTTTGACGCGTATTTCGGTCAAATGCCAAAATTGATTGCTCAATGAATCATGAAATGAGAGCAATACTACTTTGATGATACCGATCTCAAGTGGATATCAGCCAATGAAAAAAGTATTCAACGGAAATATATTTGTGGGAGTTGAATTTTGTTGAACTCGACAGATATATATTTGGTGGGTCACCGTGGGTGGTCTCATATATAACACTTGTGAGGGCTGTCATATTTGTCGTAGCTTCAATCATATCTTATGATATTTATATATTTATTTATTTATTTATTTATTTATTTATTTATTTATTTATTTATTTATTTATTTATTTATTTATTTATTTATTTATTTATTTATTTATTTATTTATATATTTATTTAATTATTTATTTATTTATTTATTTATTTATTTATTTATTTATTTATTTATTTATTTATTTATTTATTTTTTTATTTATTTATTTATCTATCACTCATTCATTTCGTGATTTGCTTTGCAGTTGAAACCTACAAGAAGGTATGGGTCAACCTCCGCGCCTGTTACAGGCAGGTCGTAAATGCCCCGAAAAGCAAATCTTTTTGACTCCTATTCAGGTCAGGGGCGTAACCAGACCTGACCTTCCGGTTTGAAGATTGAAAAATTTCCCAATTTCTGATCAAAAGTTTTAGTATTTATATTCGAGAGAACGCTCGCTTGCCACGAAGCGTTAAACGGGTGGAGTCGGTGGGGTCCAGGGGTCCAGGGGCAAAGCCCAGGCGGGGGTCAAGGGGGCTGAGCGCCATGAAGCTCCTGGTTTTTGGCATATTAGAAAATATCAGTGTTTCAGAGTACAAATTTCACAATGAAAGTAGTAGGCCTATAGATCTTCTTCTCTCTTTCTTTCCTTTTTTTTTCCCTTTTTCCCCCTCTTCTCTCTTCCCCCTTTTCTTCCCTCTTTTTTCTTTTCTTCTTTCCCCTTTCTCTTCCCCTTTTTTCCCTTTTTTCTCTTCTCCCTTCCCATTTTTTCTCTTCTTTCCCCTTTCTCTTCCCTCCTCTTTTTCTCTCTTTCCCCTTCCCAATTTTTGACTCTTCTTCCAGGTTTTTGTGTGTCCGGAGGGCAGCTTGCACCCCTGCCCCACTGGTTACGCCACTGCTCCTTTTTAAACCCATTTATCATGTTTATACAGACATTAAATCATAACAATAGTTCAATGGAGTTTACCTATTATGATTTTATTAACTTCGTTAAAGAAATTCTCTAAATTTTGCTTACCTTGGTCAACGGGCAATACTTGTTAACAGTCGGGCAACGCTATGAACTGTAGAAATATATCTTTCTCCGGTTCATAGTTTTATATTCGAAGCCGCATATATTTTGACGCCCAAAACGTATTCGAAGCCGAATATTCGCCTTCGAATATTCACTTTGAACCAGCCTTAAGGTAGAAGCTTTTTATCCACTTCAACAATAGGATTATTGATTAGTTTTTGACTCTCGAAATGAGACGGATGTCGGGCCAGCTTAAGTTACCGATGAATATGACCTTCGTACACATTTTACACCGTAACTCAGAATACAATATAGGGAATTTACGGCTCATTTGTGCTGCCGGGTCACATATTCCAAAAGGCGAGTTTTGTAAAAATTGAGCACAGCAAGCAAACCCGAACCGATCCAGAAGACAGCAGAATGATTTGCCTGTTTGTTTAACTTGTCTCCAAGGATTACGTATTGTTTCAATTTTTCAGTGTGCTATCATTGCTCCAATGCAATGATTATAGGCACTTTGACAAAATCACACGTTAAATCACATTCCACATTTCCCGTAAGCCTTGGAATAAATACAGTATATATTTCTTATTACCAGACAGATTAGGCAGAATCTAGTGTTAATCTCATGCACATTTTAAATAATGCACACTGGCAAATTTCTCACTTTTATTCGAGGCATGATGGAGCAGGTGCAGCTATTCTATGTGGGACAACTACTTTCACGTTCAAAATTTTTCACACATTATGCCCACCAAATAGGCATTTCTTTCTTGTTTAATACAGCGAGAGCGTAGGCGATTGGATATAAACAGCAAAATGGAAAAGGTAGTTTCTACCTGGATTATGTAAAGGGTGTTGTTTTTAAAGGGATGTTTGAGATGAAGGCTAAATAATATAAACATATGTTATTTCGATAGTGCGTCAACAGAACTAAGAATTTGATTAAAATAACATGGGAAATGAAATGAGGAGATATACAGCTACGAGTATGAAAAAGAAAAAAACAACACCTTTTTAGGTGAGATTGTTTGTTAAGAGGTGTTTCAAAGCCTTATTTATGAGTTCCTAAAGGCTTGACCAATAAAAAAATATTGTTCTCCTTCTGGTGAGATGTATCGCCCAATGTCGTATTTGTGCATGCAATTTATTACTTCTCTCAATAGAGAGAATACCAGAAGTTTAAGTTGGTGCCATAGGATATTAATAAAAATGTGATATTGTGAAATATCAATGGTCCATCATATTATGTTTGAAGTGATTTGCAACGGTACATGTTTGACAACAACTATATAAAGCTTTTGATAGGATCTAAGAGAGAAAAAGAATCATCAATTTGGGTTTGAAATCAGGTATATGTGAAGGTGAACGTTGTTCGATACTTACAGAATTACACCTTTCATGCATGAGAACAACATGGTAGATTATATAATGCAAATGTAGAAAGTTCAGGAGTCAATTCAACTAGTTCGCTTAGAACAGTACTCAGTAATACTATTATTTTGTTTTTGATATTTGCAGTTCATTTATAAGCAAGGTTTTAAAACATAATAGATAGGTTGTGATGTTACATACGCCGTGCGCCAAGGCCGCACCATGATGTGTGCGTAAATATCACGTAAGGCCGCATACTCAACCAACCGCGTGACCTGATTTCGTCTTAAAAAAAAATCAAATAGGATGGAAATTCGTGAAAATACTTCTATAGGTCAATTCTTATGTTACATGCAGACGTACCAATAACTGTACAGTATTATATACCTGCCAGCCTTAATACATTCTGATTTGTATATAATCGATCAGCAAGGATGTTCAATATCAGGTGGGTGATACAGAAGTGTCTATTGACATCGACAGCTAAAGTCTACTTTTTAGACTTGAGACCCGCGCAAACACACCTTTCGGATACGCGAAACCAATGGTACCACTTTCTCAAGTGAAGTGCTTATAGTGTCTTTTCATCACTTACTGACAGTCACCTGTCATGTAAAGCGTTAATAAGTTAACAATTTATAGTTTGATCAGTTCGCAATCGGCGGGCCTTATAACATCGCGGATTAATATCAATAAATTCTTTTGGACAATTGTCATGTGACATCTCGCCATAAGTATTAAAATTATTAATTGAAGTCTTATACCATGTCTACTTTCTTTAACACGCAAAATATAGACCATGCGGATCAGCTATATGACCCTTAAAGTGAGTCTTTTTTTTTTATCTTTCTAGCCCGTGAGGGTCTTTATTAAAGTGACACAAAAAACAACAATATACAAACATGTATATTAACAAAAAAAACACACAAAAATTACATCAGCCAGCAATGATTTTTACATAATATATGACAAAAACTTTTCTAAAATGGTATTATCAATACATTGGTTCCCATTTCTTGACATGAACACCATATTTATCTTTACTGAAGGCAATATTTTTCTCAACTTTTTCCATAAAGTATAACCACGCCTTGAAATCAGAGAAATTCAGTTTTAATTCTTGAACTCTACACTTGTAAATGTATCTTTTTACAAAAAGTATAATCATATTTATGAAAACCATATTTATATCATCTTTATAGCATCCAAGACAAATGTCAAAATATGTTAGCTGCACATTGATATTTACATCTTTCAGCCATTTCATAATATTGTCCCAAAACCTTGATACACTGTGACAATCCCACATTAAATGTCTCATTGTTTCCTTAGCTTTCTTACAAAATGAGCATCTGTCACTTTCAATTTTTCCAATTTTAAACAAGAATTCATTTGTTGGAAGAATCCTATGGATGAACCTAAATTGAAAATAGTGATCTTTAGTTTCAATTGTACACCTGTATGGCATTGAAAACACCTGCTTCCAATCAACATCCATCATGCCCCTCTCACAATTAAATTCAATCTCCCATTTAAGCGCGCTTCAGACTCCGTATTGTACGTACAATATTGTATGTACAATACTTTTCGTGACGTCAAAAAGTATTACACGTGCAATAAATAGTATGTACCGGGAAAATATATATTTTGCTACAATCATAGGTTGCTTAATTGATACGGAGTTGCCAAATTTCTAAGAGTTCTAAATTTAGTGAGTGCACGGAATGATGAACATCTTTTAATGTCTTCTTGTACAAAATGGTAGGTATCATAATACCTACCATGATTCAACTGTACTTGAATTATTATATAATCAATGGGCACCTTTTTAAAGTTAATAATGGGGTACGTCGTATTAATACTAATATTAATAATATTAAAATTGTAATAATAATATAAATGGCACATTCAGATCTTATTTATTTATTTATAGATTTATCTATTTAGGCCTATTTATTTATTTATTTATTTATTTATTTATTTATTTATTTATTTATTTATTTATTGATTGATTGATTGATTGATTAATTGATTTAGAGATTCATTTATACTGATATTTAGTCATATATTGATTTAGAAAGTTTAAAAGTATTATTTGTAGGCCTTTGTATTTATTCTGGTTCTGATTTTATTGATACTGATATTTTTGTTAATTTTTAAAGTTTTGGCATAGCATTCGTTACATTATAACACGCTGTGTTATGAATTTGCAACACCTTTTTACATATTGATATCGTTGAGGCATGTTATGATAGGCCTACTTATGATCATCACAATACATCCATAAACGTGTTAATGCAGTAACCGTAGCGTTAGGGGCACGGAAGCCCCCCATTGATCTGAAATATTGGAAAATCCCATAGGAAAACTGCCGAAAACGGCTTGTGCCCCTCCCCCCTCATCAGAACCGGATGCAACGCCTTCTATACTTTTTCATTCATTAATTATAGGCGTATTAATAGTAATGCGTTGAGTTTTTAAAAAGTAATATCCGCCTTTTTTTTTTTTTTTTTTAAATGACATACGGTACTTGTTACAAAAACAAATCAGCATGGAAAACATTTTTTTTTTTTCGTCAGAGGCAGATATTTGGCCTATTCAGTGTCATAAAGCTACAAAATAGACGATCTTTTAAAATCATTTTTAAATGGCTATTTATTTTTCAACCTTATTGTTTGTATTTGTAATGTTCACACAATCTGAACATGTGCTTGTAGGACAACGATTTTGAATTAAACACGTTAATTGTGATATTTTAATTCCCCTAGAACATGTAGAACGTCACAGTTAAGCGTCCAAAATTGTAAGTGGGTTTTCTTTTATTTAACCTCATTATTTCGCTAAAATTACTCGAAAACCCTCCTAAGAGTTGTTATTACTAATAAACATTTCATAATTTTGGGCAAAGGATAGCCAAATAGTTGACCGAAATCGTATATTTGCACCAATATTTGACTGAAATCGTATATTAACATTACCGCCCCTTCGTGGCTTTATTGCAAGCCAAAGTGTGAAACGAGATTACTTGAAATATATATTTCAGAGTTGAAAGAGTTTCAGCCCTACGAATATATTTCTGAAATATGTCTCTCTGATTGGTTGATGGTCAAGAGGATTACGGCATCCTCAAAGCCTCTTGCTGTAATTCTCTAATCGATATCTATTATAGGACCGATCTTCTGAAATCCATACAACCGTGTCAAATGAAATAGTCTCGAATCATAATTTGTGCACGATACAACGTTGATACGTCAGATTTCGGAATTTTATTAAAATAATAGGCATAAATCACATTGAACAGGTTGAATGCTGGCAAAAGTAGATAAAATAACTATGGGTCGAATTTACATTAATCAGTGTCCTGGGGCCAGGATAACATTTAGGACTCCTTCGAATTCTAAAACAATACTTCGCCAAATGACCTTGCTTTCATTTTCTCATTTAATTTGTTTTAATTTTAATAATTTCTTTATCCACTGGCTCTCTGGTAAATCCGGTATTGCCAAATATTTCTTGTCCATTACCCGTGTTAATCTATTTATTTATTAAAATGAACCATCTATAATACAATGTATAGGCCTAGTGTATTTGATAACAAATTTGTTTTATTTTTGATTGGAATTTGGGTTCCATTACACGATTTCATAATAAGATATGTTTGGGCATGGCGGAATTAGTATATGATTAAAATAGACATACTCTTAGGCCCCCTTTTTAATGTTTGTAGGCCTACATTATTGATATCAATATTTATGTACAAAATGCAAAAGAATGTATATATATTATTTGATTGTTTTGTAAACATTCAATTTGATGTTTACTCATAATTATGTCTGGAAAGTCAGGGAAAAACTAAGGAGTATCGGTATTTAGTTTCCTGAGAAAGTGGATCAGATGAGCAGTGAGTAAAAACATTTGCCCTAAATCTTTATTTGATTTTTATTGTTTTATGAATTTATTAGGGCTACTGGTAAAGTGCAGAAAAAACCTCCAAACGCACTCTAGGATTTTTCATCAGCAGCAGTAGAAATTTCTCTTGCATAGATTTTCTGGTGACCTCGCTGGATTTAGCAAACAATGAACCGTCAGGGTTATAGCGCGTTATTTAATCTGATTCAACTCGTCGTGGCACGTATATTTATTGCACGTGTAATACTTTTTGACGTCACGAAAAGTATTGTACATACAATATTGTACGTACAATACGGAGTCTGAAGCTAGCCTTATGCTTAGCTGTTGGGATGATTGTGCTTTGCTGACACAGCAATTGATATGCAAATGAGCAAACCTTTTTGGCAGCTCTGAGTTGGTTAATCAACTGTATCTCACGGTCTAGCATGCTAGTAGGAGTCAACTGATGTTTATAATGTTTGGAGACTGCATTAATTACCCTGAAATACTTGAAAAAGTTACACTTAATATTGTATTTTGCTTGAAATTCTTCATATGTCATAAAATGATTTTCAAAAATTAAGTCTCCAACAAAGTTCACACCTTTTTCACACCATGATGTATAATAAATTGTTTCTCTGTTTATCTTAACATGAGAATTATGCCATAAAATATCATCATTATTTTCAACACAAATGTTTCTCAAATTAAACCATGACTTCATAACCTCACACAAAAAGGAGTTATGAATATTCTTATACTTAAAATCATTGACTGACCTTGGTTTACAATACCAAACCCATTCACCACCAACTTTGGAAAGTTCCTTGTAGAAAAGGCTTTTCCATTTTCCTTTATTATCATCATCTAAATATCTCTTTACCCATGTCACTTTTAAGGCATTACAAAATGAGAAATATTTGTCATTTTTACACCTCCATTTTCTTTGTTACAGTACATTACATCTCTCTTAACCTTATCTGGTTTACTATTCCAAATAAATTTGAAAATAATTTGCTCCACTTGTTTCATGTATTTTGAGGAGGGGGTAAGTAAAACAGAAAATAAATAAGTTAATTGTGAAAGAGCCAGTGATTTAACAATTGTAATTCTGCCTATTGGGGTCAGGTCCCTCTGCGACCAGATGTCTAAAACAGTTTTTAACTTCTTTAATTGAGGATCAAAATTTAGCTCAAACAGCTTAGTCTTATCCAAAGAGACATTTATCCCAAGAAATTTAACCGGGCCCTTTGACCACTGATAATTTTCCTCTGGAATTGGATTATCAACATTATCTTTTAAAGAGCCAATTTTGAGAAAAGTGGATTTATCGATATTTAACTTCAAACCAGAAACTGTACCAAAATTTTGTATGATATCAACTGCATTCAAAATTGATTCTCTGGATCCATCTAAAATAAGTGTGGTATCATCTGCAAATTGAGTGATTTTAACATGGTTATCATTAATTACAATACCTTTCACCTTTTTATTTTTACGAATAGAGATACCCATAAGTTCTGCACATAATATGAAAATATAACAACTTAAAGGGCAGCCTTGACGCACGCCGCGAGATAAAAAAAAAAATTTGACATATAACCATTATTTACAACACAACTACTTATTTCTGTATAAAATACTTTGACCCATTTTTTCAGATCTCTTCCAAAACCAAATAATTCTAGACTCTTTTGCACAAAATCCCATTCAAGTTTGTCATATGCTTTTTCAAAGTCAATAAAGAAAAGGGTACCCGGTACATTATACTCTTCAGTATACTCAATGATATCAAGTACTAGCCTAGCATTTTCACCAATATATCTATTTGGCAAAAAACCTGTTTGATCACATGATATAATAGAATTCAAATTCTTTTTCATTCGATTGGCAATCACTTTGGCAGCTATTTTGTAGTCAACATTCAAAAGGGAGATCGGCCTCCAGTTTTTTAAAAAATCTTCATCTTTCCCTTCTTTGGGAATCAATGTAATAACACCTCTACGTTGACTCACTGACAAACAACCTTTATTGAAGGAATAATTAAAAGATTTCACCAAAATAGGCCCAATTTGGTTCCAGAAAATTTTGAAGAATTCTACGGGATAGCCATCAGACCCTGGACTTTTTCCATTTGGCATAGATTTTACAGCATTGAGACACTCACCAATTGTCATAATTCCCTCACATGAGTTGACCTGTTCATTTGACACCTTGGGAATATCATTTAAAGTAATGCCTAGTTTATTGAGAATACTTTTACTATCCTGATTATCAATTGTACTTGTATAAAGTGCAGAGTAGAAATCAACTTCTTCATCCAGAATTGCAGCACTACCAGTAATAACATTACCATGCTTATCATTTAACTTACAAACACTCTTCTTTGTGAAGTGCCGTTTTTCTAAATTTAAGAAGTATTTGGAATTCTTTTCACCTTCTTCGACCCACCTGGCTCTACTGCGTATCATGGCCCCTTTGGCCCTATAATTATACATAGATTCCAATTCCCTTTGTTTAACTTCAATAGATGCCAGTACATCTGGGTTAGAATTTTGTGCATACAACATTTCCAAATTTGTAATTTCATTCTCAAGAGATTTTTGCAAGTTATTTCGCTCTTTAGCTTTTTTTAACAGAATATCTTATAGTATTACCTCTTACAACACATTTTATAGTCTCCCATAAAATACTAGGATCGGCTTCACTATTCTCCTTTACAATATTGTCAATGTCTGCTTTTACCATGTTTACATAATTAATATCATTTAATAACGAAACATTTAATTTCCAGTACCCTTTACCTGGCTTTTCATAATTGTCATTAAACACAGTAGAAATTAATGAGTGATCTGTTCGATAACCATGGGATATAGTACAATTCTCAACACATACTTTTAGTGTCTTTGTAATTATGAAATAATCCAAACGACAAAGTATTGGTGGGTCACCATTAGATTTCCATGTAAAACATTTTGTATTTGGATTCATATCACGCCAAATATCAATAAGGCATCTTTTTCTCCATAAATTTCAATACCTCCGATCTTGCCTTAAAATTTGTTTGCTTTCTACCACCTTTTTTGTCAAGAGCCAAATTAAAAACAAAATTAAAATCGCCACCGTAAATTATTCGATCACATTGGAAATGGTTTAGATTAGTATCAATTTCACGAAAAATTGAGGGCAATCATCATTCGGAGCATATATATTAACACATGTAAATATTTTATCTGCAATTTTAACATCAACAATAATATACCGTCCATCATTGTCAATAACACTGTGTTCAATTGTGTAAGCAAAATTACTGTGAAACAAAATACCAGTACCTTTACTGTTCGTAGTACCATGGCTCCACAAGGCTTTTGAGCCCCATTCATTGGTCCAACACTTAATATCATTTAAAGTGCTATGGGTTTCTTGAAGAAAATACATTGAGAATTTTTATCTCTTAACCATAAAAAGAGTTCATGTCTTTTATTTCGGTCTCGTAGACCTTTGACATTTAAAGAACATATTTTAAAGTCAGTCATTAGTAAAGTTCTTTATGGTATAATTTTTACAAGGGTATCGATTGCTGGCTGCCACATTGAAGAAATTAAAAGACATTGAAATTTGAACATTAACTTCCATTTGTAGGCTATGAAAATGAAATAATTGCCTACATAGGGTAGACCAAGTTTTAAGCAAAAACCATAGTCATAATTGTGGTTCTGTAAGTTGGTAAAATAAAAAACACATGTCCATAGAGTTCCTATGCCACCGAAAAAACACTAAATGAATGAGTGCAGCAGTTTGCCATTTCTAAAGTTTATTTTTAGATCTCACTTGATTTTATCTTTCTGCTTGTTCCATCCGGTTCAACAATACGAAGGACTGCTGGGAAGTTCACAAACACTTTCCTGTTCTTATTTTCTTGTAATAGTTCATACCGCTTCTTCCATAACTTCTGTCTTTCTGCTTGCAACTTCTTACTCAAGTCTTCTGCTATTATCACTGTTGCGTCAGGGAATGGATTGTCTTTAAGTTTAACCGCAGCATTCAGCACCCGTTGTCTGTCTCCGTATCGCAAAAAAGCGATATGAATTGGTCTGGCTTATTGTGTTTTTGCTTATTTGCAAACGTTGGTGTGCGATGCGCCCTTTCTATTTCTTCGACTTCCAGCTCTAGGTGATCTTTGAAAAAGGTTTTTAGAAAGTCACTGCATTTCTTGTTTTGATTACCTACTTCTTGATTACCCTCTACACCTTCTGGCAATCCGAACACTATGAGGTTATTTCTACGTAGCCTGTTTTCAAGAGAATCTACATGGTCGACTAATCTGTTGAAGTCTTCTACACTGGCTTTAGATGCCATGTCATCCTCTAGGGATTGCTGTCGCTCTTCAACTTGACTAACATCTGCTTTAATATCAATAAGTTCTTTCTCTATATTTGTCAACCGATTATTTATCGAATCAAGCACATCTAATCTCTTTATTATAATGTCAAATTGCGCTGAGCTATCCATCATATTCATAGTATTCATAGCGGGATTCATAGGTCTATTTATAATGTCAGCGTTAGTTCCACTACGGCACAGCGCCGATGTGTCTGGGTTGTCGAATTCAGCACCTCCTTCTGTCGACGAAACACGCCGATATTTCTCACCTGGTTTTCTTTCTTTTTCTTGTGAAGTTTTCTGTCCTTTGTTGCTTGGCATCTTGATATTACTTAACTTGTTAGGTATATCAATAGTTTATGCTGCTCTGGTTCTAATAATGGTGTAAATAAAAACAATTTCGGTGGCAGGAAAAGACAGCTGATGTTTACGCCATCTTTGACATGCGCAGAACCATGCGTGAGTCTTTTTTTTGGCGAAGTGGTAAAACCCGAATAATTCCCGTCGATTACTAGCTAATCAAAGTATAATGGCGGAACCTTTTGTTAGAAACAATTGAACCACTTTTATGGATAACCTGTCGGCAAAACAGTTCATTATAACCTTATTGGTGATAACACAACACCAAGTAAAATGACCAGGCAGCCATAGTTACTTTGCAAAACAGCTGATCATGATTTGTTATCCGAATTTACGTTTTTCGGATTACAACTGCCCTACCCACCCTCTCCCCATCCATCGCCAAACATCCCCCCACACACACCCACCCCGGGAGATTTCACATGCCCATAGATGTTAAGTTATCTTTATCTCCAGAAAAGAAGCTCATGATATTTCAGCAATAACTATTGGGAGGGGCGTGGGGGTTTGGGGTTAAGGGGGGTTACTTGTTCTTCCCGGTTCCTAGTACCGCGACATGCGGTGAAAATCAGCATAGTTATTTTGACGTCCTCCGGCGTTTTTACGTCGTTGATGTCCAAAATCTGAAATCGCAATCTCTTTCTATATACGGCCAGTATCACATACATTTCAATGGAAAATCTGTACGTATCAACGTCACGTATGAAGTAACATTTTTACACATCGCTATAGCTTTATTTTAACAAACAAAATATATTAATAGTTAGACTTTCCTTCGTATGTTCAATAGGCTTCAATGGACACATTTGTGCATTTTCTTCATCGTCTGCACGGTCTTTTCGTACGTGCAGAATCTTTGGAGAGTGGTTTTGAATAGTCACATGGGTATACGATCACGACGTATTGGAATCGCAACAGGGATGAAATATACTAACGTTTGCAAAGAACATTTTCCACATGAAATTAAAAATTCTGGGTTAAATATTGACGAAATCTGATCAGAAGAAAAGCAACGAAAATTACCTAAACAAATTAAAACTGTATAAGCAATAATACGCGCTCCCATTTTAGAGCAGGTTTATAAATCTTAGAACACTTATAACTGTCAGCTTGAGCTGTAAGAGTATCATATTTCCCTTATTTGCATTCAAATGAAGGATCCTGACACATTTCTCTTCCCATCGATCTGCGCTACTCAGTAAGTGTTGACTAATGTAAAATCATGTGAATCACTTCTATTGACTTTGCATTTGAGAATGGTGGAAGGGGCAAACGAATATTCATGAATGTAAGATTAATAACTGCGCATTAGTTGTTTGGAGGGTACTGTGGATAAAAAGTCATATTGGCTTTTGAACAGCATGGCGAAATCAGGCAATGTGCAAATATGATACGCGATGCGTGTGATCCAATCATATTTTATTAATTTTGTAAAAACGCGAACGCAAATTGAAGTCACTAATATCTCACAATTGACAGCCGCAAAATTCGTAAATGTACCAGGGTAAATATATATACTAGTAACCTCAGCGCGCGCCGTGTTGTGCGTCGAACAAACTGCTCGCACGCTGGATTGTGCGCCACTTTAGTTGCACAGATTGTGATTGACATTTTTTTATTATTGTTCGTCCTTTTTTAGCCTGTTCGATTTTTGGAAATGGAAATGAAAATGAAAATTGATGAAAGTGACTGTTATGGATGAGGTTAATAACTTTGCATCGGTTATATGCAATTTTTGTTTTTTTTTTTGCCCTCCAAAAAACGATGCAAATGTTTGTTAAATATGCAACTCCTCATTTTACAGACCGCGTTGCTATTGCGATGGCATCTTTCTCTGGTTTACCAGCATAACTGTTTGGAGTTAAGCATGTGGTGGTTGGTTTACCGACAACATGACTTATAATATCTACCAATGAATTTGACACATTGTATCCTATGAATCCTGTATAGTCCACTACGGGGCGGAGAGGTGTGTCCTTCTTATGGATTTTAAACTTCCGCAGATACGGGGCATACAAATATGTACTTTATGAAATTTCATCTAATTATTTAGACTCACGAGCACGCTTACAGACTAGTCCATGCCTTTTCCCATGGCGGTGACACAACATGTAGCGTAGATATCGTCGGTCGCAACACATAGTGGCGTAGAGTGATTTTCCAAATTTTCCGTTTCACATAGTGGCGTATAGGTTTAGAGCTAGCTATTATCCTATAATAGTTATTCCTTGTTAACTATTAAAGATACAGTTTAATAGTTTGAATCTTAAACTTCAATTTCAAATGGAATCAGGTAGCTGAGAGATAACAGTGGAGGAGTATCGACTCTGTTACTAGTAGCATATCCTTCAAAAATGTTTTGCCCGGAGACGTATTTTGTTCTTCACGTACGCCACTATGTGTTGCGACCGACGATATATTGTGTCCGGTAGCTGTCTGATATGTTAAAGGATTATAATAATCAACGCGGAACATAAATCAATCATTTGGTATGGATAATCCCTGGATACTGTTACAACTACTGGCGACTACTTCTTGAATGGATCATTTAAGCGTACACTGATTTGTCAGAACTCGGTAGAATTACATGACCTATCTCAGTCTCAGACGTCAACACATTATTGTGATCATGGCAGTACCATAATCATTGTTAGATTTGTAAATTTTTGGTAAAATACAGAATTGAGATCTTACTTAATTATGATATAGATATAAAGATGACATATTTGCTAGAACATATAATAATAAGTATCAAGTATATAATGCACATGACATGTCGTCTGAAATGATGTTAAGTATCATATTTAATTATAAATATACAAATTGAATACATAGGAAATATTCCAGAATATATATATGTTCCGCAATCAATGTTTTTATAAGGGTCTTTGAAGAACTAATTAAATTGTATACAATTGATTAATATGTGTTTCAATTGCACTTGTCTCACGGTACTCAGGAGTATCATTAATTTTCTATTCGCAACAGCGAAAGACTTAATGATATTTAAATGTATTAATGATACTATATACATGCTTTAAAACCCAAGTCTCCTTAATCAAACTTGGTGCTGACACTGAGTTACTACCAAATGTCTTTCTCTTCAGTGTTCGACGCGACAGCCTCAAGCTGATGTCACAGGTCCGGCTTTTAAGGATTACTAGTAATCATTTATTAATGTCGCATTTCATGATCAAGCAACAAATTCTTTTTAATATATATTTTATATAAACTGACAATGATTCCGACTTGGAGGCTCATGCTCTATCCCCCCTTGCAAGGGCGTCAGTCCGAAGTTGATCGTGGTGGTGGTGGAGGGGGATGGAGGTGGTTCAAGTTTGTTAAATAGCACAGCGAAGTATCACCTCAAAAATTTCAGTTGTATACTATTTGAAGTGAAAGTTGGGTTCAATTCGCGCGAAGCGCGCATAAGTTTACAATTTTACACTATTTTATACCCAAATCAAGGTGGTTACCAAATGTGTACATAGACCTATTAACAGAACTAATAACAAGAATAATTGTTTTCTTTGAGGTGATGGGTGGGGTGGCGTCAAAGAAAGAACTTTAAGAAGGAAACACTTAGTCCCTGCTGATTTAATATTTGAGTCGGCTTCGTGATGGGTATCTACGTCTTGTTCCGTATCCAAAGATTTATTGTCTGAATATCATATAGCACATACACGTGTATCGATCCCGGGTATTGATTTAGTTTCCCTGCTGTACAGTGTAATTATTTACCAGGCGATGTCGATGTGCAGGGTGATTGTTCACGCAAACTTGTTATACTATTTTAGCCCCCAATTAATGTGAATTTGAATGCTGAATACTATTATAGCCAAAAATCAAGGTATGATATCGAATAGGCCCCTATTGCCTTAAGCCTACTTGGACCAAGTAAGTATTTAGCGAAACGTGGAGGGAGGATTTGATTTTGTGTCCCCCTAATCCAGAAATTGACGCCCATGCACCTTTACATTACTATTCCTTGTTACGGTACTGTTCCAGAAGGCGAATATTGTTCTCTAGACGTCATGGACGTTGTGCCAAACTAGTACTTGATTATGATGTGACAAGATTGGCTTCTACCATGTTGGAAATGTACCATCTCTACAAGCTTAACAATTTAAGGGTATATCTGTATGACAGTATCGGTCTCCTGCGTATAGGACAATTTGATCAATCTTACATACAAGTCAGTTTTCAATCTTTCCGGCAAAGTTATTGGCGTGACATCTTATTCCATACTATACGGTGCCTAATTTTGGTATACTGTAAGCAAATTACTACAATCGCCTGTCATCGTGGTAGTATCTGAATCCTGACGTAATCAATAAAGATATCTCATCGTTAAGGACTATTAGAGAACAGGAGTATCCCATTCATGTCAATCACAGCCATTTCTAGGTTTAGATGCAGTGTCGAAGACTCATCAGCACACAGTGACATTGCTCATGTTCCCAGTGTGATTATGTTACTTGCTAACTAGGCTATATGTTGCTTGATGATTGATCAAAGATTTTACTAACATAATAAAATGACTAACTGCTTTATGAACTGCCTAACTAGTTGGTTTTTTAAACTTTGTTTATACTTTTAGTGTTATTCCCCTTTGAAAGTTGTTTCATATATTTCGATTTTTTACTTGTTCCATGAAATGATAAATTAGGTCAATTTGATCATATACATATATTGATGATTTATACCCTGGTGTCAACTTTAATTGCTCGTATGTATAATTTTAATTTATACCACAATTACCATGATTATGGCAGTGAAGACGGTAGGGGCAACATCAAATCGCTAGCGTTCGCTCAAAGCGCTGGCGTGCACAAGCATGCGCTCAAAGATGCCGCATAGATACGCAGGCGAAACAACGGTCTCAAAATGGTATAGCATAGTTTCTGAATTAACTTCAGAGTGAAAGTTCATACGTACTTTTGACGCTAATGTTAGATTTTTATTAGATTGGTTACATTTAGATTACCTTTACGTTAGCAATTGAAACGTTTATTATTTTTGCATAATACTATGTACAGTGTATACATTGTACATGCTTGTTCCAGAAATGTAAACTCCAAATTTGTATGAATTATTCATTGTACAATCATTTAATTCAACAAGTTATAGAATAATCCGATCCGAAGTTAGAAAATAAACTTAGTTCGTATTATTCTGTGATATATTGGCAGTAAAATGAAACCTAAAAAAAAGTTTTAATAAAATAAAGTAGTTTTTTTGTGTCAAAAACTTCACTTTAGTAATTGAATGGGATTTTGATATAGAAAAAAATCAAAAACGCTTTTGGAAAAACAACAACAACTGGCAAGTAAGGTTTTCGCATTAATACACAAATCCTATATCATTTTCAGGAATTCTGTGCATGACACCGTAGCCGATAATTCGCTGATGAAAGATTTTCCACATCATACGGGCTATATACAATAATTTTGTCAGAATTTCCGTTTTGATTTTCATCGTTTTGCACCGACTGCCAAAATGGCGAACTCAGTACTTTATTTGGAATGCAACCAGCAGAAATGTTCGATATTTACACTGTGGCATGTGGAATCATTAATCCTTGGTTATATTTTGCGCGTTGATTTTGACAAATTGGCAGTCGGGAGTGAAAATGGTGCAATCAAAACGGAAATTCTGACAAAAATATACAGCCCCCCCCCCTAGAAAGTTGGGGAAATCTTTCATTAGCGAACTAAACTGGCCTCAAAAAGACTCTTATAATTTTTCACAAGGTCATATCTTAAAATCCTCTCCATAAAAATGAACACAAATTGCACACAGGATTACTTCAATACTCTAATCTAAACACTGGTCAGTAACCAAACAGTTGTCCAACTGACACAACAGCAAAATACACTGATATGGAACAGCTTCCGGCACCACATTCACTGACCAATCAGGAAACAGTTAAACAGGTTAAGTATTCTACACTGCTTGCTCAAGTCAAGTCAAGTCAAGTCAAGTTAAACTTTATTAATCCATTTCTGGAAATTACATGCACATGAGATCATAATAAAATGCATTAGAGAACAAGCGTAATACGAAAACATATATTATAAGCACAATGAAATTCAAAGGCACTCCCTAGAAATGGTATGAAAACATAAATCAAGCCATTACTGAACATGTATTATAAATCAAGCCATTTATACGGGAACTTAATCCTCTTGAAGTGGAAGTCATTACAGAACTTCGGATTTTTGTACGTCATGAGCACACACAAAAGTTTATGCCAAGCTTGACGTTTGGAACAAAAAATTATCTTAATTTAATTCAATCAGTAATTTTCTGCAACATGTGGCATGTTTTTTACGCAATCCAAATTAGATTACCAATACTTGGTCTTTTAATTAAATAATACGTAAAAGGTAATTATGTAGTCTATGAGGAACTGCGGATCCTGCGGAAACTATTGTTCTTAAATTGACTTATTTTCATTCATAATTCTCGGCTCACTATAGATTTTCGCGTGAACTTCCACTTCCCGAGGCTCCTATAATCCCCTAGACGTTGGAGTTTCTGCTTTTGAACTGTATTTCACAAACTCTCTAATATCAATTTCATAACCTTATAGTGGCAACAAGTCGGTTAATAATGTGCCGATTGATCTTATGGCGCTGTGTTCTATTAATAATTATCTCTAATTAATCGCTTGGTTTACGAAATATTACGCATGATGTGACTTAATTATAGGATAGCTATAAAGTCCCAGACATTACAGTGTCATATTGTGAAATCATGCAACACAACTTTATTAATAAAGTTAAATGATAATGTCAAGCTACCGTAAAGTTAGATGATGATATTAAGGTACCGTGAACAGATTCACAGACAGAATCATGAACACCGCGCCGTCATTGGTTGCTTTATAATTATAACACTTATATATGTTTTTATTCTAATTCGGCAAATCATTTAGGTGTGATACTGTTGAATTTACTTATTTGAAAGCAAATAAATAGCACGCAATGGTTTTAAGGTGGCACTGCACATTTTAAACAGAATAATAAATATACTGTTATATTTAATATGGGTCCCGCGCGCTCACCGCTGAAATTTCCAGAGGGCGTTATATATATTACGGATAAGCTGCCAGTAAATAGGTCGATTGTTTGATGAAACATCAAAAAAGGAGATGAGTCTGAACAAGTTTTGCTGATTCATGAAAATTTCATTTTTATTCCTCGAATTCAGGCTAAAGTGCACACAAGAATTTTTTTTAAATGTTTTAGAATACACTGTATAGTTTCAACGTTTTCAACAGAAAAAACTCGCGAGATCACGTTGCGCCCTCACGCCCCATGGTATGACAAGAACCTTCGCGAAGCAAAACAGGAAAAGCGCGCACTGGAAAGAAAATGGAAAAAGTCGGGACTAGAGATTGACAAACAACTCTTTCACCACAGCTGCTCTGAATATAAGCAGAAACTTGACAACGCCAAGACTGTTTGGTGTGATTGACAAGATGTCCGTTCCACGGACACCTGTTGTACTTCCATCACGCGTTTCTTCCGATGAGCTTGCCAATGAGTTCGTGGAGTTTTTCGATCACAAGATTCAAAAGATCAGATCTTCTCTTGACAATACCATCCCACCCCCATCGTCTGTGACAGTGACAGAAACATGCTCTTCGTCTTTTGGACAATTTCGCTGTGTAACACTTGACACAACATGTGAACAATGTTTGTCGGAACGCGACACATGCAATCAGATGCATTGGACGGATAAGACACTATCTGGATCAAGCGACAACAGAGAAACTCGTTCACGCCTACGTAACATCGCGATTGGACCAGTGCAATTCTCTTCTATACGGACTGCCTGACGAGGAGATCGCGAAAATGCAAAGAGTGCAAAACACAGCAGCAAGGCTTGTCACACGGGCAAAGAAGCAGGACAGCATCTCCAAGATCATGCGCGACTTACACTGGCTCCCTATCCGCAAGAGAATAGCATTCAAGATCAGCCTACTTACTTTCAAGGCTCTTCATGGACAAGCACCACCATACATCTCGGAACTCATTACACCTTATACCCCATACCGGACTCTTCGATCTTCGACGCAAAACCTCCTCAAAGCTCCTTGCCGTCGCCCACGCACAGCGTATGGTAGAAGATCATTTGCAGAAGCTGCATACAAAGAGTGGAACAATTTGCCTTTACATGTACGACTTGCTCCATCTATCAATGTCTTCAAAACACAACTCAAGACTTTCCTATTTAATCAATAATGTTGTCATGTGCAATCTCATTCAATTGACTTTATAAACTGTATTTACTGTATTTTTTGTGCAATCATGCGGAATAATGTCCAGAGGAAGAATGTCCTGATGTCGTGGACTGGTTTTGTTGTTGTTTTTTCCTTGCTCATTCGATGGCCTGATATACAGGCTACCACGACATGACATTCTGCTCTCTGTTCTCTTTTATTGTGTATTATTTGTCTTCGTTTTAATATGCTATTCCTGTTGTATAATATTAGTTTTTAAATCAAACTGTAGTTTTATTCTAAGATTTGACTGTATATTGTACATGTAGACTTAAGTTTACTGGTATTTTTATGCTGTACTTTGGTTTTTAGTTTGTTAAGCGCCTTGAGACCCTCTGGGTTAAGGGCGCTATATAAGAGTCTGTTATTATTATTATTATTATTAACGTAGGTCTTTTAAAGAACAACGCTAAATCCTTAAATGCTAAAATCTGAAACAGGTGCTTAAAGTCACTGAAAATACCAAGTTGTATAGCCAAATATGTGCAAATTTCAGAGTATGCTGGCCCCCTTGACATAGTCTGTGCTACCGACATAATGTACTTATATCACCCATAGGAAGTGAAAATCCTGGGTCGCGAGTATACAAGGACTACCCAGCTATTTAGATTTTTTGTACTTTTTTAGCCCATTTTTGAGCATTTTTGTCAAATCTTCACCCTTGAATGTAATAGCTGCTTTACCCTTGCCCCCCACTCGCTGAAAAAGTCCTACCTAGGCCTCTGTTTGGGAGACTTCTTCGTACGTAGTCCATTTGCCCATTGTGCATTGGGTTATTACATTTAAGCACAAAACTCAGATGTGTATATTTGTGTACAAATTTACAATGTGTTCATAGATTTTCAGGTCTGATCTTTTTAGTCACCGTACGTACTAACTATTGTTGTAAGCTTCCCAAGTGATATGTATATCTCGGGCTTTCGCGATCAACAAACTGGTAGATCATAAAATCAGAATTGTTCATTATAAATATGCCAAGATATGTTGCATTCAATAACATGCATCACACCACTCTTCGCCATACATACATTCTCCCAGCCACATTTCCCTAACATATTAAATATGAAATTTAAAAAAAGAAGGAAATTTAATTAGGCAGAGGCAGGGCTCGAACCCACGCTGCATTGCGCCGCTATCACGTATACCATGCATATGACCAGCGCCTTAGACCGCTCGACCACGAAGGACTTGATAGTGTCATTGTGAAAATTTAAACATATAATATTAATAAATCGCAACTTCATTACTACATCATATTTTGGAATTTCATCTGCATAAAACATTAATGTGTATTATAATAAAGCTACCATTATTTATATTGTTGAATTCTCAAGCGCATAGAGACAATTAATACGAGGGAGGGTCCTATGAATAGGCCTATATACACAATACATAAAATCGATTTTGATATCGGCCACGTGCTCTGCTGTGCATGTGGTTTCCCGCAGTGGCGGAAGTTGTATTACGAAGTGCTCCGAACTCCATTTTGAGGCAAATGCTTTTGACAAGGCATTGGATTGTTCCAGTTTGCATCCTAAATCCACATTAGACCCCTAATTTTATTTACGAAATCAAAAGATTAGATTATCATAACAACAAAACGGTAATCTTTTGTCGGGTCTAATGTGAAAATTACCTAAAAAAACAAAGTTTTTAAAGAATTAATTTTCACTTAATAAAAAAAAAAAAATGGCGTATATAAGATTGAAATAAATTCTCTACCTTCCATACTAGATCAATTGTGACGCAAGTTGTTATCAAAAATTGTTGTGATAGATGTACAGTTAATATTCATATATTCCATTACCTATCTGATGGTGCAGTTTTTACACAGAAAATATTTATTTGAAAAACCTACCACTCGGCTTTTTCCGGAAAGGTCACAGGGTCGCCGTGACCTGTGCAATAATTACAATTAAAATTTTTCTTATTCTAACAGCCAGCGTTTCTAAAATGCAGTATGGCGAATTGTGGTGTAAACATGCATATACTTTACCTTTTCTGTCACAAATTATATACTTTTTATAATCATTTATTGAATAATTTAATTGTGATAAACATCAGTTTAATTTCGAGTTCAAATGAATGCGTTCATCATGATTTACGTATTTTCATTTATCTAAAATCGGTTATGGCATTGTTTACTGTTTTGGTGGAATGTTTTACAGCTCAAATACATGTCACAAGCACAATTTTATCATACCAATAAAAGAGTGTTTATAATTTATATCACGTACTTATCCTTTGTTTAGAATATCTCAAGTTTGAAATACAGCGACAACAAATTGAAATAAGTTGGAGATACTTCAGACAGAGATGTTCCAATTCAGATGAACAAAATGTAGAGAAAATAAGTAACTCGGTCAACGTCACTTACAATTGCACCGCTAGATTTGACATATCTTGGTAAAGTAAACAGACCATGCGAGTAATCCATGTTTCACAGATTATGCATAAGTAAACCTTTTTCTTTCCTAAGCGATTCACACACGGCAGAATACAAAATAATCCAATGGTGCCAACAGCAATATACGTTACTTTATGCTGTAGCACGACCTAACAATTAAATGTGTCCATTTTTATCAACAGGTCTATGAGCAGACATGATTTAGAGGCCAAAATGAATAAATATGATGTTCGAATGCGATAAATAGGAACAATAATGTAGCAGTGAGTGTTGGGGTTAGTACTCTTTGATTTTGGTTTGGCGATAATACGATAATTTAATATGTCAATATTTTGTTGTTTTCTAAAATTATTCCAGAGCGTAGGAACTAATACTGCCAAAGTGATCCATTCTATACTTTTTGTTCTTTAAACATTATGTTGAAAAACAACCGTTCTATCACCCGTTTCTTTTGGAAGCCAAACAACGGTCTAGTGTAAACACCTATCTAACTAGATCGATTAGTTCGCCGTAAGGGTCGCATCCGGTGAGCGTGACTCCGGATACAACGCGTTCGTTTTCTGTTGATTTTGATATCAAAGTTTGAAATGGAAGAAACCACTCTGCGGATGAGTGTTGACAGCAAATATTGCTTTTACCTTGTTGCTTTAGCAGTAATAATGATGGTAACCTAGATGATATAGGTCAGTTAGATATGGCTTTTTCATTATAGCCTATATACCCAGCAAGACACTTCCATTTTGGAGCTTAACTATTATCCAATTCTTAATGATCAACTGTCTTTGACATGCATAAGGTGATACATATACCATGAAAGTGATTACACATGAATTTTAATCATTGCTGGTCATGTCTCGGCCACATAATTCAACTATTTGTGTGAGTGCAAATTTTAAGAAGGCCACTATTTCCAAGTCACGACCATTGCCGAAATATTCCTTTTGTCAGCTTCTTGACTTGCATGTTCCAGCCACATATTCTTTTCCAAACATTTGTATTGTATTTATCCGGGAAAGTTGGATCAATGTAATCTTTGAAGCAATGATTGTAAAATCAGAAATCAGATTTTGATTGTAAATTTATATATTTGATTGATCATTAAGGAAAAATCAGTTTCTGAAAATGAATTCAAGTGACGAAGTTAAGAGAAAGAAAATAGTACAAAATCATGAATTAACGATTTTACACATCTCCGGTGGCACACATTTGTCTGGGTCACCTTTAAAAAAATAATCTTAAAAGGCTTAGGATTTTAGTACTTGAACATTCAATATGCAAAATCTCCTGATCGCATCATACCTATATATAAATAATTCAAGGTTTGCACATTTGGTTCCCAGAGGTTTGCCATGTGCAGGGTAGAAGGCACAGAATTTTTGGCAAGCAGAGAGGAGGAAAGCAATCTTTGGAAAGGCGCAATCATATTTTGACACGCCTTTTGGAAATTTACCACAGGGATCATAATTATTGCACTTCCTCTTAATCCTCCCTGGGCCATATTTCACTTCCGCTTACATTTACCATAGTTTTCTAATTATTAATTCATCAAATCCATCTGAGAAAGAGATATATTATGAAAATTAAACTTTGGCTCTTATTTCAAGAAATTAGTAAATTAGTGAACTTTTTCTCCAGTTAGGATAAATAAATGATGCTATTTTTTATTTTTTTAATCCCCAAAAAATATTGCTGTATTTTTCTGGAATGGAGAGTATCGTTTGGTATAAAACACCGACCTGTCTAAAACACGTTTTAAGGGACATACCATTAGACTTCAAGGGAGGGGAGGACGTTTTTGAAAAAAAAAACTTCCCCCACTACATGAGCAAAAAACTTTCCCCACCAACACTAAAAAAAAAAAAAAACCTTTCCCCACCTAACTGTATAAATGCATGAAAAAAATAAAATAAAAACCTTGCCGCCTTTGGCGGCGAAAAACAAAATTTGCCGCGTTCGGCGGCGAAAAAAAAATTGCCCCGACCCCAACTTCCTCCACCCCCCTTGAAGTCTAATGGTGCATCCATAATGAACACAGGAGACCCAGTAGTACAGCATCAGAGGTCTCAAACCACATCCACATCGAGTCTCCGGGACATTTTGTGGACTCAGATAAAGTCCGCATACTTGACAGAGACAGCAGATGGTTCCAACGTGGAGTCAAAGAAGCAGTTCACATCAAAGCCAACCAACCATCTCTCAACAAAGACGGGGGCCGGTTCAAGCTTTCAGGAGTCTACGAGTCTGTTATCAGGTCAAAGGTCAAGAAAATCACGACCTGATACAGTCACTCACTCGCTGATGAAAGATGGGGTACCATCTGAAAATTCCGAGGTAGGAATTAATTCCTTGTGTTTGGATCAAAAAGTTTAAATCAAAATCACCGACCTGTTTAATTAGTATTGACTTTGATGTAAATCACTCAACTAAAAGAAAGGAAAGAATTAACACGTGGGCGAATCCTTCAATATTTTGTGGACCACGACCTTCACCATTTTATGTAACCATAAAAATTATTTTACCACTGAGTTTCTTAAAACTTGAAGAATATAAACATGAATTTTCAATATATTTATACACTGTCGGTTGACTTCTAAAATGTGGAACGAATATGTGGAACAAATAATTATATGGAACAAATATGTAGGTCTTTCCTCACTTATTAGCACCACAACTGAGTGTACTTAACAATGTTAATTTCATTTATTATAACATACTTTCATAGATTTCCCGCACGTGGTTTATTATGAACACGTTTACCTCAATGAAAGTAATGGAAGGTAGCGATAAGTTAAGCACAAAGTACAACTTATGTTCTTCGTATAATGTTCGTAATTGCCTGGAGAGCATAATTTGGATCATAACAACCGATACGTGCTGGATGTTCTGTGCTATGTTGTTACTAATAGATTTTGAATGCTGCAAGTTCAAAACTCTCACCTACTTATATCTTAAAGCTCAGTTCTCCATGTTCGTCTAAAACAAAATGAAGAATCTAGTACCAAGACTCGTTATTGTATCATTACACATATTGGGGTTGGAACTGAAAATTTCAACATATTGTATTCTATTATGGAATACAATATGTTGTCAAGAACATTACTGACTTAAAATGTCGGCATCAATTTGTGCTCAAAATTGCACATCTTAGTTAGGTAAGTAAATGCTCTAAATTTAGCTTCGGCAATAGTATCTACATACTTGCTTCAACTACTCTGCAAAGCGGGCATGTACTTTTAAATATGTTATGGTGTCGAAAATCAACGTATTTCTCTCAGTGGATTCAGATTTGGTTATCAAAACTAACAGAGAACACAAGCTCTGTTTCTGGAGTCGCACTCACCTGGAGGCGATCTAATCGATCTCTTGGGTATACACTTCGTACTCAATATTGCGCACGGTTACCGATTTTGATAAATTGAAATTATTGTTTAGTAAAATATCTACCATTATAACACTACAGCTCTTGTCAATGAATCTGATATTTGTTTTGTTTGATGGTATTAATATGACGAACGAATAGGAATATTTTAAATGAGTCAATTGTAATTGGTTTTTACTAGAGTGTCTGGATGAACAATATAATAATTATGCTCTCTTAACTCTGGAGTCATGGAAAAGAAGATAAATGCATTCCTCACACCATGGTACAGGATAATGCTTGACATCAAGTGCTTTGACTGCGTGAGTAGCACCCGGACCTATGCTATGATCGACACCCAGCCTCTCACCAACAATAAAGCACTTCACTGCCTCGAACTAAGAATGCAAGCGGGTGGTGGGTAAGCCAGGCAAAAGATCATGTTCTTTATAATTTATCACATGGCAAAAGGAGGCCAGGGCAAGCTATCCGACTTACATTGTACAGTTGGGGAACACCAATCTGGAGTACAGGGCCGGATTTACCATTGGGGGTCCCTGGGCCAGGCCAAAATTTGGTGGCTCCCCAAATTACCGCCAGGAAGCCATGTGCACTCAATTTAGCCAAGTTTTGGTTTTGATATAAAAGCGACAGTTAAGGCTGGAGCATTACAATTACGCAAAATGTCGCAATTTTACCCTATTTTGGCCCAAAAGGGAATATGCATAGGGCAGTTTTTGGAAAAGCGGGAAAGCTTTTAATGTACACCCGAATCACCACCTGTGGTGGACACATCTATTTAATCTCTGCGATTTTAACCACCTTATTATCAGTTAATGATCATGCCACATTTCCTGAAAGCCTTGGAATAGAATCACAATTCAGTTAATACGCACTGGCAAATTTCCCACTTTTATTCGAAGTGTGCAGACTTTGTGCACACAAAATAAGTGTCAGTTTCTTATTTAAATTTAAGTTAGTGAAAGCGAGTAGTAATAAACAGGCTAAAGGGAAAGGGTTGGCTTGTAAATGATGTGCGTGGAGTATCAACAACTATGTTTGTTAATAGGTAATAGAGCGAAAGAAAAGTTACAGAAAGAGGTTACTTCACTATTGCGTTACAAAAGCTAAAGCTATTGACTCGAGCAACAGGAATATTTCAGCTATAGGTATTGAAAGCAAAATAACCTGTAGAGGTGATGTTGTTTGTGAAAGAAATCTCATTTAGTAAAGAGTTAATTTCAGATTAAAATACAGTATAAAACAAAGACTAGTAGATTGACTCTGGAAAACACTCAATAAAGCTTGGCAAAGCCATGCATTCTTTACAATGAAGATAAAATACCAAAAATGTACACAAATGTTAAACTTTGACTTATAACCTACAAGGCATCTATAAAGGCATCTACATTGACACAATAGGACAAAGACAAACAAGACAGGCCAACATAGTTTTGCAGAAAGATTCTTTCTTTCTTTCTTTCTTTCTTTCTTTCTTTCTTTCTTTCTTTCTTTCTTTCTTTCTTTCTTTCTTTCTTTCTTTCTTTCTTTCTTTCTTTCTTTCTTTCTTTCTTTCTTTCTTTCTTTCTTTCTTTCTTTCTTTCTTTCTTTCTTTCTTTCTTTCTTTCTTTCTTCTTTCTTTCTTTCTTTCTTTCTTTCTTTCTTTCTTTCTTTCTTTGCAAGGGTGTTTTTACATTTTATGAGTTTCAAAAGGCTTGAGAAAAATATTGTTCTTCTTATTGTGGGACGCTTTTCGTAGTAGCTTAGTATTTTTAATAATTCCAAAGTTTGCTATCACGTCATTAGATAGTATAAAAGTATTTGGCGTTTAACATGATGTTAATAGGAATTTGATATTACGACGTGCAAGAAATGATAATGATGTGATTTAAAGGATTATGAAGAGAGCAGCCATAAAAAAACAAATAAAAAACACGAAATCGAATGATATATTATGATTATTAGTAGGATGCTATATTTATTTATTTCTTCTTAAAATCAAACAAGAATAAAAGACTTTTCATAATGATTGTTCCTTCCTTGCATAAGAACAAAATTATTCAGAAGAATACAGAACAGACCATGTGACTAAAGCAGCAACTATAGTGTATGAGGTAACTGTCTGATATGCTAAAGCATTACAGTAATCAAGGCGGGAAACAAATCATGCTTGAGGGCATGGTAAACACAACCACTGGCTACTGTTACACCCACTGGCGACCACTACTCGGACAGATCACTAAAGCGTACACTGATTTGTCGGGACTCGGTAGAATTACATGACCTATCTCTGTCTAAGACGTCAACAAAATTTCACTTAGACATTGTGATGCTATCTTGGTAGATAGATATCTCAAGCAGATTATGTATGATGTTGTGGCATATTCAAGTATAAATATATAATAAAAACCAATTACCAAGAGTAAATGTATAAGTTTATGCAAAATGTTTGTGGAGAGTATAGTTTATACAATTAATGCAAAACTGTCATTCGTAATATTGTAGACTTACATTCAAGAAATGAAAGCCGAGTCACGCGGCGTTGTCGAGGTGTAACCAGCTTTAGTGTTCGGGTTGGGGGTGGGGTCGGATAGGGAGGGCAAAATAACAATTTTGAGCAAAGCATAAAACAAAATCCCTATACCCTTTATATAACCCGACATTTAAACGTTTTCTGACAACCTTTTATAACCTTTTGCGAATGATGTCGAAAACGTGTTGCGTTTGCTGGGGTGCAGTAGATTTTTTACAGCCTTATCAGGATTATCAATGGCAAGTTTGGATTGTAATTGTTGTTACATCTTAATCCTCACTACTACGGTAAATATTCTGCGTAAAGCAGTATGCAGACTTTTTATTAGACGTACAATATTGTATGTAACATATCTACGGTATTTAATCTATTGCTATTCTATTTAGTTCTAACGAATGTTTGATGACGTAAAATCGATAATATATTTCTACTAGATATTATATGTAACATATTATCGATTTTACGTCATCAAACATTCGTTAGAACTTAAACATGACTGGAAATAGAATGGCAATAGATTAAATAACGTAGATATGTTGCATACAATATTGTACGTCTAATACTCGGAGTCTGCATACTGCTGAAGTACTGTAAGCAAATGTCCTCATCCTCAATAACTTGTTTATCATGGTAGTATCTGAATTCTGACATGATCAATAAAGACATCTCATCGTTAAGGACTATCGAGAAACAGGAGTATCCCATTCACGTCAATCACTGTCATTTCTGGGTTTAGTAGTTGAAGATTGCCTTCATGATTGCCATTTGCAAAGTTTATTATTGGCATGCTTTGAACATGCTTGTTCCAATAATGTCAAAATCTTCATTGTTTGAATTATTCATGGTAAATACCAGTGATAGGCCTTTAAGTTATCCATTATAATTTATTGTTTGCTTAGTCAGCAAGTTTCAAGATAATCCTTTATACATCATGATTTGTTTTAAGCACAGTTTGTATTCGATTTCACTTTATTATTCACTTAGATTCTAAATAAATTTACATAATTCTTAGTTAATAATATTATTACTCAGTGAAGAATCAACTGTTTTTTGTTTCGGTTAGTCGTCGACGCTCTATAGTCATGATAATATTAAAGCAGAACGAAATAAAAGCATAGATTCAGTACACTCACTGTTATTTCACTAATTACCGCGGCCATTTTTTGGAATAAATACTTTACAGTTAACCTTCTTACATCAAGCTTGATAAGTATTTATTTATAAAAGGATTTCATTGGTTGTGAAATAATTGTTTTCTATGGGGGTGGGGGGGAGGGCGTGATACCAATTCAGTAAATCACGTTGATGGATCTTATTACAATTTGGTCTATTAATTATCTCTAATACTCGAAATATTACGCATGATGTGGCGTAAATTAGGGAACTGTAATTAATAATGTCAAATTATAATATCAAGATACCGTTTCGTGAGCAGATTCGCAGACAGTATAAGTTCAGATCTATAGCTAGATCTAGTCTTATCTTTGGCCCATTGTTTGTGATCACATGTCACAATACATATTGTCACGTGCCAAACTAGTATGTTTTTATCGTTCACGTGATCATCCTTTGCTTAGGATATCTCTAATTTGAAATAAAATAACTGAAAAATAATTTGGAAAATGGAAATTCTCTAACTGGACAAAACAATGTGTAAATAGCTAACTAACCAGGTCGGCGTCCTTTTGAATACCACCGCTGGATTCGAGAACTCTCTTAACATCATAAACAGACCATGGAGTAATCCCATGTTTCACAGCTTATGGATATCATTAAAATCGCTTTGTTAAGCAATCATATACGAGAAAATTAAAATAATCCAACAGTGCCGACAGCAATATCCTTTACTGTATGCTAGAGCACGAACTGAAAGTGAAAGATGTGTATTTTTATCAACAGGTCTATGAGCAGACATGATCTAGAATATATAAAGGGGCCAAGATGAATAATATGTGGGTTTGAATAGGGCAAATACGAAATAGACATAAAGATGTTGCAGTGGTGCTCTGAGATTTGGGTTTGGTGGGCGAATATGATTTAATTACATGCACAACATCTAATTTTGCCCGATATCGTCAGCCTGCTACGCTTTTTGCCTAAGTCATTTTTTGTACTTTTGAGAACGAAGTACAAAATATGGTTCAGGCATGCATTTAAACATATTTATTCACCAATCTTTACACAAGAACAAATAATAATGATACAAATGAAAGGGAATAATCCGAAATAGTCAGGGTGAGTACGTAACTGATGCATGCTTGAACCACATTTTGTTCTTTGTTCTCAAAATTACAGAAAATGACATAAGCTATTAGCATAGCAGGGTAACTATATAGTACCCTGACCATTTGCTATAGGACAAAATTACAGTTTCCTATGTAGATATTATCCTGTGTTGTTTTCTACATAGTATCTCTCCGTGATTTGTCGTAGGAAATGCTTGTTGATGAATGAAATTAAATCGACTTTAGAGCATAGAAATAGATGCCGCCAAAGTGATTTCGTTTTGTTCTTTAGATATTTTGTTACTTAGACAGGCTAAAGGTCGGTTTCATTAAGATGGGGACAGAGTGACAAAAGCACCAATTTGGACATGTTATTCGTAGTGATCAATGTTGGTATACGATCTAAAATTACCCACTTCTGGAAACCATAAATGTCGAAGGTCATTCAGATACGCACAAACAAAAGTGCTTATTTGTGTTAAAAAACACACCAACTTATTCCTCAAGTCATAAGCTTTCAGAAAAGGTATAGTTATTTGTGATGTTGCTCCAAAAACAATAGCAAACAAGCTTAAAATATAAATTAACACCCGATAGAGAGCAGGGCCTGAAGAATGAGGGAAATTAGGGGGTTAAAAAGTATAAAAAAAAGTGAAAAGTATGAAATGGATGACGTACTGTCTGTATAAGTATAAGTGTAAGTATCGACAGACAGATTACCCTAATATTACCCTATGGAAGTCAAAGCTTGACCTTTGACTTTTTTGCTTATATAACCCCTGGTTCAAATGGGTTCTATAGGTTACTATTTTGGAGCTTATTTTAAAATGAATCATAGTAACCCAAATATCTACATGCCCAGTCTTGTGCTTTGTCCCTTTGATTTTGTTACCAGCCTGACTATTGAAAACGAAATGAAAACCCGCTTCTTTTGTAAATCCAACAATAATCTGGTGTAAACACCTATCTCTTGAGATCGATTAGATTACCATAAGGGTGGGCATGACTCCGGACACAACACATTTGTTTTCTGTTGATTTTGATATCAAAGAAACCACTCTGCGGATAAGTGTGAACAGCAAATATTATTACTTTTACCTTGTTGATTTAGCAGTATGACGATGGTAACCTAGCTGATATAGGTCAGTTAGTACGGCAGTGTTTTTATTTACATTATAGTTTAAGCACAGCAATACCCCTCCATTTCCGGGCTTCAACGCCCAATCCTTTAATGGTCAGTGTATTATATTACGGTTGTGATTACACACTCATTAGAGTAAACCAAGAAAGCCTCTATTGAAGCTTATTTTCATTGGGGTCCATTTGAACACCGAGACATGTTTGGAACAGTCTACTCGCTTCGAATCTGGCTGAGAGATACATGTACAGGTTTTGCTCTCTGTACACGGGGCCGACGGCTTAACTTCCCCTCCGAAGGACGGATACTTTCATGATTCATTTACCCAATTTCAAATGAGACATGGGGAAAGCGGAAGTCTGAAATTAATCTACAGAGGTTTCCGATATTAATTCTACCCATTTTTCCCCTGGTCAATTTCCCAGCAAATTGAACCCTCATGCTCTCCCTAGGATATTGAAGATATGAAGAAAAGTCTATTAAACAAAAAACAATATGATCCCATTTTGTAATCATTATTATAAAGCTGCAGTGAGGTGCAAAAATTGACTTCATTTATACGTGCGGCACAAAAGCGCATTATTGTTCATTGATTGGTATGTAAGATCGGTCCGTATAACGAAAAAGGTTGCGATTTGCATCTTTGGCAGAAACGGCCCGTCTAATGTACACACCAAGTTGAAGCGATGTTTTTACTACCCCCTTGTGGTTTATGCAGCGATACTATTTTGCCCACCAATCAAAAAGTGTTATTTTGGTAATAACGTCATAGGCACGACGTGGTCCTTAATGTAACGAAATACATATATATATATAAAGCCCCAGCAGTCCGCACTATGTCAGACCGTTACAAAGTGGTCAGTCCCCCCCCCCATGTGTACATAAGCTTCCCTTATACTTGTTAGATTCAGCGATTTCGTTCAGCGATTATTTGGAAGGCAACTTGCCTACAGATTAGTTACAGATTAGTTCAGTCTCGAATGGCAGCGCTCACTGGACTTTCTATATTGCTGCATGGTTCGGCTGTGTGTGTAATCAGTGGAGTCGATTTGTGGAGGAAGAGGAATGGTTTTTGGCACTGAGTATTTGGAGAAAACAAAGGGGGTACAGGACTTTGGTATTTTTCATAGGGCATTGTGTAATTATTAATTGTCACATTATCCAGAGATGGAACCGAACCGAGACTGAGGGTCAGTCTATGTTGCAAGTTGAATTTCAAATCAAAAACAGGAAGGCTAATCTAGTGAAAAGTGTTCTAAATGTGGAGCGATCGCTTACACTAATTAGATATTCATGATATTTGAAGGAAGTATTACATCAAATAAGTAGGTCTTTTCCTCAACTATCATGCTTATGAGAACCTCTACTAAGCATACTTACAATGGTTAATTTGATTTTTATTATTAATATACTTTCACAGATTTTCCGTGCGTGAGTTGTTAGGAACCACGTCAACGGAATTGAAGCAATTACGATAACAATATGAACTAAACATAACTAATTTCATTAATTATGATGTGCCGAATTCCCCGGAGAACATAATTTGGATCATTAAAAGTTCTAAGTTCTATTCGGATATTTAGTGCTATGTTACATGCTATTTCAGAAATAATCCATTAAATGTGGTAGTTTCTAAGTGCAAGTTGAACATTCTGACCTAATTATCTCTAAAAGCTTCTTTTTGTTCATATACATCTCAATATCCTATAAGTAGAATACAATTAAAGTTTTGCAACTTAACACATTTTGTTGTTGAAATGGAATTGAAATGTTGTGAACAACTGTTTCAGTGGATTAAATCATGAGTTTCAGTTTATACCTTATAGTTAAGGCACCGCAGATCTAAAAATAACGCAATTTGAGGTAAAAAGGTTGGTAAACGTCCTAATTTAATGTCAGCAACTTTTTTAGATACTCGTTAGGTTCAGCAACTCATGCCACGTACTTTTAACTACTGAGCCGTACTGTTTTCCACTACACGGGGGCCACAAGGGTGCTACTAATTTAATGCGTGTTCCCGGCTGCCTCTAGCATTGCACAGAAAAATGTCTAGTACAATGCAGCGGACTCTAGCTGAGAGAGTAGCCTAAGTCATTACGGACTCCAAGAATGGCCCTCCATACACAAATGAACAAAACACAAAGGAGGGTATTCTCCACCGCGGTCAGCTTGACTTCGATGGAGCGGAACCAAATTGGCTGCGGAGGAGACGGGTCATTTTGTCATGCAAATTTGTCAGTGTCAACCGGATGGTATGAACTAGTCTAGTCGAATAATTACTATTCTCGTGCAGTATAATTAGTATTTACTGTGCTCTTTAAGATATTCCTGAGTGTGTCTGTACCCATGCCCTCTGATTGAAGCAGACATTTCTATTATGTTCTTTTAGTCGTGCTCTGCTGCATCCATTGCGCGTGTTGTGAATATCTTCATCGGGAGTTTTGATCACACAAATGAGAGTTCATATTTCATTCCTAAAAGCTTTCAAACAGGAACATGGCAGGTGGGTACGATATTAGAAATTCATTTAGAGCACGCGTGATTTTTTGATTTGAATTAGTAATATATAAAACTATTGGAAAGCGATCACCTGTTCCGGGTGTTGGTAATGGTGTGAAAGTGTCACTCTTTATCTTACTCTCCTACTCCCTTTCCTCTTTTAGCTCTTATAGAAGTTATTTCTCCTTAGATAGAATTCATTTCAAGTCCCAAATAGAGTTCTTTCCGTAAGATATCACCGGTATAACGCCTTTCATTGGCATTGCCTTATGGGAAAATGCCTGAAATGGGAGCTTTTGTCCTCTATCTTTAAAAACAATCCTTTGCAGAACATAAGCTCTAGAAATTACAATATTTCAGTGAAATGGGTCTAACAGAGAGAAGTTTTTCCAATATCGGGTAATAATGGTCTTAAAATTGTAGTTTTAAGTTAGCAACTATAATTGCGACTGCCAAAATCTTCTTGTATCATTGCACCGAGAATTGCATATGAAAACAACTCACATCAATAGCTACAATACTTACCTTAACTCACTTATTACTGTAGTTATTTGTTATCTAATCGCACTTTCACGATCAGTTAAATTCCTTTTAAACATACTTTTTGACAGTGCCTGTCATCACAAAGTAATATAAGCTCTAACTGGATTGTCGTAGCAAGTCAGCAGCTAGGGCCGGATAATAAGGTCTAGCATACTACACTACATAATAGCAACAGTAATTGGAAAGTGCTCAAAGATATTCCTGCAGAGTCTGGTTTGAAATATAACACAGAGCAATAATGATATACATGAGGAGTGGTTTTGTTATACACAAAACTGCTTTATGTTACAACCAAGAGAAGGTTGTATTCCTAAAGTTGGCAACCTTGTTTCTACTTTGTTCAAATTCATCCGATGTTATGTTTTCAATTATTTCTTTAGACAACGAGCCTGTGGCATTTAGAGGCCATCTGTGTCACGAGTGAGATCAAACAAACGCTTTATATTTATCCAATGGGATTCCTAATTCAACGCATCAAAATGTAATTTCATCTAGCAACTTGCTCTAGGATCTCGGTAAGAAATTTCGGTAAGCGTCTTGTATCTAGAGTTACTTCCGCGTATCAGTTACTGTGGAGTCTGATGATTGCACCGTGTACAGTGTTGTAGTAAAATAATCATGACGACACAGTGTCCTACTTTATAAAAACGATTTGTTTTAGTTTAGTTAGATTTAGTTTCAACCGACTTAGCATTTTTGTCTGAAATCCCGTGTGCCTGGAATTCACTATAAACAGTATTCTAGAATAAAGCATACTATACACCTCGTTCTTGAAAGATACACTTTACAAAGCGTATCTTTCCAACGAACGAGATGTGAAACAACCGGCGTTCACTTCAATATCAAATTGATATAGGTGTAGAGCGGACACTTTCATAGTAAGGGAATTCGGTGAGAGCAAAATATAAAAAAAGAAGAGGGGGTCATTGGGTGAGATGCGGACCGTTCGTATCTAAATTAGGAGGATTTGGTGAGAACATGACATTGTTTAAATGGGATCTTTGCGTGAGAGCCAAAAGAAGCCTCGAACTTTTAATTTCTAGTTCTAAATGGTTTCAAAAGGCTTTGGTATTCCAAAGTAAGTAACAAAATCATAATAACATGAAAGTTCAATTATTACCTATCTTGGTGTACATCACAATTTGAAATGGAATGGATATGCGCAAATTTTGTCGTAGAGTATGTACCTCTTTTCTCTAATGAGGAGGATACATGTACATTATGCGCTATTAGACGCATATTTGCGGCAGTCGTTCCTGAAACTAGTTGAGAATTGAAGTGCAAAGTAATATTACTTAGTGTGCAAAGCATTTACGATATGTGGTATGTTTGATACACTGAACATGTTGAATGATAGAAACAGGTGGATTGTTTTGCTGATATAAAACAATGTAATTAGTTTCTGTCAATGACGAAGATATTTGTGCATTTATTGACAGATTGGAGATTTTCATTCTTGGATGAAACATGTATGCTGATGATAATGCTTGTAACGTGAATAAAATTTTGGGAGCTATAACTCTTCAGTCATAGTTATTAATTATGCATCTGATATCTTGGACAAATCTTTGTAAGATGGCAGAAATAAAGATGTAAACTATAAAGAATATTCTAGAAACCAATGTGGCCCTTCATGTGGTGTAAGTTACGTGAGCAAAAGCCTACAGGAACATGGGTTCTTTGTATGGGGTGATCCCTTGGCTAAAGGCATATGACCTATGGAGTACCATGATCGACTCACACACTAGCAAGGTCAGTCACCGAGCTAATCGGGGCTATTGTCAGTAGCCTTAGTCAGATGTCCTTCGGCCCATTATGCGACTCAAAACTAAAAACAGGTCGATACAAAATGGCCATGCGTGGCGGTGGATTCAACCTACCATGGCGATTTCTGCCATGAAGATCTCGGGGCGATGACACTGTGCGGTGCACAAGGCCTTCTCAAATTTATCTTAAGCGCTTTCCCACATTGCACTCAATTTTCTTTATTACTACATTTAATCATCTATTTGTAGGTACCTATTATTTATCTACACACTTGTGTGAAAACTGAGGGCGCTATTTATTTTCTAAAATATAAACGCTGAATAAATACACCATAATTATATTCACTTATATAGCGGTTGCAAGGATCAAGTTTGTGTTTATTGTAGTATCGTTCACTGAGTCATTTACATATCCAATTAAACACTTGGTATTCCCTTAGTACTTGACTATATTGTCAAGAAAGGTTTTAAACTCCACAGGAGTTCTAATGTATTCCTTTAAGGATTGCGTTTGAAGCTCGTATTTTCAGACATCGTCAATTATAATAAGGAAGTTGTCACCGTAAACAGAACAATTAATTTGAAGATGCCTGTGTACATGTACGGAGCTCTCATAGTTGCTTACTAACGTTATCACTATAATAGCAGTTTGTGCTCTTACAATATTGATGTCCCTGGATGAATAAACATACCATCAATCAACCTGGTAACGTCTACCTGGGAGTTATAAATCATACGGAATGTTTAGATAAATTACCTTATTTGTTACAACACTTTAAAACATTGTGACAATTTATCACATTTGATCAGATCTTCTCATCGGGTCAATGTCGAAAATTGTGACTCGTCGTAATATGTGAGAATTAATCGGGTTTTATTACTGTAGTAATCAATAAATTACATTATACATTAAACGAAGTTCGCATAGGTGCTGTATTAGGGCATTTCGAAACAAATAACTTCAATTATATTACTCTTACGACCCATTATTCAAAATCGCGCACTGTGATTTGTTAAAACACGTGAGAGCCCATTATTCGGCAATAATGGGTCAAGCGCCGCAACTCATTCTACGCACAGCATTACGCTTGGTTACGCGTGCAATATTTCCGCGATACTAGCTGTCACTTACGCGTACGCGCTCCACCTTGAAGTAAACAACTTGATATTTGTGCCAAAAAATGATATTTTCTCTTTAAATCGCACTATTTTCTGGTAATAGAATAGAAATAAAGGGTGCAGCATTATCCTTTACACGCAAATAATTTGTCCTCGGCAGTAAAAACGTTTAAACAATGGGTCGGCTGCGCCTCACCCATTATTTACATTTCCACTGCCTCGGACACGTTATTTAGGTGTATAGGATAATGCATTACCCTTTATTTCTTAAATAAACTATGCTAAAGATAAAGGGTTGTCAACAATACAATGGTATCTGTGGCCAGCAATAGAAAACAGTAAACAGGTCTTGCAGTTCTTTTCCTCAAAATGTTAGTTTTCACTGTCATTATGTGTTTTTAAAATAATAGACCAGAACAGATGAGGCAAACCAGCACATATGTCGCCAATGCGTGTCACTCTGTGGATCATGACTGATGAAGTCGGTCCTTTTGATGTGTTATGTCCTTCCAGCACACCATGTACTTACGAGCATCGCGTACACGTTCGACTAACATCGACAATAATAATTAAACCACGTATTCATTCGAAATCTTGGATTTTGTCACAACTGATTTTTGCACTGTATGTTAGTTTACTAAAGTACATTACAATCGTATAAAATCATACTTTTGAAGCACATCGAGGGCCTCCTACTTGGCAACTGTTACACTATGGCTTTAGTAGAAAGAAATACAAATACAATTTCCAATAACAATTGAAACGAGTTACCACATTTAACCCTTCAGGAAAGCGCGATAGCAAAGTCAAAACCTTGTCATTGATTGATTAGAAACACCGAAAATGTCATAAAACGTAGCTTCAGGTGAAAGAAATTGTGTTGCAATTTTTCTTCAGGTATAGTTATAATGTCGATTGCGTTGAATAAGATTATCATGACTACAACAACATAACTTATTGCATGTACAGAAGCTGTCAATCCACTGTGTGTTCTGTGTCATACACTTTGACGACTTCATTAACATTATCTTGAATGTTTCAATCAGGTGCATCTTTTTGTTTTCATCTGAAAATAAACAAACGATATCAAATTTAAACTTCAATTAAACCATATTAGCTAATACTTTCGAGCGTTAGTCAGCTATCAGAAGAAGACCAATTTTGGTATTGTAAGGTAATTTATATAATTAGGAGGGCTAGTAAAGATTGTTAAGATATAGACAGGTTTGTGTTTAGTTAGACATTTTGTCTTTACTTTCACCATCGGGTCATTGAATTCCCAATTTCTTATTTCTTATTTCCTCGACCTAACGGCTAAGATTAAAATTGTACAATTGATTTGTTGGGAGTGGCCTTTGTTTTCCTTGTTCTTTTGCCTCAAACCTGATTCTTTCTTTTCTCTATACTTATAGGCCAGTATGCTTATGTGATAAGATGAAGAAAAATCAGTCGGAAATATTGGTTATGAGATATAGTTAAGCAAAGGAAATATTTTCGTTTTGTTTCCTCTTGTTTTGGAAATTATTTAATTGCTCTTATCTTTTTAACTGGTTGTTCAATTTCAATGGGGTTTGCTTCAAAATGCAGCTTTGTTAATGAATTTTACTATTCTATAAGAAACTGAACATTTAATATTTCCGAGTTCCGACTGATTTTGCTTGATCGCATCACATAAGCTTCTCAGGCTTGGCTTAAGCATTTTGCTTGAGCCATGTCCCATCAGGAACAAAGTGTGTGTTCGCCCGGACCGACCGGTTAAACAAACAAACAAACAAACAAACAAACAAACAAACAAACAAACAGACAAACAAACAAACAGACAGACAAACAAACAAACAAGCCACACCACAACCACTTTTAATTTAAAGTAACTCGTCTCAAACGATACATTATTATCTAAGCACTTAGCTAAGTTTAACTGAACTAAGTTATGGTTCCTGAACAATGTAACTGTTTTTTCATGCTCCAAATATCATTACCTTCTGTAACTTCATAGTGTCATGATCTTCATGCATTCACATGCTTCAGTATAAGGAAGACAAAAAAGTCTACCTCCAAAAGATGTCGCTCTATGGAGGTAAATAACCTCTAATAACAAATTTTGATGGAGATATCATTGAAAATTATTCGCAACCATACTACCTGATTAATGGAATTTAAGGAAGCACTTTACACGTGTACAATTTCAGGACTGAAGCAAAACTGTCAACAAAGGAGTTTTATTTCAGCCCTAGAGTCATACCAAATAAATATGTTAAAATCTATTCCTTCTGGTTCTAAACCTTACATAGAAACAATATCATTCAGGGCACGTCTTGAAACATGTTTTTTGGAAATGGATATTTATTTTACTCTAACATGTCTAAGGAAGCACGGTGCTGTAATACTAGTACTAGCCAATTCATGTCTGTTGCAGTGCTTTTTGCACTCCTCGACTCACCCCTACATTTGACAAATTATGCAAAAAAAATTCTCTAAAATTGTATACGAAAAGGTGTATACTATATATTACTTCACACAACTCATTGGAGTGTTTATACTTGATGATTCAACCAGTGACGTGATTTAAATTGTACGTTATTGGTTGGTAAAATATATTCAAAACCATTTTTTTTATCTCAATGCCTGAGAGCTTCACACGTTTCAAATTTATACGTGCTAACTTTGTAGCGTTTAGTGATATCCCATAGGGTACAATATAGAGTGAGTATTGAGTGATCGAAGCAGATTTACAGCAAAATCAAATCAATGGAATATTGAAAGAAATTATCCCTTCTGCCGTGAGTCACACATTCCTTAAAAATAATCCTTCTTTTTTTTAAAGGGACACTTGATAATGTGGTATAATATGTGTACATAGATTGAAAGTATATTTAAGTCATGAATTCAATGAAAGTCATTCCAGTTACAGTAAAAACGATACTTTTGTACAACAAAATAAACAATAACTTAAGACCAACAATTCTATAGCATCGGCAAATGAGTATTAACGACTTTATCGTTGTATTAAATAAAAAGGCTCGAAAATAAAAAGTGCTATAACCCTAACCGTGTCGCTAGATTTATTAATCACGTTGTCTGTATTTCAGCTAAATCTTATTATCATGCTTCCTATCATAATTCAATGTCGCTACCAAAGTAAGTTATTGATGTTTTGTAAATGCCCCTACGGTTTATAGCGTGGCAAATATGTAATATTAATGAAATCAATGTATTTACAAGATATGAACGCATAACTGAATATCGGTGTGCGGAATAAGATAATACTAAATCTGGAAAATGTATGCACTTTAGCATGCTTGCTTAGATGCGGAGATATAATCTAAATATGTTATTAAGCTTAATGAAATACATTGCCCTCGCAAACGTTGCTAGCTTTTGGCCCGAGGGTCCGCTTTTTGGACTTTCTAGAAATGAATATTTCATTTGCACAACTAAATGTACAACTTTTTACAGACGTCAGCTACCTACAGCGTTAAAATGATGGGTAAATAAAAAAAAATAATGCAAAGAAAAAACAAACAAACAAACATTAAAGCTCACTACTCAGTGATAATGGTTGTAATTAAAGTACATTGCATTGTATTGGGTCGTGATTATTGAAACCCTTAAACTAATCCCTTAAGTGCCTAGGACACGACGTCGTGTGCCTGAATTTTGAATTAATGTCTTAATAAGACATTAGATCCCCAAGAGTGCTTCACAGTGTAGGCCGCCATACTAATAACTGACAGTTGTTACTGATGTTATTTCGAAACAGGGTTCGGTTTTTGCCCGCAAAAACCTGTTTTTGTCAGCTTTTGTCCGGTTTAAACCGGCAAAAATGGCAAAAACTCACACATAGTCACTCAAATATTAAAAAGTAACACAGAAGGCTCATAAACAGTAATACGCAACTTTTAATAAATCATTCAACATATTTTTTTGTCTCACAAGTCCTTAAAATGATCAAGTTATGAATTTGATATATGCCACATTTCGCTTAAATGCACTTGAGCAATGAAAACGCATGCCTGTACTTTCTTAATATAGGTTAAATTATTACAAAATCTGGCCTTGTTACACTCAGGAAATTATTTTTGTAACTTAAAAAAATTGTTTTGAGATGAAAAAAAACTGAACAATAAATCACTTTTTTAGTTTTGCCATTTTTGCCGGCAAAAAGGGGGCAAAACTGTCTTTGCCAAGCGTTAAAACCGTGGTATTTTCCACCTGCGGCAAAAACCTGCGAACCCTGTTTCGTAATTTTTGGTGATAAATTAAAAAAAAACTACCGAAATTGTACATTATCGGTTTAACATGGTTGCATAATGTTGGCACATTCTGTTCAATTTTGTAAGCTGTATTGCAGGCTTCCCTTGATCCAAGGTCACAATCAAGACTCATAACAGTTTGAAATTGCGACAGATCTTCAGTTCCCATTTCAATTATTTTTATCATCGAATATGACAGCATCTGCACCATCACGATAACCATAAGTACACCATGTTTACCATTACTGTCATAACAATGATACACCATCAATTATAGTTATTAACAGTTTGCAAAGGCGACGGAACTTTGAAATGCGTCAAAACAGATATCCATTTCAATTATACTAAAATATGCTGTCATTTACAGCGACATGTGTTTAGCTAAAGTAAATAGTGCGTAACACGGTGGCTGCCAACATAATTAAATGACAGTACCCCATGATGCAAGAAGTTTACATTTATTGCCGAATAATTATACACTTCTCCCCTGCAAACACGAGAATGGTTTAGAAATGTTTTAAAGAAGTTATATATATATATTTTGGTTTATGTAAAATCGTTTTAAGAACATTAAATGTCGGGCTGTATAAAGGTCATGAAAACGTTTTAAAACGTTATGAAAACACACTGCATTTTTTTAAAAATGTTTTCAAAATATTATTTTAAACTATATTTGCAAACATTTCTTGCCAAATATTTTGTCAACTCTTAAATATTATTATGTTAAAATGTTTGCAATTAAATCATTATTATTTTTATAAATTAACTGTTTTTCTGTTATGAAAACGTTTTAAACTTTTTATATACCCGTTAAACGTTTTCTGACAACCTTTTATAACCTTTTGCGAATAATTTCAAAAACGTTTTGTGTTTGCTGGGTCACTTTAATCTAGTATTATTTTGATATTGTAAAGTTGGCAATGCCGTAAATTAGTTGTTTGTACTTGAACCGATATTAAATATATTTATTTGTTACATATTTTAAACAAAATAATAAGTCGTGAACAGTATAGACAAAAGTAATCACACCCAGAATCAGACTTAGTAAACAAATGTAACCGTATTTTTAGGGAACCAAACGCACTTATGCTCTCCCCACCCCAGACGCTTTGCCATGTTTTCCAGAACCAGCACACGTTCTATCATCATCATTTAAAATTAGCTGTGGTGAATCTATCACTTTCAAATCTGACAAAAGGCTGACAATTTTACATACATTGTTCCCGCACCCGCAATGTGGTTAATCATGATAAGCTCATTATACAATGTAAATTTTACATTTCTTTTCTTTTCTTTTCTGTTATTTTCAATTACAGGTCTTCCTAAATTCACATATGGAAACACTGTGAAAGAGCTGCCACTCACAGCAATAATGTCAGAACTGCAATGCTTTAAATGTGGTGCTTGGGAATATGAGACAGATTTTGACAGGACATTACATGCATGTTTAAACAATCCGTCTTCGACATCAGTAGAATACTGCCCCGGAGAAGTCAATGGTGTTAAATTGAGTCCAAGTTGTGTGGTAAGTCGTAATTGTTAGTATTGTACATACTATTAAAAAAGTATTGCATGTTTGAAAGTGGATGTGTTCAAAGATAGTAAAACATAAATACCTCACCCTTTTAAGAATACTTCGTATCGTTACGAGTCTGTAATGACTCAAAACACCTTTCACCCAAACTAAATTCAGAATGCACAACACAACACACTGTTTGATTAAGTTAACAATATCTGAATTTTCAATCAAATGTAAAGTATGATTTAACAATAATTTCGTAAGTGAACATAAATACATACCACCAGTCAGAGTCAATCAAATACGCTATATGTTGTTATATCACTTAGCCAGCAGCCTTGTTGTTGTTGTTGATTTCAAAGTTCTGATGTATATTCCGTTGTCCTACGAAGATCACTGTTCAGCGAAATCCACTGAAGACCTCTATATCCTCTCAGAAATTAAGTTTCTAAAATTCCTTTAAAAACCTTGTATGTCCTCTATAGGGAACCCTTAAGAAGCAAAAGGTTCTTTATACTGAAAGATACCTTTTAGTTCTTTAAACGGTTACTTAATCCTTTGTAGAAATATTTTGGGATTTTAAAACCCGTTTTGGTTGTTACAAAACCGTTGTGGATTCCATATAGAAGACAGATTTTAGGACCCTCCTTTCTCATTTGTTGAAGGATTATCGACAAACTAAAATAATACAAATACATAATACTATCCATGCAATACATTAGCAATATCGATCAAATTTATAGGACAAGGTTCCCAAATTGTGGGTCGGGACTCTTTTGGGTGTCTCTTGAGTTGCCGAATTTTTATTTTACTATTTGAAAGATATCTGCGTGCATTGAAGTGCAGAGTGTCATCATATTGATCAAGTAACTACATATTTGACGCAAATTAGCATTAAAATTGCAAATTCTGGTAGCCGGTCAGGGGGATGACTTGAAAATTGTGCCCCCTTTGGAAATTTCGCCCAGTATTCCGCTGATAAGTTTGGGTAACTAACAGCAATTATGTTATGCTGCGTGTCGCGCTAAATGCGATTTGGGTAAGGGATAAGTTTGGGAACCCCTTTTATAAGAATATGATTGGAAGTGTTAGTGCACTTATTCTATGGTTGGAAAGCTTTCAAATGTTTAAGTTAATACAAACATTGCCATATGTTATAAAATGAAACCTGTAGCAGTACACAAATCCTTAATGCGATTATCGACGTTCAAATGTCCTAAAGTCATGATGTGTAGCATTGATTGTGTAAAGCAATACTGATGTGAATCTGGTCGATGAGGCGTGAGTGAAACACATCCTCTTTTCCGTTTGCCGATCAACAAAGTCGATAGCTGAACTGTAGCGGTAGGACCTGCCGATGATAACTAGCTGGGTGGCTGCGAATAAAAATATGTGTCTACATAGATGCGGCAGAGACTTTTCTATGTTACAGAATGTTCCCGAAAAAGCCCCCAATATTCGGCACAGTGAATAAAGTATGTGCAATGTCATAGCATTAGTATCAATGTATCGTCGTTGAGAAATGTAATTCAAAATTACTTTCAATGTTTTGGGTACATTCAAACTTCATAAGGAACTCCCCAGTTTCAGTTAATACCCAGGGAGATATTAATGTCCTGACAAAAATGCCCTCCTTCTTTTTATCACAACATCATATCCCTGTGTGCACAGGACCAATTTTAGTAAACCATTATCTTGTTTCGTTTCATTAGAAATTGTAGCTCTCACGTATCATTCGTTTATTTTAATTTTTTTTGTCTTAAATATTTTTTTATTTTTCTAAACAGTTTAAAAACATGCCTCTAGATTAAAAGTATTTGGTCACAATGCTCTAGTTTTAATAGCTGAATCACCATCTTGTCCTCCTATAACTGTAACAACATTGGACTGTGACCATTTATAAGGACCCTGTGGCTAATTTTTGTAAGCAGTGTAAAAATACAGTTGCGCAAAGTTAATTAAAATCAAAACAACATGGACAGCACATGTTTTATTACTTTCTTTATAGTAAATGACACTGTTAGTCTTCAGCAGGGCCACCATTCCTCTGTATGTAGATTTCAGCTCTCCTCAACATGGCATTCACCATGTCTAATGAGAGGCTGTCCTGTCTGAGGATGTCAACTTGTGTAATTATGCGCCTCTGGAGTTCATCAAAGTCTGCATGAGGACGACTGCAAACCTTTGAGTACAGATAGCCGCACAAAAACAAATTCAATGGTGTAAGATCAGGATATCTTGTGGCCATTCCACTTGGTAATTATTCAAAGCAATCATACGATTACCAAACCATTCTGCAAGGCCTTCGGTCAATTACTGTAAAGGAAGTGGTGAAACATGTGTGTTCATGTTGTTTTGATTTTAATTGACTTTGTGTAACTGCATTTTCACTCGGCTCACAAAAATAACACACTGAGTCCTTACCAATGGTCACACGCCAGTTATTTTATATTGTGGGATGACAAGATGTTGATTCAACTAAGAGCATTTTACCAAATTTATTTTGTTACGCACTGTACACCGTAGATGAACCATAAAGAAAAAAAATGTTTAGTATTTTGTAATGAGCTAAATGTACCCGCATATTACGCCAAAAAATGCCAATATCCGTAGTTACAAATAATACGCTAGCACTAAATCTGCTTTATTTTTATTATTGGATTTCGCGATAATTCTGAAACATCTCAACATTCCATATAGCACATTGATTACAAATGATGCACATTTACATTGTATCGCTCACGGTTTGATTAAATCTAAATGAATTATGATGTGCAAATTATACAATAATAATTTAAGCAAAATATTATACATCTATTTCGTAATGAACTGTAGCAATATGCGCGTATAAATGGCGAGTCTGGGACATGTTTGTGATTATGGTAACTTATTTGCCCCATCGGTTGGATTGAATTATAGAAATAATTGAATCCATCTCGTTATTTTCCCTCCCACATGACATGAGGTAGGTTCCTTAGGATATCAATATCACTTGGTGTTGATCAGCGGGTATTGATCCAGCTTATCGTATCTATGATACGCAGTTATTTATGTTACTCAAAGTATTAGATGGAACATGGAAGTACCTGTTATGTAAAAACAACCATAGTTTAGTTGAGTTTACTTGCTGTTGTGCATGCAGATCAATGTATTACATTGATAATAATGTGGTCCAGTAAAATATAAGTCAATTCCGTTTTAAGTTTATTTGGGTTGTAAATTTAGTCTGATTTTGTGTTTTGCCCGTATCATTTTAACCATGCCAAATTTGAAAATTGCACAGGATCGGTTGTTCCTGTTATTGGCAGCTTTTACGTATCCGGACGTATGTGACGAATGAATTACTTTTTATAAGAGCAGTGTAGCGCACCCACAGGATGCATCCTGATTATGACATGTGATGAATTGGTTCAAAGCGGTATAGCGGTAATTCACTTAAAGTTTCAAAGAAGTCAATTAATTTTTCACGTAATGTCATGCCATGTCTTGTCATTCCTGGCAACCAGCTGCTTCCCAGAGGTAATGCGTCAGTGGTATAACTCATCTTCATTGGAGTTTGATTAAAAGAATCATTATTGGCATGGCAACATCACGGACTGTATGCAAGATTAAACATGGATGCACTTTTCTTCCTTCAATATGTTTAGGGTGGATAGTAAACAGTGCATTTTATGTAAGCGACAAACGGTACCCGTACGTTAAAAGTGTGTAGTGATATTAAGGGATATAAAGGACGTGATATGCCCTATCGGGCAGTTTTATACATAACTAAATTATCGTCAGAAAAAGGGTTCAAATCCTAACCCTAAAGTTCAACGTCTTTTGTGGTTGTAGAGCAGTATTCTTCTCGGGATTTTAACGTACAACCACAAGCTTGCACTGTCCATTAAATTTAAACATGGCTTCAGTAAAGTAATAAAAATTGACACTTTTTATATTTTGATATTTAACAGTAGTTGAAGTAAACTTTATAAATCTCATAATATGAACTATAAATGTATGTAGCTAGGACGAAATCCGTCCACCATTTGAAAAATTTGGATACATACATCATTAGATTTATAAACTTTACTTCGAGGATTGTAAAGTATCAAAAATATTAATTTTTAATAATTTGCCATAAAATTTGTATTATTATCACGAATTTCAAAAAAGGACCTTCCTCGTATTCAGAATTAAATTTGTTGTGTCTGATGTGCTTTCATGTCCCACAAAAATACTGTGCAAACGTTGCTATCCGATCCCTTAATCCCTTATTTTTTTTGTTAATTTTACTTACCTACTTTCACTTTCTTGGATGGCATGACCAGCTTTATATACACGGTCCTCATTACTGAAGCCATGTTTATATCTAACGGGCTGGGCAAACTATTGTGATTGTACGTTAAAATCCCAGGAAGAATACTACTCTACAACCACAGAAGATTTTGGACTTTATGGTTAGGATTTAAACTTTTTACAGATGATAATAATTATTTATCTATGTATAAATCTGCCTGGTAATCTGCCCATAACATTTGAACCATAATTTGAAATAGACTTGTTATCTACAACTGTTATTTTATTGAAACTTAAACAATTAACTTAACGCAGGGTGTTGTTCAGCAAAATGCAATACAATGTTAAGATTAGGATGTCGATTACCTTTTGATTAGCTCGCCAATGCTTTACATGAACAAAGATGTATTTTACCTTAAATCTGGGACAGACTATTTTAACATGCTTTGATTGCACTGAATTGGATCTGACTTAGGCCTGTATGATATTTTAGACTGATTGCACTGAATTGGATCTGACTTAGGCCTGTATGATATTTTTGATACAAAGAGACGATTGATTTTAATATAATTTACATTTTCCTTGAATATACTTCAATGATATCGTCATTTACACTGCCCCTTTTCAAATTAAATACATCATACTTTATCAATCCGCTCTCAATTTAGATACAATCTCTGAACATAGAACACTTCAAAATTCGAACTACTTTATAAGAACGAGACATACATTATGGTCCTCGCTGTCGTTGTGTGAATGAGATTTGAACTGATGGCTTGTCTACCTGTCTAGCGTTGTTGCTGCAAAAGGCAAAAGAACCCATGTTTAGACTTCAAACTAAACTCGTTCATTATCAGGTAATTAAACTATTTAAATGTCACTCAAGACGTTCATTAACTCACAATTAACATGTATCCAACTAAACATGGCGGAACTGTCTGTGGTAATTATTACTGATCTCTTTGACATGTGCACCTGCACTTCTTGACGAACTCAACATATTAACATGGTATGAAATAGAATGAAGACATTCAGCGTGTTTATACTGAGCGTACGGCTTTTTGCCCCGCTATTTTCCGGGCACAAAATACCGATCATAATCCGGCCACCGTTACCCAGCTTGTTTCTACTGAGACCAGAAAGCCGTGTCTCGCACGATGCACGGCATTTTTTTCCTGTAAACCGGAAGTACGGAAAACAGATTTGACGGTTAATTATATCCTAAATTTAAATGTCTACGGATGTCAGCTCATGGCATATGACCTACAATCACAATTTAGTATTTTCGTAAAATCCAAATTGCATTAATTTACCAGTGGATCTAGTAATTGGCTATTATGATAATTAATTTACAGCTCATATATAACCAACTCATTAATTATAAAGATATAACCAACTCATTAACTATAAAGAAGTAGGCCTAGACTATTTGTAAAGTCATATCCAATATCGGAAAGAAGGAACCTACTACATCATAGGCCTAAGCTAGACTATACAAGTAGAATATAAATCGCGTTATTTTTGCAACACGCATGACCTCGACCCGGCAACCGATGACACGGCTCGTTTCTACTGCGCAGATTACACGCTTTGACCCGGCATGATCCACCTCAAGAGGTGGATCACGAAAGGCGAGCACATGACCCGGCATGACACGGCAACCGATTACCCCAAGTCGTTTCTACTGGGCTCGTTACCCGGCACGGCACGGCACGGCACGGCATGGCCCGGAATTTTACCCTCAGTAGAAACACGCAGATTGTACGTAGTCGCATAATAGCTAGCTTTTACATTCAGATGAGATTATGAATCTAGATGAAACTATAAAATAAATTTACAGCTATTTATCCACTGATTTTAGGTGCCGTAGTAGCCGTGAGTTGCGGTTATTTGCAATTGATTAGCTCAGGTTCTGTAAATCAGTACTTACTGTCTTAAAATGTACAGTACCAAGCATTATATTTTTTTTTTTCTGAAATTTATTATTGCTGAATTCATTTGACCGAGAAAATTAATTATGAAGTGAAAAGGTGTAACTAATAATTTAGCTAATTTCAATACCGAATTCAATCGTTTCAAGCGCCAAATTAAGTGACTGAGTGGGTCTTGTTTAACAATAGCCATCGACTGACTAGCGTTCTACGTGTTTATAAACATCTCAAAAAAGTAACTAACCCCCCTTAAATAATGGCCATTATTCAAAAACGGACGGTTGTATTACAAATCTGGAAAATACGTTGGAAGCAGAATTTATTTCTGGGCATTGTGTAGCAATTGTCTAAATATTGACGCCGCAGCGTACATTTAAATCAATGTAACCCAAGATTTGAAAGTTGCAGTAAATTCTATTGATTTGTATTCAGTATAATAAAAGGAAATCTGTGTAATGATATCTGAGTGTTTTTATATTGTTGCAAGTGCAACTTTCAAATCTGGACCTCACTACATTAAATTGACCGGTTTTTGTAGTGTTTTCTGGGCTATCGTATCAAATGAGGTGTCAAAATGCGCAGAAATAACTGCTTCTAGAGTAATTTACAGATTTGTAATACAATAGCCCGTTTTTGAATAATGACCATTATTTAAGGGGGGTTAGTTACTTTTTTGAGACATTTATATAAATGCTGCAGTATGCATGTGTGTATGTAGGTACCAATGTTCATGTCAAGAGACGACCAAAGTCTCGTTAAACTCAGTTTGTTCAGCTCCATAGCATATTAAATACCACTTTGTTTATTTAGCACTAGATTGTGTCTGGTACACTGTAAATGAATATTGGGATGTAATGTCAAATGATGCCCTTTAGAACAGAAGATGTAGAATGTGCGCAATAGGTAATCGGTAATTTTTAATTTAATACGAGATTTAATAAATTGTGTATACCCAATAATAAGTGGGAATACGGAATTTATTTGAGATTCTGATCTTTGATCTTGATAAGCCTTGATCTATTTGCCATGTTACCAACTATTCTATTGCTTAATTTTGTTTTACAAGCGATAACAATCTGAGCCAAATTTTTATCAATATCAGAATTTTTAAATTTTTGTCCCCAGTGAAACCCACATTTTGACATTAGACTTTTTCCCACTATAACTCATAATTATATTGATCGGATATTTGTTAAACTATTCTCTTTCTATAAGAAAATAGTTAAACCTATATATCATGTTATTTTGACTTTGTTCGGAATTCTAGCCACCATCTCTTACCCCGTCCAAAATCCAAAACATACCCCGGTGAAACATACATTTTTTGAACTATTGAAAAAGAAATGATATATGTGTGAAAATAGACACAACAATAATTATTGTTCCCCATAAGGAAAATACGTCTGGGCTTGCTTATACTTACCTCACAAAAAAAGTATATTAGGACCCCACAAGGAGATTTCAGGAAATGACAATGAGGTTTCCACAAGGGGTATCTGGTACTTACACACCCCGATACACCCATCCCATATTTAAGTATACCACATGTATCCGGAAGTGGGGGTGGTGTGGTGGTTGTGCTCATTCCAAGGGCGGATCAAAGAATATAAATGACAATTTTAGGTGCCAATTTTGACAATATGTTTGGACGAAAAAAAATCGATTCTGAGGACAAGAGGCGTCCTCTAGACCTCAACTCTCCCAGAATAGGCAACGTAGTCGCATTTGATCGCCAAATATGTATGAGCAGCCCCTCCTTCAAAAACCTGGATCCGCTTTTGCCTCGCACGCCCATACTAGCGGGCTAAGCGTGCTCTCACATCCGTATACGTGCGGGCACATTGCTTTTTGGGCGGGGTTAATTAATATGAACAAGGTCTTCGAAAAAAAACGGCTCTCGCTGGTTTCTATGGGATGCATTTATTTTAACAGGACACATGTTAAAAACTATAGATAGAAAGATATATTTGTGTATATAGATTGCATTTTAAACAAAAAAATGGCCGAATTGGTGTAGTTACATGTTCTTTTTATTTAACGCTTTTTTAGTTACCCCAAATCAGGTTGTATATCCACTGCCCGCCCGTAAGTTGAACGTTATAAAAGTTAATAGTTTCCCACGAGGTGCGTTTTCACTCTATTTCGCACCCATGCAATACCGATCCAGAAAAAAGGACATGAAAGTAACATATATTTTGATTTGAGGTAAATATCCGTATAATTGGTTTTTCAGCCAACCATGATCGCTCTTTATAACGCTGAATAATTTACGATGGTTACAGGCCTTATAAATGCGGAAGTTACGTACCATTCGATTGGAGGTAAATATCCATATGTCGGCATTTTAGCCATTCATGATCAGATTATGATCGAGTGATTTAAATTCAATTTCACGATATAAAATTAACATTTCAGTGAATCTGCACAAATACTCTAAACATCACAATTTACATTCGATATAAAGTTCAGATAAAGAATACTTTAATCATTCCCTAGGACCGGACCGCATTTAATTCTGATCAAGAGGGGGCAAGTGGTCATGTTCTGGAATCAAATACTCTTGCTGGTTAGTCAGGGAGAAAAAAGTCTTTATATTTTAATTATACCGTACCCAACCAGAAACATTTCATGAATTCATGTAGTAAGGTTCGAGAGCCTAACTTGAGGCCAAACTTGAAAGCCGTATGCTTAGGATACTTTTCAAAACCTTTATAAATATAATAGAGTGTATGTACATAAAGGCTTCTTTGGATTCTGATCTTTCCAAGATCAATGAACACTTAGTCAACAAGGTCAACGTAGACTGTACGCGAACCAATAAGATGATAGAAAAGGTTGATGCATACCAAAACAACCAACATTATAAATAATCAATAATAAATAATATTGCTCAAATGTTACCGAACCCAATTAGATTGGCCCCTACCATTTTGTGTCGGTGGTGGTGGTGGTTATATGGGGGTGTGTGGGGGTGTGTGTGTAGGGGGTATGTGTTGTTATTGTTGTTGTCGTGGTGGTGTTTCTTGTTAGGTTAAATTCAAGCAATACGAGAGAATGAGAGTGGTTAAACACAAATAACAGAAAATCATGAGAGAAGAACGAAGTGAATGATTCAGAAACAAAGTAATTCTTCTTATGAGTAGCTCAATGGCAATGACAAGCAGATAGAGTGAGGAAATATATCATCGGTTGTATAATTTACACAGCATATGTTTAGTTAATTTGAAATAAAGACTGATCATCATCATTATTATTATTATTATTATTATTATTATTATTATTATTATTATTATTATTATTATTATTATTATTATTATTATAATTATTATTATTATTATTATCGGCATTAGTATTAGTGTTATAGTCTGTATATAGTTAATTAATATTATTTGAAAAACTTGTACAAGACATATTACTACGTATTGTGATTTTCTTTTGTTTAGTCAAAGGCATAGATGGAACTCCCTTCTAAAACATTCGCACAATTGATACTTACATAATGTCTGCCCAGGTTTCAAAATTCACTTCAAATAAATCGACAGAGCTAAATGTACGAATGCATACTCAATTTCTAGAAATGAGCGATTATGTGAATAATGGCGAAGGATATATGAATCGTTATAATATCATGCCCGAGCTTATTGGCTAACAAGGAAATCGCTTATTACTAGTAGAATGAAAAAAAAATGAAGCTAAATCGTCAAGGGACGTGACAAGATACTAACAGTTTTCACGAAGTAAATAATGAAACACTATGCTGTTATTAAGGCTCCCTGAAGCAGGAACGTCCATTAGTAGCAATTTGTAGTCGACCTGGTTTAATTCCAAATGCTCTTTACACTTTTCATCCTTTTGCAGAATCCTTTTTAAAGAATATTTTTTGTTATATAAATGTGATACAATGCCATGATTTTTGGTGTTTTTATAGCAAAATTGTCTGTCTCTAAATATGTTGGAAAATGCATGCACATTATATTAAATGCATTAATCCACACAAAAAATGAACCCCTCCAAAGGCACTGCGTGTTGTACGTGGAGTTCGCGTCTGTGCTTTAAACACTAGGACGAATTACATAGAAACTACTTGTGAATTCTGAATTCTGAATACGTCTAGATGTTTGATATCAAGTCCACTCATTATTTGAACATTGGAATATGTGGGTTTCAAGTAGATGTAATGCTAAGCCACCGCAAAAATTAGCAGGCAGACATCAGCAGTATGTATACCAAAGATCCGGTGCGATCTGTCTTGATCAGCGCTCTGGCAACCTGTAACATCTGCTGACAATTTAGCCACAATCGACTCGTCTTTGACCTAAATTGAAGTTCAGCCTTCCTTTTCTCAAGGTCTGATCAGATATGACAATACTCTCCACGATCGTCTTAATACCTGCACATAGAATATTTCCCTGATTGACCAACTAGTGTTTCGAACTCGGGACTGTCAATTAATTATGTCTCATATAGAAATTGCAACAATCATGTTGTTAAGACATTTGTCTCCCAGCAGATGTATGGTCCTTGTATCGGTGTACCTACCGCTCCGAGCAAGTTCTTGAATATGTGGAAACAATACAGCAGAAAGACGATCCATTTCAAGGGCTATTCTGCTGTCCATCAATGATGATCTCAGCAGAAGTCCAATATATATAGGATTTTGGTCAAATGATACTGTTGATGACACGTTGTGTTTCATTGCCAAACTGCAAAGGAGCTCCAAAGTGGATAGAAATCAAGTCTTTTATATGTCTATCATGGGAAAATAAAAAGCAGAAGACTGATGAGGGTGTTCATTCTTCCGATTACAGATTTAAATGAATAGCAAATGAATTGTTATTTAAGTGTTTTTTGCGGCTTTATTGGTTGATGTTGGAATTATTGATTACCTGCTTTTTTGATGATGATAGTTTAAATGTTCTTAGTGGGTTTCAAGACCCCTAAAACCCAGGAATAGATACCAAAATTTTACCTGCAAGGTGAATGGTAAAAACCATTTTAGTGTATTGCCGGTCTTTTTGGACTCTATTTTGGATTAGAATGTTACCTAATTACTTAATAACATTTTTATTGGTCTCAATGGGTTTTCTGAATCCTAAAACCTGGGGATATATATCAAACTTACTGCTCTAGGTTGAGTAAATAATGATAAACCTTTTGCAGCATTTTTTGGGGTCAAAATGCATATTTACCCGTCTATTTAAAGACTGAAAAAGTATCCGTCTTCTAATATTTCACGTTCAAGCATATCGTCGTAACTAATCCTATAGTTTCAATCACGAAGCTTTTCACCTGTTTTACTCATCTCCAAGCCTTCAGGGGTTATCCGGTACTTCTTTTTAGATGCCGGCGATTAATGGCAATGTTGACATAGTTATCATAGGTATATTTCACCCGATTGCAAAATAAAACAGGAAAATGGGGAAATCCAAAGTTACGTTCTTGAATGTTGCATTACGTTGCCCATACCAGCATCTCGGACAAGTTTCAGTAGCATATACAAATGTGTCTAACCTTCGAAATGAAATTGATACAAAACCAGGCAAACATACCTCCTGAAGTAGCGTTCGGAACGAACTTGCGAATGCACCGATGGAAATATATTTTTTTACCAGCGCGCTCACCAATCTAAAATAGTGCAGGGTGGATAACATTTATATAGCAATATTAGTTCTGGTTAGTTAGATTCTGGTAATTAGTGTATAGGTTTTCGCGCTGGACAACCCGTACACACGAAATTATGAAATGTTGACCTTATTTTATTAACAGGTCCACGATAAGCGGGAGGGAAGGGGGTGGGGGAGGGGGGCTACACGTCTTGATGACGCTTTTTATAACAATGCTTTTCCTTTACCGAAGTTTCCCTTTCCTTTACCGTATCCATAAAACAGCATCAATAGCAGCAAAATAGCCATATCTTATCACTATAAGCTTTGTGCGGTTTTTCGACCAGACTATGTTTTTGCAGGATATACTTAATTGCTTTTAAAATTATGTTTTCTCAGCAATTAAATACATCAGTGAGAGAAATGTTGGTGCGTTGGATATTGCTTTACATTATTTTTGTATGTTTATACATAATTGTTAAAATTACAGAGGCGACGACCTTGTTTATCATAACAGCCTGTAATGACACTATTTTTGAACTTTAAAACTTGTGTACAGGTTTGAGTCCCTTTTTGGTAAAATTCCATTCTTTCCTTTTTTCTCTTTTCTTTCTTCCCTTATTTTTTCTCATTCTTTTTCAGAGAATTTGACATTGCAAGATTCATGCCCATGAGTAAGCCATGAATAAGGAATATATGGGCATGAAAGAAGAGAGAATTTGTCATTGACCGCGAATACCGATTCATGCTCAAGAGTTACCCATGAACATACCCTGAACTTGTCAAGCTCTGACCATCACATGAAACAAAAAAGGCATGCAAAAGCATGAATATTCATGTGTGAGCATGAACAACCCTTCAGAAATTCCGAAATTAACGTACTCGTGCCCAATGATAGCGAAAATAGGGCATGTTTTTTGGCAAGATCTTGGCATGTTCTTGGCAAGATCTTGGCATGTTCTTGGGCATAGATCACGACTAAATTTTGCCTGGGGTATATATACATGAATATTTATGGGCATATTGTCATAGTTATCGCTATTCTTCATTCGCCCTGCTTCCACGTGCCAAACCTCCAGTACTCCTCAGATATCATCCACGGATAATTTTAAATTTGAAAATTTAAAAAAAGTACTAATGTAAAAAATAAAATTCAACAATAGGCATGTTTTAGCCTAATCCAAAAATAATCTCGCTTTATGAAAAAAAAGTTGATGTATTTTTATTCCTTTCTTGAATTAAAACCCATCCATACATGCCTTTGTAATACGGCACTTTACAAAAACTATACTCTATTGTTGTTTACATGCTGCATTTTCTACTTCGAGCTTTAGCTTTGTTTCACATCTTACATAGTGCATTTTCTACCCTTTTATTGAATATATTTGCATCTAATGCTTGGAGTTTTAGTCTAATGGAATTGCAAAGAATGGGAGACTTGTCACCCTTAGCAACATACTAACAATGCCTGAACAAACAGGGTATCGAATAAAAGCAGCAATAAGCCATTATGGAAGGGGAAACTTATGCACAGATTAGTAACGTTAGTGGCAAAATTCAGTATATAAAGACTAGATTAGTTCTTTAATTGAAGAGTGTTACAGAAATCTATATAAGGTTATGTGCTGCTTTAGATACTCTACTAAATTTAATATGCCGAGCCAAGCCTTATATTTAAAAAATTGTAAAATGTAAACTTGTTAGATTTAATGAACAATTTGAAAATTAACTAATTTTGAATGGATACAAAGGGTTATAAATAAATGCAAACGTACTTTTCATATCTTTATAAAATTGTCACTGGCGACATCGTGGAAAAAACAACAACAACGCCAAAGTACAGTAAACAGGATTAATGCATTAATGCTTTTCATAATGTATACCCGCAAAACTTAGTATGTAATGTTATGTATGAGCAGTTAGCTAATACCACCTTATTAAATATTTTTTTTTAAACGGCAGCTTTCTGACTACTCTTACTATACTGTAGGCTTTTTAATTTCACATTTTCCGTGAGCTATATAAGAATTTCAGAAACAATGACCTTTCCGCTTCAGTGTTGCACAAAGAAAACAGAAACACTTCTCTCTACTATGCCAAGCTCTTGAGGGCATACATGCAACGTATGGGGACGTTTCTTGCCACATCCGTAATTGCAAATTACAGGAGAAGCCGATCTAGGGATGAACTTTATGGGCTAGTACCATTAGACGGATTTCCGGTGGGGCATTACGCAGAAAAGAAAAGTGTATTTCTATAATTAAATACGACATGTTTTGGCGGCGTTTAACGTTAACATTAACATTAACAAAATGCCCTTCACGTCGTACAGTAGTACAGTGGTGCGACTGATGTATAGTTTTATTCTGATGTGGGGATATTACCTTAGTTTGAGACCTGACAAAAATTGTTATCAAGTTTTAGTTTTATTTATTTTGATAGCCAGATATTGTCTTCATACTTAGAATATAAACATTTTTGTGACAGACTTTGTGTAGGTTATTTATATAGTACCTGCATAACGAATCGCTGTGTACAGTATAAGTTATCCTGATTCTACATCATTGGAATATGTTTAAATCTTCAAGTTACAATCACAGGTCGTACCCACCCATGTACTTGTTTATCATACACTCGCGGAAGAATTAATTGGGATCTGAATAATTTTCCAAACTCAATATACGAGGGTCATTCAAAAAGTTCTACCTCCACCATCACATCTATGTTATATTACGTGCCAGCCAATTAAAATTATAGTCATACTTTTACATATTAAATGTTATTTGATGAAAATGTGACTTTTGATTGTTAAGATATATCGGTTAAAGCGAATACAGATTTTATACATCGGAAACGGTTAAAAACTGGAACCAAAAGTTTAGTAAGCATCATATTGTAGCTTTGGATAATGTTTTCAAGATGTGGTTGTCTAAATGCTTACTCAGGATAAATATTTTGGTCCTGTTTGAGCTCTCTGACATACTTTGGGATCATTCAAAACAAAATGAAACATGTTTTATATGAGAAGAAAATATCAATGGGTTAAAACAGACACACAAAGTTAGCGAAATTTGCCAGATTTTGACTAGATCACGTTTAAGAGTAATTCGTAATTACGTTCTATTTTAAACAATGGGTGCATCCTAACGTGGAATAAGATGAACAGTTTGTTAATAACCTTGTATATGATTACAAAATACAAAAACTGTGCATAACACTTATTTGATTTTAACTTATGAACCAATTAATATGACTTAAACCAACAAGCTGACCCCTATCAAAGTCAACAACCTATGGAAAAGGGTCAATATTCTGAACATGTATTGGGTTTGTTGTGCAAAATTCACGATACCCAGTAAAACTGTACTATCTGCAAGCATAAGATATTGATTAAAGTATTTTAACAAAAATAGAGTAATTGAATCATTTTCAGATATAAATCTGTAATGATTTCCACATAGATGTTGCGACCTTTTAAATCAAAATTAGCCTTAGTCTTTTCAAACCGTTTCCGACGTACCAAATCTGTATTCACTTTAAACCCACACATCTTAACAACCATTAATCACATTTTAATCAAATAACTTTTATTTTGGAGCCAAGATTTAAGAGTATACCCATGGGTAATTTCAATTCATGGCACGTAAGATAGCAGAGATGTGATAATGGAGGTAGAACTTTTTGAATGACCCTCGTATATCACGGACTCTTTTTTGCATGATGCTTTTCATACATATAATGTGACAAACAAAACGTTCATGTGACAACCTGTTTTATGATATTACGGTTTACGACCGCACATTTGTAATCTATTAAATGCAAACATTTAAAATTTATATCGTGTGTCCACATGGTACAATTATTTGTGGGGCCTAATTTGCAATATCGTAGCACATTTATTTGACAACAATATTTCGTTTTGTTGAGAATGTTACAATAATTGTTTTAAAGAAGAAAAGTTTATCCAAACAACTACATATCAGCGCATATCACATCAAAGCTCCCATTGGGCGCCCCTTTATTAAAGGAATTCTTATTATCGTTACCTCTCAAAATTAGTCCCGCTGCGTCTTTAAATGTATGTTTTTGATGTTTGACATTTTAATTTCAATGTTTAACAGTATGCTTCGACTATATTTATAAATACGTTTTTATAAATATGCACGTGACCACCTCTGCGCTGCCATAACAGTTTGTAGACAGTAAGTCTCGAAGTGACCTACATAACGGGTGGTCTTCCTATGCATTTGAATGCAAAGGTTGAACAACATGTGACTACTATGCAGCAAACTTTGTGATTATATTGTAAAAATGTTTCCGTCGTCAAATACTTTTGAAATGTTGTTTTTGGTAACATATTACAAAATCGGAATCCCCCATGTGTAATAATTTTGCTATTCCTATCCTTTTCAATGCATGAGGATTTGGTCACGCTTGCTAGTCTTGGTATGTCGTGCCCATGAGTCACGTGCGTATTTATAAAAAACGTATTTATAAATATAGTCGCAGCATACTGTTTAAGCGAATATCCTGAAAAAAAATACTTTTCACTTTCCGGACTACAGTCACTCTCCAACTAACTTTGGACTTCAGTGGAAATACATTTCATTCTTTTATATAGTTTCCCGTTAAAATTAGGGGACTAAAAAATTAATTACAATAACATCTTTTGCTGTGACATGTTTTATGTTCCCCCCTATTCATAGGACGAGGCTTAACAATTGTTGCAACTACCTCGTACAAGCGTAAAGTTTGGTGCAATGATAGTAAGATTATTTCGATACATGGTACAATGGAAAGAAATGCGAAATTCCAATCACTAATTTGAATTGAAAATCGACTTAGACTTTTCTATATGGTTACTTACAAAAATTTAAAAAAATAAAAGTTGTTTCCAAGCGCTTACGGTTGCCTTGTAGATGATGTTTCTGGTAAGGCATTGACCTTCAAGTGGGCAGTCTTGGGGCAGTTGCACAAATGTTCTATTTTTGTGTCTTTGTTTGGGGCGACAATGATGTTTTTGTTGTTGTGGGAATAAAAAGGAACCTCATAATTTTAATGACATTGTACAGGAATAATGTGCAATGCCCGGAATAATGCTATGAATAAACAGAAATCACGCATACATTACGGAGCTTCACCTAAACCGTTAGACCATCACCTCGGGCTTCCGAGCACATGCAAAAATGGCATGATTTAGTCCGATACCCTCGAAAGTAATAGTTATACAGCCGCACCCCACACGCAAGGCAGAAAGAAACGAACATTCGCAAGAACCAGGCGCATGTTTACGCCAACACAATTCAACAACAGATTAGGTGAACTAACATGAACGTCGTACGTAAGCGCGCGATGTCACGTGATGCAACTGTTTCTTAAATTCTTAAATCGTTCCAAATGTAATATCTCGCGTTAACGTACCACGTTCAAGTTTGTTCAACTAGTGCTGTCTAATATACCATTAATAAAACCTAACTGTATCGCACAGAAACGTTTATGAAGATTTAAGCTCGCATATGTGTCATACATGATTTACACCGTTCTACTTTGTGCTCGCAAAAGAGCCATGAATGTTTTACACTATTCTACTTTATGTTTCCATCATGATATTTTTCACATGATTTTAACAGGGTTTAACAAATGTCTTGTTTGATGATAAATCATAATGGAATTGAGTTTTGACATGAATTATGTTTGTATTGCCATTAAAAATCTTGTTTTATTTTGTTTTCCTGGTGATTTATAAAATTAAGTTTGAAGAAAGGGAACTTATACGAGTTATTTAAAACAATATTGAACGTTTTTTTCGTTCAATGAAAAGAATATTTCCATTCGGTAAAATATGAGCTGTTCCATTCAACTCGGCTTTACAGTCCATATTTCATATCATGGACATAATCTTACCACTGAACTCATAAACATTCAATATTTGTATACTGTTACTTTTAACCTTAGTTCATCTTCACATTTAATAAAAAAAATGTTTCAACAAATTACTGGCAAGTATTGATATTTTGCCGGACAACACTCTATCTCAGAGCATCTAATTATTATAACTGGGACATTCGTTCCCCAGTTTTTATTTAAAAAAATATCGCGGGAAACGACCAAATTTGTATAGAATTAAGTGTTTATCATTGTTAAGTTGAAGTCCAAAGCTTGTTGGATTTGACAATATTTAGCAACATTTTCACATTTATCACCTACTTTGTCAAATATTGAATTAAAATACCTGGTTTCTATTCGAATGTTCAGTAGGTAACATACTTAACATGTCGACTCAACCAGGCAACGTGCAGGGTGTCCCCAAAAGAGCCCCCCCCATTTCGCCCTCTCTTTTTCTCCTATTTTTGCAATTATTTCAATCGGCTCACAATTTTTGAAGATATGCCCTCTTTAAGAAATGTACCCGTTTTTCACTCTGTCCACGGAGAAGGTTTGGCTACATCAAAGATTTAAACGAAACACACGGTTAATGACATGGGTAGATAAGGGCTGAAACCTGTATTCGTCAAGGAGGCAAACAGGTAGAGGGCAGAGCAGCACAGTAAACTCACCTCAAAAGAACCAAAGACAAACTAAACAGCCATTTCAGGGCTACCTTTTATTCCAAAAAGAGAAATGACTTATGTTGTCAATAAAAAGAAAGCAAGAAACAATAAAGTAAAAAAGTAAGAAACATAATGAAACTAAAAGGCATAAAATAACCGAGAAAAAAGTATAGCAAAAGAAGTCCCATCCCACATCAATTTCGCCCAAATTAATGACACTTAACAAAATCCATAACCCATAAGCCCACCAGTAAAGCCCATTCCCTAAAATAAAGTTGTTATTGTTATAAAGTTATCATCAAGGAATGTTTTATATTCGTGCACGGTATATGCACTCTTCAATCGTTGAAGTAGCCAAACCTCCTCCGTGGACAGAGTGAAAACGAATACATTTCTTTATAAGGGCATATCTTCAAAAGTTATGAGCCGATTGAAGTAATTGCTTCGGTTTATTAAAGCTAACGGGTAACTGCTTCTTTACATACCAACACATACTTGATAAACTGAAATAGGTGAAAAAGAGGGCGCAATGAGGGCCTTTTTTTTGGGACACCCTGTACTAGGTAACACTACTTACAATAACCAATATGCGACCTTACACCACAAATCAGCCGTAAAGTCGGCCGGGTCAATTTTGTTTTATTTCGTGTTTAGAAAATATATATCATAAGCTTTAAAATGGTATATTATTTGACTTCGTTCGTAGTTATCTTTAATTTCTGTGTGTTTTATTTTCACTACAGGTGACCAAACAAACATCAGCAGGACATATAACAAGTTTTAGTCGAGGTTGCCATTCCTTAATAAATTGTACCGAAGTAGACAACTGTGACCGTGAAGATATGAGGAGAAGTGGCGCATGTAAATCTTGCTGTAGCACCAGTTTATGTAATAGTGTTCCACAAAGGACTCAATACTCGCTAGCTCTTACTCTAATGGTATTGTTTGTTTCAATAATGTGTACTAAATTGGTTGGAAGATAAAACTGGAGAAGATTTTGTACTAATATTTGTCGAATGTAATGTACTATGATATATGTCAGTCATTCAATTCAAATAATCATGATCAAAGTACTACCAAAGAGGATTATCATTCATACACACGTCATTTTGTTGATTTGAAATGTGTTATGTGTTATGAATGTTTTGCAAAGTGTTCATATGAGCGTGTTTATAGTGGCTGTATACTAGGGTGTGGTGAAAAACACTTTTTTTTATCGGATCGACTTGGAACTCTTACTAGGGTACATACTACTACTGTGCTGAAATATCAGTAAGATTGGAGCGTGTTTCACCCAGGCAGCAGATTTTTACAAAATCTCTACTTATTTGCTATTTCTTACTGTATAACTCGATGAAGAGAAGTCGGCAAGAACAAGCTGGGAAAAGTAGGCATTCAGACGAGAACATCAGCCAATGATAATACTCAACGACGCCATTAAATTGGTTTCCAGCAGCGGCTCATCTTACGTACAAAATTATAGCATAGTGGATTGCAAACATTAAGAACTCTGCCAATGTTATCATGAATGAATACATTTTTCTAATGGATAAGGATCCTTCATAATACTCTTACATTACCAGGACCACTATACACAGATAAACCTGGATATTATTATTGTTAAAAATAATTGAATCAGCCTAAATATAGCCCTAAAATGTTTACCATCTGTTTTGAAATTTAACTTCCTTCTATCTTATCTTGCATTTCATGTTGTCCTACACCTTTATTTCATAACCACTAAGGTATAGGACATTTTTTGTTTTAGCTATAGCCCCCTCTCCAGAAGTTTTTAATTATATTTGTACTTGCTCAAGTAGCATTTTGTGCAAATTTTATTACCACAATTTGTTGCCATTCGGCCTCACATTAGCAGAGGCTGATCCTTTAATTCTTTTGAGGAGTGTATAATACGCTATTCTCTGTAGATCTGTCTGTCTGTAACTGCTAATGTGAGGCCGCCGTAGGTTGTACGGGGCTCAAACTTGGTGGGTGGGTGCAGTTCTGTCCTGGCAAGAAGAAGTTTATGTTCATTTAAAGTCATTTGACCCTGGGGCCCTCCCAGGGGTCATCTGAGGTCAAATGACTAAAAACTGTCGTATGGGCATGAAATTTGGTAGGTATAGTCAACATTTTGGAAGGTAATTTTGGGGTCATCTGAGGTCACCCAGGGGTCATCTGAGGTCAAATTACTAAAAACTGTCGTATAGACATGAAACTTGGTGGGTACAGTCAACATTTAGAGTCAACATTTTGGAAGGTCATTTGGGGTCACCAGGGGTCATCTGAGGTCAAATTAGTAAAAGCTGTCATATGGGCAGGAAACTTGGTGGGTAAAGTCACCATCAGCCAGGTAATCGCGCCCAGCCGAGAACCGCCAAATATGGGTAACCGCCTAGTAATATTTAATCTTTGTACGTATTGCATTGGATTCATTAGCTGATAGTAATAACAAGCATCGAACCAGCATCACGGTAGATCCAGTTATCGAATAATTTGACTCTGATGCCTAATGAGAAACTGTTGAAGTTAATGTGTAAGCCACGTCCACAAAGGTTTGCATAATGGCTACTTATGGAGCTCTCTCTCGTATTTTATTATTCTTGACTATATACTCAAGATGATGACTTGGTTGTGTAAAGCAACAAAAAGGAACCATTTGGATTTATATTAGGTTAAGCACTATACTAGTGAGCTTATTTAAATTGGAAATCATGGTACTCTAGCGCGCTCATTTGAAATCCATACAAATCAAAGCATTGCAGAAACAAACTGCTTTCTAGTCTAATCGAGCCGCCTTATCATGTTTTGAAATTAATGATCATTCGTACACTTTCACTTTTAATCATTAAATCAGCTTTCACCCAATGAAACTATTTGTCATCTTCATGATAGATTACAATTTTAAGCCAGTGTTTATGTTCGACATTCACTAAAGACCATTAATAGAGGGCGCTATTGGGTGTTTTTTTGAGCATCTATTTTCCCTACATTAGTGGAACCAAAGTTTTTTGGCATCCTTACACCTCAAAGGATAAAACTAGAATTGGTTCCATTTTTTTTCTATGCCCCTTATACTTCCCACGAGGGGTCGAAGGTCATAATGGGGCCAATATTTAATATATATGACCGTACACCTGACACGAATGAGACGTAAATTCCGCCCGATCAACTTTGTTTTATTTCGTGTTTAGAAAATGTATATCATAAGCTTTAAAATGGCATATCATTTGACTTCAAACGATATCCAGAAGCGGGGTTATGGTTTGTTGAACTTTCCTCATTCAACAAAATGGTATATCCTCTTTGGTTCTTCGGTTCCCACATTGCTGGTAATAAATATCAAACAGTCATAATTAGCGGTCATTTCAAATCATCCCCTAGTCAACGAGGTTAAGGAATGCCCTCTCATTGTTAATTGTCGGTTATGTATACCTAGACAAAATACAATGATTTGTAACCCGACACTTAAACAGGATTTAGCCAAATGAATCAAAGACTAGAGATATTTAAGAATTCTATAGACATAAGTAGAAGTTATTATCCTCTTTAACAATAGGATTATTGATTGGTTTAAAAGGTATTTGACTAGTGCTATTAAAATGATATACATGTAGCACTAACTTGAGGTACCTATGAATTCGACCTTTACGCACATTTTCCACTGTAATTAACTCAGAATACAATTTGGGACATTTACGGCTCATTCGTGGTGTACGGTCACATACGTTCTATCATGCTGTAATATACCTCAAATTGTTCCTCTCATTGCTAGGAATAAAATTGTCATATTGCACTAGGCTGCTTAGTTAAGGATTTATAGAGTAAATAAGGTCAAATATATCTTATACACAGAAGTCAAAGTTTCACAATGCACCGATTCAATCGAAATATGTCTTAAATTACTACTCGCGGCAAACTAAACATGAAAATAACTTATTTGAGAAAATATAACCTCAAAATCAAATGAAATTTTGGGTCAAATATTATGCTTCTATATATATATTTCTATTGAATTTTGGCTGCATGAACTCTGAAGGGGGACATGGCAATACACAAATGCACTTGAAAGTATATGTTTGAGACTTCTAATGTTAATTGGAGTAATTTGAGACCAGTTTCGATGAAATCGGACCATTTTTTAATTTTGACCCCTGTGTATGAAATTTTTTGACATTTGGCATATTCGACCTTATAATTCCTGAACTAAACACCGTAGAAAAATATGACAGTTGACTTTTTTATTCCCTGTGATGAGAGGAACGATTTGAGATACATTACAACATAATGGGACTATTTTTAAGCTTTTCCCCCTCTGTGACCCTCGACCCCTCGTGGGAACCACAACGGGCATAGAAAAAATGGAACAAATCAAATTCTTATCATTTCATGTTTAAAGATGCCAAAAAACATTAGCTCCACTAATGTAGGAATATAAAATCCCAAACCCATAGAGCCATGTACTACATTATTAATATAGGATCCGGCGAATTTTCAAAAATAGACAATAGCAGCTTCATGAAAAGTATATAGGTCGAAATTTGGATATCAAATTTTGATCTTTGTACCTTTTGAAATTAGTCGGTGCTAGGAATGCTAAATTCTTACTGAAATGTAAAATAGGAAAGTAAACTGCTGGTAATAAGTAGGTGCTACTATTTACTTACCTCACTCGACACCAAGTTTTGTGCTTAGAGCTGAACACGAATGGAAACCAATATTAATTAAGTAACAGGCAACTAGGTAACTGGATTGCGCATACAACGGTCAGCTTTTGTGCTAGTATTTTTACATTTAACCCAACACAACACAAACCCAACACAAACTATTATGTTTGCAAATGTACACGAATGGACAAAAACAGAAATGAAAGGGATAGATGAAAGACCAAGCCAGATTGTTGCTAAAGGAAACGATTAAGTAGGCAACAAAAGCAAAAAAACCCACCAAAAACCAAAAAAAAAAAACCCCAAAAAACACACCAAACAAAAAAAAACCCAACAAAAACAAACAAACAAACAAACAAACAAAACAAACAAACAAACAAAACAAACAAACAGCAACAACTACAAAACAAAACAAACAAACAAACTATTTTTATAGAGTTTTTATGTGAAATATTAATTGGCCTTGGGGAATAAGTCAATTTTAAATGTATACAATCAGTTATTTTGTAAAATAATGTACACCGTACGAACATATGATAGAGTCAGTCTACCCTGAAGTACAAAGTATACACGCGGACGCGCACATTGTGCCGACTTTGAAGGCACGCATACCTGCAGCAGAGACGTTGGCACTTTGTACTTCAGAGTGGACAAACTGTAGACTCATTAGACTGATAGTGAAAACAAAAAGTTTTTAACATGGCTTTAACTTTTGGTTTTGTTGAGTATTTGAGAGTGAAATAACGGCCAATATTGCCGACGGTAACTAGTTAGTGACTAAGTAATCATTCTAGAATCTGTGATTCGATAAGGATGACAATTGTGTTTAAAAATACGATATTACCATTCATGTTATGTTTAAAAGGGTTACCGCATATTCTTTTTTATAAAGTATCTTGACAAATTATATATCTATTAAATGTATTTTATATTAAATACTTTAAAAAGAGACAAACTGTTCCTTAAAGAAGTGTTGGGTTTTTTAGACGATCCCTGATTCGTTTGCTTATTTTCGTATTGTTAGCATCCATCAATCAATCGATGAAATACTAATTTGGAATTTCAAAGAAAAAGAAAACAATCATTTTTCGTTAAAATTGCCCAAAGATGTTAAAGGGGCATTTCGTGATCCACAGCCTCATCCCCCCACTTTTCCCAAAAAAAGTTGAGATTTTTACACCACTGGATACCTCTGGTTACATAATGTTTATGTACCAAATATTTCTTGCAGATTAATTCGTTTAGCAAAAATATCACCAAATTCTGGTACACCAGAACGAAATTACAACACATTGTCTATGGAGCAGTGTAATACACATAATCATGCATAACTCGCAAACGCAAAATCGGAATCAACTGAACTTTTGGAAATAAGCTTTTTTCGTGGATATCTACTGAAAAATGTCATAAAAAGAGGATGCTAGGATCACGAAATCCTCCTTTAAAGCATTGTTCTCACATTACCACACAAACCAAATTTGCATTGATGTCTTCAGTTTAGGGGGAATATAATGAGGATATTTTGGAAATGAGGAACTGCTCTGAGCATATTTTAAATAAACATCTCAAAAAAGTAACTACTCCCCCCTTAAATAAGGGCCATTATTCCAAAACTATTGAACTATTGTATTACAAATCTTTAAAATGTGTTGGAAGGAGAATTTATTTCTGCGCATTTTGACACCTCATTTGTAGCAATTGACTATATATTGAAGTCACAGCGTACATTTAAATGTATGTAACCCAAGATTTGAAAGTTGCAGTAATTCTATTGATTTGTATTCAGTATAATGGAAGAAAATCTCTGTAATGATAATCTCAGGGAAATCTGGTCCCCCCTCCATACAAAAATAATTCTGACAAACGCAAATTTATATCAAGAGGGTTGGTGTCTTTTAAAATCCCCTTCCAGTAAGTCTCGGAGCAATCATTCAAGCATATTTTATATTCATAATACCATTTTTATTTAATTATTTTTCGTCGTGCATCCAATGTAATCCCAGCTGACCTGGGATTTAGATACATAAATAGTGTTTCCAATAAAGTATATTGTTTGTGCAATTCTATGTTATTTATCTGTATTTCTCATATTTTTATTTTGTTTTAAAAGTATTTTAATGTATTTTGTTTGACTCCTGGACAGCCCTGAAAAACAGTGCTTCCACTGATGGGGTTTCCCCATTCAAAATAACAGATAAAAACATAAAATAAAATAAAATAATTCTGTAAAAAAATATAATAGAGATGTTTTGACTGATTTAAAAAATCAATGTGTCGGTATTTTATTTTGACACCCATGTCCTATGATATATTTATGTTCTTAAGCTAGAATTCACATGAGAATGTTAACCTGATGGTTGGGTACTAATAATAGTAAGCTTAAATTATTGTAACTGTGATACATTGTTCACACAGTGAAGTGTTCGTCTCACTAGGTGACTCTATAAATTGAGTCTGGGTTACTCTAGAAGCAAAGTACACCACTGCGCGAGTCTATGTCTAAAATCACTCCATATTGGGAGTCAAATGTCTCCTGATTAGAATCAGCAACAGTGACCCTTCAGCGGAGTCAATAAATTATGACTCTTCATTGGAGTCAAATGACTCCTAATATGGAGTTAGTTTAGACTCGTTTTTAGAGTCACCCTGAATCCAGTTTGGCTTTCAGTGTTGTAGAGCAATAATACAAACAATAAGAACTCGTATTACAAGAGATATATTGTTTAAATAGTTTTCAGATCATTTTGTTTTTATCGGTAAGCATTGTGATACTGAAATGTACTATTATTATCAATAATACCGCTCCGTATTTCGGGCAATGGTCGAGGACCAAACCTCCAAGATGGAATTTATTATAATTGCGTTAATATTTCTGTTGCTTTAAGTTTGTTTTTTATAATTAGTTTGCTTTGAATATACTGTTTATATATTGTGATCAGATACACGGAGTTTCATGTCAATTACTTTGTACTTTGTTTTAGTAGGTGGTATACAAAATAAAAGTAAAGAGTAATGTAGTTTCGAAACATGTATTATAAAGAAAAATAGGGGCATTCTTCATTACCAAGTTTAATTGCATCGATCAAATAATAATTTGTTTTATTGATTCCTCTGTAATTTGATGTGAGGGTCGTTAATAATTGGATCATCCCAAAGAATTGCCTATAAATTATTATCTTATTTAGACTTTTAAAGGCTCAGATAGCGACGTTTGCACAGTATTGTTGTGGGACCAGAGTTAAAATGTGAAGCTATTGTACTCCTGGCATTTTCCTACATGATGTATACTACCTTTAACGGAACACTGGCAATCTCTTTTATGACATTACTCTTTGCGCTAATGTTAGAGGTAATATACACTGGGGATACGTTGGTCATTAAACCAGACGATAAAGGGTGGCATATCCTAATTGAAAACGGTAGTGTAGGTTAGGAATCTAATTTCGACCACGGTTTTACTAAAGAAATTGTGTAACATGCATGATGTTCATTTTGCAAATTTAGACAAAACTAAGCAGCATATTATGAGGTTGTAAATAATTATATATATTATGTATAATGTATATGATAACATATTCATAAAGGTGATAGATGTTTTGTAAAATAAAATATGTCAAAGTTTAATTTTAGTCTCTTGTTTAGTTGTACAGCGTGCTCTGTACGTGTAAACTTAATGTAAAGCATATCGCAAGATCTGTAAAAAGAACATTCATTAATTCAACCAATTTGGCAGCATTACAGGAATTTTACCCAACCCGAGTAATTGAGAGTGTCAGATAATTAGAAAATGAGGGTTTAGTATCACAGTTATACTGAGTGCAGCACTCATACTGCAGTTACTGTCCATTTTCCTATACATAATACACAGTACTCTCACCATTGACGCGTGACCTCTACAAACAGTGCATGTTATAGGTATATGGACATAGCTAACGTCACTGTGTGAAAAATAACCGGCCAATATTTAAAGTTCTCTCTGAAATTCTAGAAGATATAGTTTTTTAACATGTCCTAAATTTTTAGCTAATTTAGGTGTTTGGAAAGATTCGCACTTTGGTGTGTTAGGAAGGATATGTAAACGACAGATAACACCAAAAAATATGAAGAACATATTTCCAAACCGTGTTAAGTCTGCAACAATTATGTTTCTCATTTTCAATAATGCTGGTTAACAATATGCAGACTATTGTCTCATTTCGTAAACAAAGCCCCACACAGTATTGTTACCTTGCGTTTGCGTTTGCACAGGTAAGACAGAAACATGTGTAGTGTGGATTTAACCAGAGAAGATCTGATTTAACATAGTTGAACTGTTTTCAAAGAGTGTTATCTTGGTTTAATAGCTCAATAATTGGGTTTAAGTCCTGCAAAGGTTGTGGTGAATTCTACTGTAGACATGACTGCATCATATACATTATAGAGGATTTCTGTTCAAAATTTGTTTTAGGAGCCGATTGGGTGATAAAATTGGGTCTTACGCGTTATGGATGTTTTCCAATGAAATTATTTATAATCAGCCTAGTCACATGGTAAATTGAATTTCAATTGGGAGGAAACCAAAGTTACTAGAGCCTAAAATGTAAAGAAGTGCTAAATAACATTCAGAAAATATCCAGAAAATGATGACGAGAAAAGTTGAGGATAGAAAGAAATAGGAAAGATCAAAGATTACGAGATGATAAAGAGCTTGAAATTTCCAACGGCAATGGTATGTTACCTGACTACAGCAGCATGGTTCTCAATGTTCATAAACTGCTTAAAATCATTTTACTCATTTAGTTCTTTTTTCTGAGATTTTCATGATGTTACATTTACGATTTTCAGTCTTTTGCAGTCTCGTAATCTTTGGAACACTCTTTGCCTAACCAAAATCAGAAGATATTGAAAATTGAACACCATTTTGCCATGTGACTAGGTGAACCTTAATTAACTCACGGGAAGTCCCCCGGGAAGTCCCTTGCCATCTAATACCTGATGTAGAATCGATTGAGTATTCTAGGATTTTAGCAATATTGATTGCCCTTGTGTCTAATTCAGCAACAGCCCTGTAATAAGTTATTTATTTACCTTAGGAAAATATCATATGAATCATTATATAACTAGCCTGAAAATGATCATATGAATCATTTTAGTGTAGCGATAGCGCCATCTGTTGTTTTTCGGCTTCTGTGAGACTACACAATGTTTTTTAAACTTATATTTTATGGTTACACAAAGTGTATGTGAATTAGAAACTTTGTAAAGACTTACAACTAATGGAGATCCAAATTTGAAGAGCCCCACAGGGTATGGAAAGCATCCGAAAGTGCTCAAAGATATTACATTCTTTCACAATTTGGTCTAAAATAAAATACGGAGCAACAAAGATATATCTTAGAAGCGGTGTTTTATGCACGGAACTGCTTCATTTTACAAACAGAATATCATATCCCTAAGGTTGGCAACCAAGTTTCCACTTAGGCCGATATAAACGCCGTTGTTCAAATCCATTCAATATTATGGTTTCAATTACTGCTTAATAAAACCAAGCCCGTGGCATTTAGAGGCCACAGAGTGAGATCAAACAAGTGTTTTTTATTTATCCAACGGGATTACTAATTCAACGCATCAAAATGCAATGTCATTCAGCGACTTGCTCTAGGATCTCATAAGAAATTCCGGTAAGCGTCTTGTATCTAGAGTTACTTCCAAATGCGTATCAGTTACTGCTGGGTCCGATGCTTGCACCGTGTACAGCTTTGTTTTACAATCATGACGATAGTGTCCTACTTTATGTTTGTTTTGATTGAAACGATTTTTTTTTCAGACGACATTACCAAATTATTTTAAAAGAGAAACTTGTCTGAGGGAAATTTCTCGTCCTTAGGTGTACTGACGATGCTTAAATTATTGATTGATTCATGATTGGTTAATTTATTGATTGATTTATTAAATTGGATTTTTTTAAATCCATAAAGCTGACGTGGTGGAGTTTACTTTTTACAGTTTACTCATATCATAGCTATTTTGGTAAATAAAAATTATTTTTTTCTGATTTTGATGATTATTTAAAATAATTTTTTTTGACATTTTGTTAAAAAAATGAAAATTGTTAACGATAAGCATAAGTAGTACAAATTGTAGTTCTTATGATAAAACCCTTTAAAACATCCAAAATACTACTTGGTGTGCGTAAAGCATTTAAGGGCCAAGTATTTATCCTGTACTGAACATGTTGAATGATAGAAACAGGTGGGCTGCACTGCTGATAGATACCAATGTAATTAGTTTCTTCCAATTAAGAAGTCATTGCGAGCATTTATTGACAGATTTGAGATTATCATTTCTTGGATGAAACAAGTAGGTTAATGGGGGATTTAAGAGAAGGGGAATAGTCTAGACAATACAGGCTGTATCAAAATGATTGGTACCCATCAGTTTCCAGTTTATTGAAAAGCCTGCTGCTTCCAAATGCAGCATAGGATCATATTGAAATGGCCACAATTTGTAGTTTACAGCCTTTCAGAACATTTATCTACAAATTAGGTGCAATAATAATGCGTATGTTGCATTTTGATTTGGCAGTCTTGCCTATAATCACCGGAAACTAGTGGGTACCAATCATTTTGATACAACCTGTATGATGAGTATAGATTAGGAGGTGCTGAAAACCTCTGAAAGTGAATATGTTTTTATTACCCGGGTGTTAGTCGCATCACAATACGATCTGGTACAAATCGTTAAGGTGCAATGTAACCTGGCATAAAACCAATACGAGCTGAGGTGTGAACAAAAATATGAATTCTGACTTATTAAAAAATTGAAACGTTTGCACATTAACATGTTATGTATATGCATAGTGCAAAAATATTTTAACAGTTCAAAGAACACCACATATTGACAATGTTTAGTTGTAACGTTATTTTAAAACAAAATAGTTAGGGACCGTTCACAAACACTTGTTAGGGGGGCCTGATGCAACAAAAATTTCATCGTGAAAATTACAGACCTCAAAAGATTTAAGGCCCCCTTTTTGACATGAAAATTATGGGTCAACCCCATAGAAAAGCATATAAACTCAATTTTTTTCAGCCCCCCTTATGATGGTCAACATTTTTCAGGCCCCCCTTTTTGCAGTGTTTGTGAATGGTCCCTTACCATTTAATTTTGAAATTTATCCTATTAAGGGAGCTCTCAAATTGATATTAGTTAACTGGCACTTTCTGAGTTATCCCCATAATAATTTATTACTTTAATGATATTTGTTCATTTATTTATCTGTTTGCTTAGCTGTTTATTCATCTACACATTTCAAATTTATTGAAAACTGAGGGCGCAATAGTTTTTGTATAATTATATTTGTTTCACTCTAGAACTACTGAGCCGTATTTTGTAAAACGACCGTGCAGTTAGGACGCTGGACAACCAATTCTTTAGAAATGCATAGTCGCGCTAAAAGTCGATCGATACATCAGCACAATTCAGAGATACACCTTTTTGCTATGAAATTAATTTTCTCGGTCAAATATAAAGCAATGTTTTTTTTTTTCAGTAATGTCAGTTAAAGACATAGTGCTTGGATATACATTTTTTTTTTTTTCCTGGTGTTAAAATTAAGCATCATATTTTATCTTTTAGTGTGATATTTTTGATTTTTATAGGCCTTTAGTTCGCCCGCGAGCTTTTTACGGAATTATTTTTTTAGCGTCTCAAACTAATATAGTTTGCTAAAGAAAGATATTTCGCTCCTCTGTAAAGCACATCGTGTGGGTCTATATATTATAGTTTTGTCAGAATTTCCGTTTTTATTTTACCCTTTTTCCCTTCATGCTCCGAAAATGTCAAACTCAGTACTTTATCTCGAGAAAAACCAGCAGAAATAATCGATATTTCAATTGTTGTCAACCAGGTCCCTTTTCCATTGAAAACCAGGATTGCCTGACCAGCGATTTGGTAGCCCAAATCCCCAATTCTGGTAAATGAGGTGAATTTTAGAAATTTGCTCCCGTGATAGCCTGCAATTTCAATTTATAGGGGCTATGGATTCCATGATTATGAAAACCATTTTGTCTGTTTGTTTATTTACCTATGATGAGGTCCTGTGTAGGCCTATTTGTCATAATTTAGCGCTATAGGACCTACTTTCTAAATGTATAGCTATAGCCGTGCTATATAAATATTATAAGGTACCGGTATGTAATATTATGTAGGCCTATGGGGGTGGGGTGGGGTGGGTACTCAACACATTTTAACCATGACTTACAATGCAAGGCTCAATGTTGCCATAAATGATTTTTCCTTTAGTTCATTATAATAGGTTGTTATAAACTTCCATGTTTAACCTTGTATTGTTTTGACTGCTTCATTATGACTTTCGGTGGGTTTAAGCAATTTCAAACAAACACAAACAAAAGGCACTATACCCAGTCACCTTCATGACAATTGAAACACTAGGTAATTTCTTTGCTATATTGAAGTTCTAGCAACACTGTATCCAGGCCGGGCACCCAGAGATATCGATCCACAATGCTAGTATTAGCCTAAGATTTCACGCGTGGATTTGAAAATTTTTCAGCTGGTAGTCAAAAATTATGGAATCAAAACGGAAATTCTGACAAAACTATGATATATCGCTCACGGTGATGTGCGTTAGAAAGTTGGGAAAAATCCTTCTTTAGCGAACTATATTACTTTGAAAAGCTAAAAGGTTGATCCAAAAAAAGGCTCGCGGGCAGAGTTGAAGCCTATCAAAATCGAAAATCTTACACTAAATTACTGAATTTCACGACTAAGTTTAACACTAAGATTTGAAAAAAAAAGCATTACAGTTTTTCCTGACATTTACTGAAAAAATGAAAATTATTGCTTTTCATTTGGCCGAGAAAAAAATTTTACACTGAAAAGGTGTAACTCAACATTTTGTTCATTTGAATACCAAATTCGATCGTTTGTATTGCCTTATTAAATGACTGAGTGAGCCTTGCAGAACAATAACAATCGGTTGTTCAGCGTCCTAACTGCGTGGGGGCTAAATGGTCACGATTGATTAGAGGTCCCGAAAATGTCCTAAAGCGTACCTTCAAGTGCATATTGTTAATAAATCGTGTGTTCCATGATTACCTCAGTTATAGCTAAGTAGTTTCTAGTGTCAAGTAAAACAGTCTATTCACCTGAACAGCATCATGCAGGTTAAAAAAGTGTCAGCTTCGGAGCTTTCGGTTGGCTCCTCAGATTTCTTGAATAAAAAGTTTCAGAAATATATCGATTTTTAACAATAAATTATTAAATAAATAAATGTTGCTTGATTTAAAGTAAGCTTCAACTAGGCATGACCTAATTATCAGCACACTTCAACAAGTATTCCGCTGCCATGAGGACATATCAGAATCATTTCCGCTTCACCAAGTCCTCAACTGATGCGCAGGTACTCTCGGTGATTGTGATTACCCCCAGTAGCCCCCCATTTTACACCGGGGTGGAGTGAAGCAATTGGGAATTAAGCTATCTTGCTCGAACCCGCAACCATTCGATTATGAAGCTCGCGTCCTAACCATTGGGCCACCGTGCTTCCAAATGTATAGAAAAACTTCACACGAGTATAATAATTACAAAACTATAGTGAAAATGTAAACAAAGAAGCAGTGGCAGTGCTACGGGGGCAAGGGGAATCCCCCAACATTCCCCCTCTCACTTTCATGGTAAAATCACCAAACTGCACAAATGTTTCCTTTATGCGGAAATTTTGGGTATGTATTCCTTCTGCTGGTTGTAAACCTTACATATAAAAACAATATCATCCAGGGCACGTCTTGAAACATGCCTTTTTGAAGTGTACATTAATTTTACTCTACTCTAGCACGGAGCTGTAATACTAGTTTTAGGCAATTCATATCCATAATATGCTGCCGCACTTTCCATAATCATCTCTCTGCTAAACATCTTTAAAAAGTATGTTATGATTTAACCTGGAAAATGTATTCGAATAAATAAAAATACCCCTACTATTGGCTTAAAAGTTCCAATGTTTGTATTTTATATTGTAAATCCTAATAGCCATTTCCTGAGGAACAAAAATAGTCATTCAAAATATATGTGAACTCACCCTAAGTGACACTTAACTCCTGCAAGTTTTCACAACTCTATGTAATGGAATTCAAATCAGCGGTGGCGAAAACAAAAAGAAAACCTAAAATATTGTACTCGTATTTCACACGACTTAATTGGGTTGTTCATACTAGATGATTTAGCAGGCGACGTGATTTAAATTGTATTTTGTTGGTGGGTACAATCCATTTCAAAGCACTTTCTATCTCAATGCCCGAGAGCTTCACACGTTTACAACTCATACGTGCTAAAATTGTAGCTTGCTAGTATCATCCCATAGGGTAAAAGATAGATTGAGTATTGAGTGACAGGAACATATTTGAAAGTGAAATCAAATTAAGTAGAGTATCCAGAAGAAAGAACCCCTTCTACCCTGAGTTACACACTCTTAAATATTATTTTTAAACGTGGTGGTTCATAATGGTTAATGTCATATAAAAGGTTCACAAACTATTACACATACATTGTCGAGCTATCTATTTTGGGGAAAAATTTATTTACGTGAAGAGTTTTAAAAGTGTATAAGACTCTTTTTATTTGCAAAAGTAGTTTTTGTTTTACTGCATATAATGTGATGCGATCAAGCAAAATCAGTCGGAACTCGGAAATATTGATTTTGAGAAATAGCCAAACAGGAAATATTTCCTTTTGTTTCCTCTTGTTTTGGAAACTCTTTAATTGCTAATATCTTTAGAACTGGTTGTTCAATTTCAATGGGGGTATCTACAAAATCCAGCTTTGTAAATGGTTTTTACTATCCTATAAGAAACTGAAAATTTAATATTTAACAATATTAACAATAAACAATAGGAAACAAAGGATTTATTGACTGTTTTATTGATTTTTCACTACTTAAATGTCAAGTACTATAGACATGATATGCATCATTTTAAAGCTAATTTCAAGCAGAATATTTTGGTTGAATATCTCAAAAATGATGATTGGCGACTTCAGGGCTCAGTTGTGCCGAGGGGTCACATAATGGTGCCGAAGTATGTTTTGAAAGAAACTGAAAATTTAATATTTAACAATATTAACAATAAACAATAGGAAACAAAGGATTTATTGACTGTTTTATTGATTTTTCACTACTTAAATGTTAAGTACTATAGACATGATATGCATCATTTTAAAGCTAATTTCAAGCAGAATATTTTGGTTGAATATCTCAAAAATGATGATTGGCGACTTCAGGGCTCAGTTGTGCCGAGGGGTCACATATGGTGCCGAAGTATGTTTTGCAGTTTGGCAAATTAGTACAAGAAGGGGGTTGAGTACTTGGTCACATCTGCCACATTTTTGTGGTACATATTTTGTGCGTGTTCATATTTTGATGGTGTACTGAAAAGATTTGGGCACAAGACTTAACTCGGTGGAATCGTTCTTACTTCCCTTTCCAAAAGTAATTCGGTTATGGTTATCACATTACACAACTATTGGTTAGCTTCATAATGTATATTTTATTGGATATTCTGACAAATTCTCTAAAATAATGGTATTATTGTTTATAATATTTTCATATACTTTTTAAAGTTGTAGAAATTAATTTAAAACAATTGTACGAATCACTTTATGTATGTGGGTCTATTGGATATATCGTACCAAAAATGTTTAAACGTGTATAATATACAAATATACACTGCCATGAGAGGTTCTGATTAAAACAGATGGGAGAGAGAATTGGAAGTGGAAAGGGAAGGGGGAGGAGAGCTTGAGATAGAGGAGATATCGAATGTAGGGTGAGGCGAGGAAGGGGGAGGAGTCACTTAGGAAAGATGAGGTTATATAGGTGAGGAGAGGGGAGCCTATAGGTAATAGGTATGGGTTGTGCTAACCGGGGACAATATACTAATTCATAATCAAATCATCTCCATCTCCATGCATCGTTTATGTTTCATACAAACAAACAAAGGGAATTTCAAGAGGTTGTGCACCAGCAGGTCGCCTCCTCAACCTCTGTAATTTTGTGCTGTTTTATATGGTTTTTGTGGAGTATTGTTGGTATTCTGCTATGTACAAGTGTTTATTATAGACTGCTCCATCTACTGAGGATATTTATTTGAACTGGATCTGCTTTTGAAGTTAGAAATTGTCTTTAAAGTTTCTAAAATTGGATGGACCTCAGAACTACCTAGACTACAGTATAGCATACAGTTACTGTTAACCCTTTCTGCACTGTACTATAGAGCCACTTCAAACTCTACTCATGCTTGGTAAGCCAACTTTAATGGGAACATCAATTATTTAAAGTGACTGTTTACAAGAACTACAATAGTCATGCTGACCTGCTGGTTTCAAGTACTTGTAATTCTATTGACAGTTTCTCATGGTGGTCAATATGTACAAACAACAACATATGATGAACTATGGGGTCCTTTGACTCCTATACAATATACTGTGCAATATGATCTGTGTTATGTTCATCCCAGATTTCCAACCCTTATACATCAGAGCATAACAACTTCTGGTTTTTAAAAGCACGTATTCCATACCACCATAACTCTGATGCTACTTTTCATCTCCGCCTCCTTGTTGCTGGTGATGTAAACCCTAACCCGGACCTGACCAATGTCCATCACCATCCCAAACGTCGAACTTTGGCCATCGCATTACTTATGATCGTGACAAACTACTTGAATTCAAAGACTATGGAAAATCCACTCATATCAACTCTGATGTTTGGAAATGTCTTAGAGCTTTAAAGATCAATTCCATGCCTGTAACTCATAGAGGAAAAGGTCCCAGGATAAGATTCCGCACAGATTCACCAAATGAAGTTGAGCCTGAACATAACAACGTTAGCCAGGACACCAGGATCTCCACAAGGAAAGATGATAGAAACTGTAAAATAAACAATATTAAAATAAACAATATTGACTCTGACGATGTTTTAAAAACCTTTTCTAAGAAGGGTATTCACATTATCAATCTCAATGCCCGTTCTGTTTGTCCCAAAATGAGTGAATTGAAATTGATTGCATCCAATACTAGAGCCAAAATAATTACTGTCTGTGAAACATGGCTGGATGATTCAGTCACCGATAATGAAATCAACATTCCTAATTTCTCTGTTATCCGTAAGGACCGTAACAGAAATGGCGGCGGTACCTGCATCTACATTCATTCTGATTTGGCATTTAATCCCAGGCCTGATTTAGACATTCCCAAAATGGAAGCTATTTGGACTGAGATTTTGCTACCAAGATGCAAACCTTTATTGTTGGTTCCTGTTACAGGCCTGAAAAGCATTCACAATTTATCAACAATCTTGAGAATGTCCTTTCAAAATTGCCTGCTGATTCTGAAGTGATTATTTTGGGTGATATGAACATGTGTGCTTTACGTAAAGACCGAGTATACACCAAATATGCTAACATGTTGCACTTGTTTGGACATAAACAACTTATTCATACCCCAACTAGAATCACCCCTACCACAAAGTCTGCTCTTGATCACATTATATGTAATTATGACAATGTAATCAGTCAATATGGTGTGGTAACAACTGGGTTAAGTGATCACTTTTTCACGTACTGTACAAGGAAGTCATCCAAACCAACATTTAACGAGCATAAAAGAGTTAAAGTAAGATCTTTAAAGAATTACAGCAAGGAATCTTTCATTGATAAGTTGTCTGAATCTGACTGGTCTGAAATATTGTTATGTAACGATGTTGATAGAGCTTGGTCCATGTTTTGTAACATATTCTTGAACACTCTTGACTCTGTTGCTCCTCTAAGGGAAGTTCGGATTAAACAACGCTCTGAACCATGGATGACAAGTGAGATTATTAATAACATCAGAGAAAGAGACTGTTTGCTTGCAAAATTTAATAAAACAAACATATGTCTGAGTATTATAAAGAGTACTGTAAGTTACGTAATAAAGTCCAAAGAGAGATACGATCTGCTAAACAACAGTACATGTTGCATAAGATTGAGGCAAATAAAAATGATTCTAAAAAGCTCTGGAAAAATCTCAAAGAGCTTGGGTACCAAAACAAAACAAAAGACTCTACCAATATGGTTTTAGATATTGATGGTAAAAAGTGTTTTGAGAACAAAGAAGTTGCTAATCATTTCAACAAATTCTTTACTGGAGTTGCTGCCAAACTTGTTGGTGAGCTACCTGAGCCAAGTGGTCTTTATGATGTTAACTCCAACAGGTTCCAAAGCTATTACAGTCATATCAGGAATGGATCCTTTGATCTCCATGAGGTCAGTGAGACATTTGTCTATGATGAGCTAACCAATCTTAACATCGATAAAAGCACTGGCTTAGATGGCTTGCCGGCTCGTTTTCTGAAAGATGCTGCAGAAGTCATTAAAACTCCAATCACATCTATTATTAATCTCTCTATCAGGACTGAAGTGTTTCCAAGTGAAATGAAAATTGCCAAGGTCAAACCATTATATAAAAAGAAGAGCAGGTTGGAAGTAGGCAACTACAGACCTGTTAGTATTTTGTCTGTGGCCTCCAAAATTTTGGAGAAGGCAGTGTTTGTACAATTTAACAGGTATCTCACGGAAAATAACATCCTATTTAAATTTCAGTCAGGTTTTAGAGGTAAATATTCCACAGACACATGTCTTATCTATCTTCAAGATCATATCAGAAACCAAATCAGTGCTGGTCTGTTTACTGGAATGGTGCTTCTTGACATCCAGAAAGCATTCGACAGTGTTAATCACTCTATTTTATGTCAAAAGCTTACTGCTCTGGGAATGAACTCCACTAAATGGTTTGAGTCATATCTGAATTGCAGATCTCAGATTGTTAATGTTAATGGCTCAGACTCCAACTCTATGGCTTTAACATGCGGAGTTCCACAGGGGAGTATCTTGGGTCCCATTTTGTTCCTTTGTTACGTGAACGACATGCCCAACTGTGTTGATTGTATGCTCCTTCAGTATGCAGACGATAGCGCTCTTTTGGTTTCTGATAAAGATCCGTTGAAAATTGGGCAGCAGCTTAGCAAAAATCTTGAAAGCTGTAACAAATGGCTCATAGATAACAAACTTTCTCTCCACATGGGTAAAACAGAACTCATTCTTTTTGGAACAAAACGTAAATTGAAGAATTGGCAAAATTATACCATTGAGTGTGAAGGGCAAACAATTCATGCTACTCCCTCAGTCAAATACTTAGGCCTTACTATTGACCAGTGCTTGAATGGTGACGAAATGGGTCTTGGTGTCATAAAAAAAGTAAATTCTAGACTCAAATTTCTTTACAGACAGGCAAAGTTTCTTGATCAAAATATCAAGAAAATGTTATGCTCTGCTCTTGTACTTTGTTTGTTTGATTACTCTATTTCTTCTTGGCATGCTGGCACACATAAGCAGATGAGTAAAAGCCTACAAATTGCTCAAAACAAAGTTATCAGATTTATTTTAAATAAGAATTGCATGTATCATATTACAGAAGATGATTTTAAAGATCTTAATTTCCTTAACATACAAAATAGGGCTAAACAACTCAGGTTGAACCATGTTTTTGATATTTTTAATGAAGTTGGCCCAGACTATCTTAGTTCAAATTTTACCAGAGTTTCAAACGTGCACCAATACAGTACTAGAAACAGTGCTCAAAATTTTCGTGTTCCAAAATCCACTACCATCACTTCTGGCTCTTTTTATTATAATGCCATTCAGGATTGGGCCAACTTACCAAGTGCAATCAAATCAATTTCTAATAAACCAAGTTTCAAAAAGTCTGTAAAAACTCATCTTTTTAACCAACTTTAGTTTCTAATGATTTTAATCATGTTTAAAGATTTTATTTTACTTTTAATAGTCACTTGTATATATATATTTATTTGTATGTTTTATATGTATGTATGACTTTTGCCCTTCTATGTATAAAGGACCCCTTCGGAAATAAGCCTTTGGGCTTAAAGGGCTATCCTGTGATATCTCCTTGCCTTGTTTTTTGTGTATTATATGTTATTTATCTTAATGCATTTTATATCTATTTACCTTGTATTGTTGTATGTGCAATATGGAGATACCGAATAAAATCAAATCAAATCAAATCAAATCAAAGCCCCCCCCCCCCTCAAGATACGCGCATGATTTCTAGGCCTAGAACTCGGGGTGTAATTATACGGTGACATGAAAGTATGCCACCTACGACAGACTTATCTGAAGTAACACAAAATCAAATTTCAAAGAACATCAACTAAACTTTATTGATCATCATTCTGGTATAACAAAAATGTGTTGACTTGTTGTGTTGCAAATCAGTTGTCGATAAGGCCAAATAAAAAAAAATAATTCGTTTCACGTCCGCCTCCTTCCTCACTTTCTGTGAGCAAAATGTTATTGCTGATAAACAATATTATTCGTCGGTATGAATCACTTGGATTTGGAAGTGTTTTTTGTGGAACTCTAAGGGTTCTAACCCCTTTTTAAAAGGGCATCTTCGTTTTCCTGGCATATGTTAAATACTGCTAGAAATGTCAATTTTACGTAAAAACGGTGGGGACGCGAAACATTTCTTTTTTAATTTTATTTGGCATAAAGTAAGAAATCTGTTCATTTTCTGACAGTTAATAATGGCGGTTTTTTTAAACGCCTGACCATTTCTCTTTTTTCGAAAAGTCCATGTCTCATCTAAAAATAAATGAACAATATTTTAGAATGATATTGCACTTATCTGGTGTCACAAATTTGGTACCAATTGGATATACTGTAAACATAATTTATGTTGCAATATTTTTATTCCCTACAAGAGAGAGTTTTTATTTTTGAGACTCACTCACAACACACAACTCACCCCCATTCTCTCATTTCAAATTATATATATAAGTTTTGGTTTCTCTTTTATTCAGAAACCAAAAATCAGGGGATTAAAAGGTGGATCAGATCTGGTCTGTAATCATACCATTGTGCTGGGAGGACACAGTATAGGGCACATAACTTTATGTTAACTTTATCAATCTAATGATATGTACTTAAAGTGTATGTAGCTGGGATGACAAGCCATCCATCATATGAAAATGATGACCTTTCATAAAGAAGATATACATTTTCTTCCAAAAACAAAAAGCTGAATTTTGTGGGAAAACTGGAGTGTCTACTTACTATATAGAGCTTCCCACTTTTTTTGGCATGGCATTTGGAAATGTTACCCCCTGCAATATAAGTTTTGGTTTCTCTTTTATTCAGAAACCAAAAATCAGGGGATTAAAAGGTGGATCAGATCTGGTCTGTAATCATACCACTATTGTGCTGGGAGGACACAGTATAGGGCACATAACCATAGGTATCTCATAATGGTCTATTGTGCTAACATAATAATTATTGGATATCCAACACTCACAAAGTACTGGAAACTATCAGACAGACAATTAATACCGATCTTCTGCACTTCTGCTTGGACTTCGTGATGTTCATGTTATGGTTCAACCATACCAAACTTGAGCTTTCCTGATGTTAAAAGTCTTTTTGCGCGGCTACCAATCCAAGCCCCGAGGTATTTGAAGTCATCAACTATTTCAAGGTCACTACCATCAAGTGTTTGGATGGGGCCATATTGCAAATCATTACAGTGGTTTTCTTGGCGTTCATACTGAGAGACCGTGCTGCAGCTTCATCACGATGGAGTAGCTCTTCGTTATCTCTGAGACTGTCGGCCACTTTGCTATGCCGTCAGCAAAGCATCATTGGCCTGTTTTTGTTTGTGTGCATATCCTTCAATTTTTCCTGATATTTAGAGTGAGTCGTAGGCAATCCCATTCTGAGAGCATATAGTCGAGGAATGTTATGAATAGAATTGGCGCAAGTGACCCCTCTGTTGTACTCTAGCCTGAATTATGAAGTCGTCAGTAATTCCAGCTGGTATGGTAACGTGTGAAATATTGTTTCCACAGCTGCTTCAAATAGCATTTTCTCCCGATGGATAGTGTCAAATGGCTTTTTAAAATCCATGAAGACCAGGGCTGGTAGCAGCTTGTTTTTGATTATCTCTTCAACAATTCTTCTCAAGGCCATTATTTGTGACACTGTTGACCTTCTAGGGCAGAAGCCATTTTGATTCGTTCTTAGTACAGTTTATTGTAGGTCTTTGCCACTGTGAATGATAAGCAGATGCCTCTGTAGTTCCTATCCTCTCTGAGATCATCGCTTTGTGGAATTGGATATAGTATCTTAATAAGTTTTGGTGGTATTTCAACATCACCTGCGTTTTTTTCTTTCATTGATGGAAGAGAGGGGAGCAATCTTTTATAGGCCGAGAGAGTGTGGGCTAGTTTTTTTTCCCTTTGAATCCTCCGACATCTGAGAAAGGGCGCTATACATGTATAAAATGCAATTAGATTGGGTGGAAGGCATTTTAAGGATTTTGATTCAAGTGATATTGATTGTGCTACATTTGACATTTTTAAATTATATCGGCATTTATAGGAAAACGTGACACTTGTGGTTAGTATTAGTTTTGTTGCAGGACACAAAATAAAGACATTTGACACTTCAGTATTATTTAAGGGCTCGAATAGCGACTTTTACACCTGAGCGAACATCAGACACACCAAATTTCATTCTGAATACGAGGAATATCTTTCTGATATCAAATAATTTGCGATATAGTATGACAGATTATTTCTGACATTTACCAGTCCTCGAAGTAAACTTTATCAATTTAATGACATGAATGATTATGTACTTAAATTGTATGTAGCTGGGATGACAAGCCGTCCATCGTATGAAAATGATGACCTTTCATAAAGAAGATATACATTTTCTTCCAAAAAAACAACCTTGAATTTTGTGGGAAAACTGGAGTGTATACTTACCATATAGAGCTTCTCACTTTGACTATGACGCATTGGTGATAAAAGCAATTTTTGGCATGGTATTTGGAAATGTTACCCCCTGCAATAATTATTGCATATGCAGCCCCTAATTAAATGATTGCACGAGCATTGTATAACAATATAATAACCGGTGTTGAATATTACTGTAGAGATGAGACTAAATACAATGTTGCGCAATAGTAAATAGTTGACACAGACATTGAAGTTGAAGACGGGTTTCCCCTACAAATGATTTGCCGCAAATGATTCCTTCCCTTTTGCTCTGCTCCGTCAAATATTTTACCTTCCTCTACCGGCTCCATTTCAAGTAAAGATCAGTATAAAAAATGAAGACGTGAAAAAATTACTACTCCTCTAAATTCAACGTGCCATAAAATAAGTAATTATTATGGGTAATTTAAATTATCCATCGTTGCGGTAGAAGACCCTGAATATTTACCAGGAAGAGATCGGATTACCTTCCCGACATTTTCAGCTTCTGAAAGATTTATACCTCCCTTGGGGTGTGTTGACTACGAGTGATAAAATCCAGCTTGGAGGGCTATGAAAAACTAAGAAATAAAGGATGCAACGCAAATTAGGGCGAGTTCAGAACACTTGATTGTATATAGGCGTTTGGATGTTGTTACTACGACTTCATTATAGTCGATTCTAATACCGTTTCTAATGATATAGTTCAAAACATCTACTGATCAATCAAAGCATTAAAAGTTGACATCAGGCTGTGGTGTATGTGGTTTTGTTCTGAATATTTAAAGATCGCCCTTTATGAGTGCAATTGTGTTAGGTTAAGGGGGGTACTACACCCCTGCCCAATTTTGTGACTATTTTTGCATTTTTCTCAAAAATTATAGCGCATTGGGGACAAGTAAGATATGTATAATATAGGGGCAAGGACTACAACTACTGTACTGGCAATTTTATTTCAGCACAGACAACAGTTGTGGAGTTACAGTCAAAAATGAGGGAAAACCAGTATTTGATCAATAAATCAATAACTACTTGCTTTGAGTTGCTGAATTTTCAGTACAGTGGTTGTAGTCCTTGCCCCTATAATATACATATCTTACCTGTCACCAATGTGCTATAATTTTTGTGAAAAATGCAAAAATATGTACACAATTGGCCAGGGGTGTAGTACCCCCTTAAAGAACGATGCATTTTTATTCAGTGGGTTTGGTTCGTAAAGAATTCATGTCATTTGATTGGTTTTCGGGTGTTTGCCAACCAACTAGACAAAAATCATGAAAAAAGAATCGTTACTTGTGTTTACTGTGCTTACTTTAAGTCTTAAATAACCTGGCTCTCTATTTTGCAACGAATACAAATTAACTACCTTAATATGACGCAAGTCAATTACCTTAATTTACCTACCGGGATTCGCACCAGGGACCTTTAGTTTGATGCTCTACCAATTGAGCTAACGGGGATTATAAAAAAAAACCGCGTTTTATATTATATAGTTGAACAAGTGTTTTAAATTAATATAAACTATATTTTGATGACTAAATCTGCCAAAGTAAGTAAGTAAGTATTGATAACATTTAGCCTACTATAAATGTTAATTAAAAAAAGAAGTAATATAAAAATATAATTCTTTTTAATGATTTAACGCCATTTTCAGGTTGGCTAGCTATGCTTGCTCGATGTTGGCATATCGACCATCATTTAAGGTTGGCACAACAACGTTGGCCCAACGTTGGCATGTCGACCGTCATTTTAAGGTTGGCTGGCTTCGTTGGCTTGACGTTGGCATACCGACCATAATATAAGGTTGGCATAACAACGTTGACCCAACGTTGGCCTGACGTTCCCATACCAACCATGATTTAAGATTGGCATGTCAACGTTGGTCCAACTTTGGCTTGACATTGGTTTACGCAACTTGAAAAACTGTACAAGGAACCGATGACCTCCTAATTACTCATGGCTCTATGGGGGAGTTCGTGGCCATCTCTGTTGTACTCATTCAACCATGTTTTATTGATGTACAAGTTAAGGGCTTTCAGAAAAACTTGGGTGATCGATCTGAAATTGCCTAACTTTTTCTGTAGAGGGCACTTTTCAAAATGGCCGCCAAGTTAACTATTTTTGACTATATCTTAGCTCCAGAGGCTCATAGAGATATGATTTTGGTGTCTATACATATGTAATAGAATAGACTTAGAATATGAATAACTTTTCTATTGAGGGCGCTTTTCAAAATGGCCGCCAAATTGACTAGTTTTGACTTTATCTCAGCTCTAGAGGTCATAGAGACCGGACGTTGATGTCTAAACATACGTTTTCTGGGTCAAGGCACCCCCCCCCCAAAAAAAAACTACTAGTATAGACTAAATGGCCGCCAAATTGACTACTTTTGACTTTATCTTAGCGTTAGAGGTTCATAGACCTGACGTTGGTGTCTAAACATATATTTTTAGGGTCAAGGAACCCCAACATACTACTACTATACTATATTAGACTTGGACGCAGTAGGGGTGGACAGCCATCCTGAATGCCATCAGTAATCAGAAACGATGTACTAAATGCGTTTGAAAAAGGAAGAACAAATATCAGGCTTTCCACAGTGAAAGGATAATCAAGAAATCTATAAAACTAAGAAACCCTATTCAAAGAGGGAATCTCAAATGGCCTCAATCAAAGACAAACCCAAGAGAATAGTCCAGAGAGTCATCGCAGCCAGGAATATGACTGACAAATCCATCGAAGTGGCTAGAGATAGAGGTCTTGGCACTGATGATCTTCTGACATATGATGTCGTACCTTCGCCATTGCTGTTTGGTGATGACGGTTTAATGACCAAAACAGAAAAGAGCCTGATGACTAGTGCTATTGCTACCAGATACATCCTACCTGATTGGTGTCATGGCAGCAATCCGCAGAGTGCCCCTATCAGGACTTACAAGTTTCTCTGATTTGCTCTCAAAGTTAGCAGAAACAACCTCTCTGTATCATCCCCATGGCCGATGCGATTATATCTTTGACATTTACCATGACGACCCATCGGTGAAAGATACAGAGAGGTTGAGGAGATGCAGCACAACTCCAGTGGTACTTAGCTCAATTGAGCTATTTACACCCAATTCCAAAGGACATGTCAACGTTCTGGCCGTCAAGCCAAAATAAACTGCTGCTTGAAACACTAGTGTATGCATTCTTGCGTGATATGTCCATGGAAATGCATAAAGAGCCAACTGTTCTTAGCCAGCTATGCATTGACAGTGACAAATGGAAGTGCATAAAGATCGATCCATAATGGAACAGAATATAACATGCAGCACCTGCAGTCTCAAGTTGTAGAGGCAGATCTCCATATACCCATGCATTGTGTCTGAGCTGGTCACAAAACATAATTATGTTGTTATATCCAACAATACTGATGTAACAGTTGCCCTGTTGTTTTATATGGCTACCTTTCTGCACGAGGATCTTCATGAACCGTGGGTAAGAGCAGGGAGAGGCAACACTACCCGTTTTGTCCCTCTCCACATTCTGTATGCAAGATTAAGCCCTCAGATGTGCACAGTGCTTCCTGCGCTACATAGCCTCACAGGATGTGACATCACCAGTAAAATAGGCACAAAGAAAGCAGCCCTCAAGGCCAAACCTGTGGTTTACTTGCAACTCCACTAGGCCCTTCTTCTATTCAGCAAGCAAAACAGTACTTGGTGCAAGTCATAGATGCTGGAAACGAGTCCAGTAATTTTCTGCATTTCAGAGCACATCGGTTTCACTTCTCAAAGTCAGCTTCACACCAGAGTCTGCCATCAACATCTAAAGGTTTGGAACCTCACATCTACCGTGCATTCTTCAAAGCATATGCCACCATACATGTTCTGGATAGGCAACTCAACGTCCAAACAACGGATCTAGATCCACTAGACTATGGTTTTCTACACGAGAATGGAAACCTTCTTCGTTCGACATCATGGAGATTATTGGAGCCATGTTGGAGTATGTGTCCTTGCCGTGCAGCAATGGTAGAATGTAGTGTATTCTGCAAGTGTTAGAAGACAGATAGCTGTAGAAATCTCCACAACTCGTCGGCTGTATTCCATAGTGGCGTATAGTGATTTTTGGTCATTTTTTTGAAAATTGGCACATATGTTTTTAATGATGTTCTCTTTAATTTTTTCTAAGTCTCATCAGTCATAATTAGCTAATTAATTACTAATTAATTAATTAAATGTGGCGTATAGTTACAAAGTGACATTTTTTGTATTCCATAGTGGCGTATTGACCATACACCACTTTGTATACACATTTTATGATTAAGAAATATCGGCAAAAATGAAAAACTTTGTATGTCATAGTGGCGTACACGTATCGGACCTATGCGCCACTATGGAATACAAACGACAAAAAGTAACGCCATAGGGATTACACGGCGACCGAGGTGGCGTAAGGTTAACGTTAGGTTAGGGTATTGCGTTTTGTTTGTTTTCCATAGTGACGTATAGTTTTGTGCTTTTTATTTTCAGTTTGCCAGCAATAGTATGTATTTATTTCTTTTGAAAAATATATAACAATAAAATCTATTTAGTTTACTACAGAAATTTCACATCATTTACAAAATATAATGAATGTCTTATTTACACAACTCGATTTTAAATTGGTATTTCTTCCAACCCGATTTTGTCGCAAAGTTGTTTATTCGCGACACCCCACTATACGCCACTATGGAATACAGACGACGAACTGACCTGATAGACGATTATATGAACAATTATTCCGGGCTATTATTGAAGATAATCAAGTTCCTTACAAATCAAATGGTAAATTGGTACAGTTTTCTTTCAATCACACTAAGTTTAACTGTCTAATGCCTAATAATGACAGTTTTGATGGCTTCTGAGAAACTCCGTCGACCAGACGAAACAGTCAGTCATGTGAGCTTAGGTCTGATTTGAATAGTATTATACCATATAAAATGCATAAAGCTTGGACAAAACCATGTAGATGTTAAGCTCAATGAATACAAATGTAAGATATTCTTAATGCTCCCATTGGAGCTATAAGACCTTACTAACCTTACAAACAAAAGTATAGCCACCAAAACTATGACTCTTGCTTATAAATAACGAAGTTATAAATAACAATGTTAATTTTGGCGGCCATTTTGAAATTCAAGATGACTGCCTCAAAGGAGGTGTCAGTGACTAAACAACTGGTCATATTGGATTCCTTGGTAGTAAAAACATAGGTATAGACACCAAAATCGTGCCTCTACGCACTCCAGAAACTGAGATATTGTAATGATTTTGGCGGCCATTTTGAAAAACGCCCTCTATAGAAAAAGTTAGGCAAATTCAGATCAATCACCCAAGTTTTTCTGAAAGCCCTTTACTTGTACAACAATAAAATCATGGTTGACTGAGTACAACAGAGATGGCCACGAACTCCCCTATAGAGCCTAGAGTAAATTACAATGTGGATGTTTTTAGCAGCCATGTTGCAAAAGAGGGTCATCGGTTCCTTGTATAGTTTTTTAATTTGCTTAGTTGTCTTTCTCATGCAAGAAAATATGTAATGAGACACCAAAATTACCAAAATCAGACGTTGTTAACTATGGTCAAAATTCAAAAAATCGTTGACCTTTGGAAATTGTTCATCAAAGCGCCCTCTAGAAAGCTATGACGCATAACAAACTATACATTTTTGGAATCCTCATGACCATACGAGTATTTTGATATATTACTTGACATAATTGGAGCACTCTGAAAATTTGACCCCATGTGACCTTCATTGACCCTCCCCGCAATGCCCGGAAGTTTCAGGAGGTGAGCCCAAGCTAAATTTATTCAGAATCAATCAAAGATCCCAAAATGACTCTCAAACTTTTGTTCTATGATTTAGTCACGGAGTCTACAGGCTGGTCCTCTACTATTGATAAAAACATTTTAATAGCATTAATTGACGGGTTATATAAAGGTCATGAAAATGTTTTAAAACGCAAGTTCTGTATGAAAATACACTACAACAATAATAAAAGGATTTCAAAATGTTATTGTAAAATATTTTTCGGGAACATTGTTTTGCCAAATATTTCTTCAACACTTAAATAAATAACATTATGTTAGAATATTTTCAGTAAGTTATCAAAAATGTTTTTGAATGTTATGAAAATGTTTTGTACCCTTCATATACCCTTTATATAACCCGACATTTAAGCGCTTTCTGAAAACCGTGTCTAACCTATTGCGAACGATGTCCAAAACCTTTAGTGTTTGCTGTGATTGTTTATTTGCTGCTAAAATATACTAATACTATGACCGGCATACCAATAAGGAGCTAATGTAAACGCAAATGGAGCCATAAGGAATAAATCTACTATTTTGTTCAGCTAAACTATACTTATACTATGAGTAGTATGGTAGCTATGTAGCTAATGGTATCTAATTTATATATATATTACGTATATAATACGCATGTTGTAAATCTGGCTCATCTTGTTTTTGAATTTTTGATAATTCTGAAACATTTTAATACTCAATATGGTACATTTGTAACATATGCGTTATGTTTACATTGGTATCTTGCGTAATTTGATGACTCCGCATTATAAATATGGGCAACTGAAAAATACATAAAATGACATTTAATCAAATTGGAATTCCTCCTAAGCAAAATATTATACCACTACTTTGTAATGCAATGGTAGCAATACGCACATAAATGCGGAATCTGGCACACGATGTTTCTGACTATAGTGCCTTATTTGCCCCATCGGTTGGATCGAATTATAGAATTATTATATCCATATCCTTACTTTATAATTGCGTGAGGTAAGTCCCTTAGGATATTAATATCATTTGGTATTGATCCCAGGGTATTGATGGTCAGCTAATCTTATCTCTTATACTTGGGGCAGTTCTTTATTTTACTCAACGTATAAGATGGAACTAGGAAGTAGGTGTTGTGCAAAAATAGCCAGAATTTAGTTGGATTTACTAGTCACATGCCTCTTTTTAGTTACAAGTTGAAGCTTGGTACTAGCTTTGTGTTATGCCATGCCAGTTCCATTTTAACTATGCTAAAATGGTTAGGTTTTTTTCACAGATATGGAACTGTATCTATGAAAACTGAAATCAATCAACCCCTTTACACTTGGTTGCATTTTAAACCCCTGACCAATTACTACTTAATTTTAAACCAATTGTATTTTTCAGATACGTCAATACAATTATTGCAAAGTTATAATATATGAAAAGCTAACACCGACTGATTCAAACAGCAACTTATTTCAGAAATGATAGCCGAAAATAATATCAAATAATAAAATGACTTTTGAAATTACTCACCAAAGTATTGTGATCAACACACAATCAATAATAAATATTAACATGCACAAATATTACAATTTCCAAAAAAGTAATTGAATATACTTTCCGATGACTAATAAAATTCAAATAATGTATTCAATATATGACTGAGTATAGTTGACAATTGGGTTCACTAGTTCCGTTCATGTTGTTCAAGTTTACTATATATTAATAAGATTCAACACCAACATTTATATTTCAAATCTAGTACATGGTACATCATGTTCATACACGTGAGTACAAGTCGTGTTAATAGAGTACCGAAGTGTGACGTCATATTTTTGTTTTGCATTTCAGCATTTATATGACCATATTTCAGTGGAACAGTAAAAACATCCACAGTCCAAATTTGGTGGGAATCGGATCATGAGGGCCCGGGCCGCATGAATACCTAATAATTAGCCCCATTGAAATCAGTGTAAATTGGCCTGGTTCATAACTGTTTGGAACCAGCTCACCTTACACCATTGAGATCCCGGGTTCAAGCCCTGGCCGTGCCCAAGGACTGTATGTGTATTTGGTTTATCCCGATTCCATGCACGCTATCCCAGGTTATCTCCAGGATCTCCGGTTTCCTCCTGCTTTCAAAAATCGTTGATTTGTTGTTTGGTTATCAAAAACTTCCTTCACCCAATGGTATTTGGGGAGCTGCACAGATAATTGGTGGATGTTACAATCTAAGTGGCTGCAACTGGCCCAGTTGATGCGATCTGATTGTGATGAATCAACATGGCAGCACAATTACAGCGCTTTGAACGCTTTAAGACCTTGAAAATGCCCTATATAAATCCGAAATTTTTTATTTTATTGTATCATGTGTCATTATGGTAAAAATACATTATACAACTAAAACTTCAAACGTCGAAGTTCAAAGGTGCTTGTATGGAGCAAGATGATTAAAATAAATCTACGGGCTACTACAAAAGTGTACTTGAATCCAAAATGGTGTCCAACTTCGCAAACGGGTCAGTCCCATACAAATGTAAAACAGAATGAGTATACACCCAACCTTTGTGTTTCCCTGGATAAGGTTGCAAGAAACAAAACAAATCCCTATTTTTTGACGAAAAATATCGCGACCTCAAGCATGTGGAGCTAAGTGGTTAATAGCTGGCCACTTTTCAAAGTACACTTTTAAAAGGACAATATTTCACCAACAGTACTCAATCAATTATATTAACCTTCAAATGACTAAACAAATTCTCAAACATTACAAACAGTAGAAGAACATTCCTTTTGATACAGCTAATATATTACTGAACGATTGATGCCTATTTGTCTTCTTTTGACGTAGACAATAAAAAACTTGTCATATTATATGATATGATATAACATTTATAAGATATAACATGTTCAAAGTCTCGTTACTATCACTATGTCGTCATAGAACATTCAATACTTGAAGAGGGACTTTTGTGTTGATTTAGTGTATTAGCTGTGCACTGTAAATGAACAGTGGGATGTACTTTAACCCGAGCGGTAAATGACGAACGACACACCACTCCACGCCATACATAAATTCTGCCAGTCACATTTCCCCAATATGAAATTTTTTTAAAGTAAAATTTCAATTTTAATTTTACTTCATTAAAGTTTGGCGGAGGCGGGGTTCGAACTCACGGCGGTGCGGAATGCTTTGGATACACTATGAACCCAGCGCCTTAGACCACTCGGCCATTTGTCTTCTTGGAATTCATTTGAAACTTATTTGAAGGTATAATCGCAACTTCAACATAGGCCTACCACGTGACAAGCAAAGGCAGAAAACGTACCATATTTTGGAATTTTATTTGCCTAAAAACATTTATGTGTATTATTAGCGCTCAATTAAGTTAACTGCGTGTTTTATACAAAAAAAATCCAATAATAAACAGTGATAACTGGGCGTCTGTATGGACAATACATTATATCGATTTTGACACGTGCTTGTGTCTCAGTACATTTCCATGGTCAGTAAAATACTATAGAGGAAAACCTACCATCTTTCTTGTATCACGTTCGATGTTTTTATCAATTACATAAAAATTCCATTTTAGACCCCAAATGTTTTTTCAGGAAATAAAAGATTAGATTACCATAAAAACGAAACAGTAATCTTTTGCCGGGTCTAATGTAATATTCACATAGGATTTTCAACGTTTTTTCTATCCTTATTTTTGCTCAATTAAAAAAATATTTTGGCGTATATAAAATTGAAATAAAATTCTCTGCTTCTTAAACGACATCAAATGTGCCACAATTGGGTATCACGAATCGTTATATATGATGTGCAGTTAATATTCATATTTTCTTTTATGCAGAGGATGCTTCAGTTTTGACAGGAAAAATATTTTCTTGAAAACCCTCTCACTCGGTTATTTTAAAAGGTAACCACGCTTCCCTAGAATGTGCAATAAATTAGCATTAAAATTTTTCTTATTCTAACAGCAAGCGTTTCTAGAATGTATTTTGGCGAAATGTGGTGTGGACGAACGATGCCCTTTACATAGAAGATGAAACTTGAGCCACAGTGATCTATCAGAGTGAAGAATCTGCGTACATCCACGATATCGGTAATCAATAACTAACTCCTATTGAATTAGTACAAGCCTGTACAGAATCAAATTAATTTCACGTAAAATACAACGCGCGGGTGAACATATACAATATACGGATGAAACTGCCATCGTTATTATTTTGATCGTCTTTATTCCATATTATTATGTTCCTTAATATTTGTAGCTGTAACAGGCACATGTATCTATATAAACCTCTAAAAAAAAGTAACTAACCCCCCTTAAATAATGACCATTATTCAAAAAGGGGCTATTGTATAACAAATCTGTAAAATGCGTTGGAAGATGAATTTATTTTTGGGCATTTTGATACCACATTTGATACGATAGCCCAGAAAACAATAAAACACCGGTCAATTTAATGTAGTGAGGTGCAGATTTGGAAAGTTGCACTTACATACAATACAAAAACACTCAGATATCATTACACAGATTTTCTTCCATTATACTGAATACAAAATCAATACAATTTACTGCAACTTTCAAATCTTGGGTTACATTAATTTAAATGTACGCTGTGACGTCAATATTTAGTCAATTGAATATTTCTTTTTTGAATAATGGCCATTATTTAAGGGGGTTAGTTACTTTTTTGAGATGTTTACATGTAGAGTTGCTTTAAAAGACGAAGTTGATCAACCTACATTTTACGAATATCATTACAAATCCGGTATTGGCCCTTTGCAATAAACCAACCTGAATGACAGGCATGTTGGAGGATATTCTAAGATAACAGAGAGACAGGTTTCTATGTCGACTCCACAACCATTCATAAATACCATGTATTTCCTTGTATTACCCCTCTATTGCACTTTTATTTCAATCAGACTTGTTGAAGATTTATATAATATTGGATGGCTTTATTTCGGGTTGTATGAGAATATACTGCACGCGCCATGAATGATATTCAACGAGCCGGTACGGCATATATGGTATGTATGGTATATAATATGAAGCTGACTGGAACTCATAAATGAAAACATTCATGCATCAGAAACACAAGGCTGTTTATAGACACAGGCCTTGGCATACACATAGGCTAGGCCTAGTCAAGGCTAGGCTGGCCTTGTTATTGTGTTGAATGAATGCACACGCACGCACCACGCAGACAATTGAGTAAGCTTACCGTGAAAATGTTGTAGGCCTAACTACTGCAATACCGCCGTGAAACGAGTAACCATGTTCTCTGTGCACCGTCAATATTAAGATACTGACCTGATTAACTCAGATTATACCCGATGAAATCGCCGTATTTTAGCTGCAGTTTTGTGCTGCTTGTGTGCTTCGCAGGACAACATGACTTGCTGCACATCAGAGGAGTCGTGCAGTACCAAAATTAGTCTCAATCACTGTTTGTGAACGCTCTACGTGAATACTGCGTTTATGTGATGCGTGCCTTCTGGGTATTGTGATGAGCGTGCGGGTATCAAGATATATTGAAAAGTTTGGTAAAAATACTGAACAGTTTGATTTAAACGTCATTCAGTACTAAAAATGAGTGGTATAGATGGAAGCTTCATATTATATAATAATCAAATATCTTGTCTATTTTTTTGTTTTAAAAGTTGGGGTATCAAAGTTTAGACAATATATTTTGTGGGACATTAGAGCACATCAGATAATCAAATTGCATTCTGAATACGAAGAATTTCCTTCTGATATCAAATAATTTTGATTTTTTGAAATTCGCGATACGATACACATTTATGGCAATGATTAAAAATTCAAATTTGACCCTATAACTGGAAGTTGTATCCTATTCATTATAACAAGTGCCAATTTTGATATGGTAAAACTTAAGATATTCTTTAGAATTTAGAATTAGAAGTCCTGAGTTACGTCTTTCTTGTGCTAACTGAAATCTATAATTATTTAATTTACTAATTGTATCTGAGTTACGGATTCAAACTTCTAATGTATATTGGTGAATGAAATGTGTTATTATAATCTCTTTATAATGAAGTCAATGACCATTCAACCCGGGCCATTCAATTATCTATTAGAGTTCTGTAACTACATTCAAAACAGTATTTTAAGATTAGTGTCAATTTCAATCTCAGAGTTTGACCAAATTGATTTCGGGCTAGAAAGGCTCAACTCAGAGTTGAGGCTTTCTGGCTAACTGCAATTGGCTATACTGTGATGTGGTTTGATTGGGTTTAAGTTTTATGATTAGAAGAATCTATGGATACTGATGATTATTTTGGTACCAAAATCTCAAAATGGTCAAAAAGGGAGTTAAGGCTTTCTGGTTCTGAACCCTCGACTTGAAATTCGACACCAAACTTAAAAGGTATGGATTTAGGGTTAGGGGTTTAGAACTGGGGTGTGCCAGATATTATTTAAGTATATACCAACTGCTTGACGCCATCTAATCCAAGATAAAGGTTAAATTTCGGCAACAGTTTCCGTAGTACATTTTTGTCGTTGTGGTGCAGCAGACGCTATTTGGATTGGAATTAAATTAGTTTATCGTCAATAACGAGGAAAGGAAGATGAATTACACGAATTTCAATCAGCGGTACATTCGTCGGTTGCATTATCCTCATCCTTTAATAAAGGGAATGTTGGTATGAGGTATGGTTCTGTGACAAAACCCAGACAATTGTTGGAATTAAATATTAGATGTTAGATGCAAATATAATATTTAATTTTGATACATCCATGATTTTAAACTTTATTACTGATTATCTTTAACATCTTTTAAGAAAACACGTAATGTGTAGGTTGCAGGCTAGTAAGTCTTTTCATGTTTTATCATGTTTATTGTTAGTGGATGGTATTTCCAGCAAATTTGGTATTGATATGACATCACATAAATCTATAGCATTCGAATGGACATTTTATCCACAGACAAATCAGGCATCAACTAAATTGATATAAAGGGTGTTGGCTGTTTTTAAAGTGGTTCCTTGTTATACAAATGAGACAGTTTACGCTCTGTAGCCTTCACACTATGGTTTCGGGACTTGCCTTTTGTTATTTCCCTATTTCACGTGATCAAGGACATTTCTTTATAGTGAGCATGAAATGAATCTTCCGCACGATTATATGGTGCTGAGAAAATATTACATTTGTTGACTCAAGAATGGTACGGTATGCCTAGGCTCGGCTGTTATTGTTTTATAGCAATCTATAGCATTCTAATGCACATTTTATCCGCCGACAAATCAGGCGTGCTGCAGTTTCATCTGGGAGTCTGTATAGATGACCTGCCCAGTTTAGTCGTGTTCTTTTCCTGGTTTTGCTCCATGGGAATAAGTATTGGTGTTTGTATATAGATCAGCATTTGTCCTTTTGTCTAATTTTGTGATGGATATTGTTCTTCTAAGTAGAGTTATTTGAAAAACATCTACTTTGTTGTCAGTGTCCATAATTCACTGTTGCATAGAAAAAGGGACCCTACATAAGCATTAAAAATTCTTATTTTTATTGTAATGTTTGCTCTTTTGCTTTGCAGAAATTGTTTGAGTTGATTATATGATGCAATTGCTAGACATTTTCTCCTTTTTATATCTTTGTTTGTATCTAGCAATGTTCTTAATTATTTACATTTTTCCATTCTGATGGGCCATATCTTTGTGTACTTTGTATTGTTCTGTTTTGTCTTGATTTATTGTTAGGTTTCTCTTTTTTTAGTTTTGGTGGTACTGTTTTTCTTGTTTTTTTGGTCCGATAACCATTTGGTCCGATAACCCTTTAGTCCAATAACCATTTAGTCTAATACCCATTTGGTCTATAACCAATACGTCTAATAGCCATTTCGTCTAATACCCATCTGGTCTACAAACCATTTAGTCTTACAAGCATTTAGTTTATTAATAAATAGACAAAATGGTATTATACTTACTGGTTATTAGACCATACGAGTATTAGACCTAACGGTTATTAGACCGAATCGTTATTAGACCAAATGGTTATTAAATAAATGTTAGACCAAATGGTTATTAGACTATATGGTTAGTAGACAAACTGGTTATTAGACGAAATAATATTAGACTAAATGGACATTAAACTATATGATTATTAGACTAAGTGGCAATTAGACTTTCCGGTAATAGACCAATTGAATATAGACCAAATAGTATTAGACCAAATGGCAATAGACCTTAGTATAGGTATTAGTATTCCTGTTATTTCTTCTTTTATTAATAGGGTGATCTCCAGTTTTGGCCATATGATTTAGTAAATTTGCTATTCCTTGATGTATGACTGGCGGGCTCTGTTTAATAAGTTCAGCTTTGAGTTGGTCACATGCTGGACTTTTTGGTGATTTTACAGCTTTTTGTACTTTACTTGCTGTGAAAGGTACTTCCATTTCTCTTGGTTTTACTTCGGTTATTTCTTATACTGTTATAAAATGGTTTGTTATTATTTCAACTTGTTTATACCGTGTAGGGCCTACGCACTTACTCTTTGTTGAACGCTGAACTATTTTTTCTGTTTGTTTTCATTTCTGTTTTTCATTTACGCATATGGAACTTTGTTAATTATATGCCTATTAACTATAACATATATTAAACTTATGTTTTTTAATGTATGGATTGAATGAAACCTAACAGAATCAGTCTGAAGTCGGATATATAAATTTTCAGATATAGCAAAACAAAGACAATATTTCTTTGATGCGTACTGTTTTGGAAACATGTCAAACTGTTTATACATTTGGAACTAAATGTTCAATTTCAATGGGGTTTCTGCAAAATCTAGCTTTGCAAATGCGTTATACAATCATGTAAAAAACTGAAAATTGCCTAATCAAATACGTAAGAAAATAACCTGTTACATACAAAACTCAGTCGTTGCAATTTACTTGAGAAAGAGAAAACATAATGTAAGCTTGGAAATGTCTATTCACTTCAATGATGTGCACTTTCATCTTGTTCGATCAATTTTGGACCATTTTTATGTGCCTGCTGTTTGTCTTAATGCCTTCTTGTTTATTATACAGGTATTATAAGGTACTGAGGACCCTTGCCTTTGAAATTCCAAGGGTCCTCAGTCGCTACGTCACACCATCGCGCTTTCATTTTATGACATGACTCACTCCCGCCGTTGAGTGATAGAGCATATAGCGACACAGAGAGAGGAAGAGAAGTAACTGCAACAGCCAAAACAATCAAGACGACAGGAGTGAAATCTGTGTGTAGTAGAGACTATCATGGTGGGGATTGGCGATACAATTTACGGATGCGGACGGTAGCTGTAAATGACAGAAAACAGAAATGACAGAAAAGACAGAAACGTTTGGAGTTATGAATTAGAGAGTTGTCAGAAAGCTGTGGGAGTTAAACTGTTGGGAGTTAATGTTTAACGGTGCATGTTCCCATTAATTGATATCGCTGGATTGCCATCAAACTTGGTGGATGCGACTACCATCGGGTGCCAAAAATTGTCAAGGTCATGTCAAGTTCATCCAAGTATGGATTGTTGGTTTGCCATAAACTTGGTGGATGCGACTACCATCGGGTGCCGAAAATTGTCAAGATCATGTCAAGGTCATCCGAGTATGGATTGTTGGATTATCATCAAACTTGGTGGATGTGACCACCTTCGGGTGCCGAAAATTGACAATTTTCGGCACCCGATAGTAGTCACATCCGTTTATTGTTTAAAATACGCTCGTCTTAAACAATAATAATTGCTTAAATATATGAATTGGTCAATAGGATTGGGACATTGCGGCACACACACATTGCTGTTATACACAATTCCAATGATGTTGATAAATAAATATCCATCTTAAATAAATATCCATGTCTATGCATAACTTATAAAACGAATCAAAATTACTAATGCAATTCAATATGTCTGGTGTGCACTCATATCCCACAAAAATACTGTGCAAACGTTGATATCCGATCCCTTAAGTGATAAAACTCTCCTAACCTAAATAATGTATATACTTGACTAAATAATTTTGTATGATATTGTTTCGCTAATTCTGGCATTTGTCATTATATCGTCGGACGCATCACATACTGGTCTATCTCGAAAAACACGCATTTCGAGAAAATCGCAATTGAAAATCTTCGTATTAAGTTTACTTTTCTATTATTTAATAAGACTATGGATTTTCATGAAAGTGGTTTTAAATTAAATCATATACTTAAAAGATTTATTTAAGTGGAATCTTGAATTATATTTACGTATGCAATATTGCTTAAAGCTACACTAAAGTTGTAGTTCTGTATGTGAAATACACTACGCAAAAAAAGTTTCTTTATGGTTAGGAAATTTACCCACTATTAAAATCTAGCGACTAATTTGGTTCGTGTGCTAAATAATTGCATACGGGTGATTGTCCTGCGCATTTTGACACCTCAATCCCTACTCCACGACACTCCTGAGAAAAGATATGAATGTTTAAGTAACACGAGGTCGAAAAATGAAAATTGCAAAGAGGCCTATTCAAGTTTTCAGCATAAAAGAATACAAAAAACAACAAACATGCAGATAACATTTTTGTTTAATTGCTGAGCACATTTCAGGCATCATACTGCCGCTTCCAACTTCACTTGAGATTAATCTCTTTCATTACCAGTCTTCCAACACTTTGTGTGTCCACCGTTGGCTGGCTTCCCTTACAGCAGCCACGCGGCGTCTCATGCTCCTAATGAGGCGTCGAATGTTACTTTGCTCAACCCCGTTCCACTCGTTGATAACGATGAGACGCAATCCCACCAGAGGTGTATCTGCCTTTATCTTCTTGTTGACTCGTCTCTTGTGCTGATCCCAAAGGTTTTCCAAGGGGTTAAGATCAGCGCTTCTGGAGGGCCACTCAAGTGTCTCAATTCCTTCTGCTTCCAGGAATGCAGCTGTAATCATGACCTGTTTTGAATCCCTTTTCCAAATCCATCTCTCAAAACGTAAATGTCTTAGTACCCACTCACCTTTGTCTTTGATCATTCAGCTGCACAATAAGCAAAGGATTAGCCAACACACATCAATTAAAATGCTTTAAATTAAAATTGAAAAGGCGGGAATAATGAAACCGTCTTGGATCAGTGTATCAGCTCTAAAACCATTGAATAGGCTTCTTTGCAATTTTCATTTTTCGACCTCGTGTTACTTAAACATTCATATCTTTTCTCAGGAGTGTCGTAAGGTAGTGATTGAGGTGTCAAAATGCGCAGAACAATCTCCCGCATGCGATTATTTAGCTTATCGAGATAGACCAGTATGTAATGCACTTTAAATATGATATCGGGAAATTAACTATTTCACATACAGAACTACAACTTACGTGTAGTTTTAAGCAATATTGCATACGTAAATATAATTAAAGATTCCACTTAAATAAATCTGTTAAGTATATGCTTTAATTTAAAACCACATTCATGAAAATCCATAATCTAATTAAATTATAGAAAGGTAAACTTAATACGCAGATTTTCAATTGAGATTTTCTATAAATGCGTGTTTTTTCGAGATAGATCAGTATGTGAAAACCGTATTTTGTAAAAATCATAGATAGTTCAAATTTAATATTTTATAACTAATTATTTAGGAAAAATTGAGGTCTATAATTTGTTGAATTAGAAGAGCAAAAAAAAAAAGAACTATATACCAATTTTCTCAGAAAAGTCAAAAATTCAAGATAGACCAGTATGTGATGCACCCGACGATATCATGTATTATTGTAGTTGTGAAATAAATGTTTCTTGAATTGAATATATAAAACGGCATCAATAGTAACAAAACGACTCTGGTAGAATTGAAGCATTTCGCGGTACTTAAAATAACAATTATAGATAGTATAATCTTATCACTATTATTATAGCTTTTTTTAGTTTTAATCAACTAAGTGTGTTTTGCAGTTATCGCAGTATAGACCAATTTCCGACTGCCCTCTTAAACAAAACAAAATTGTTTTATAACTTCCCTCGAATTTTGATTAATATATCCGTTGAAATAACACTTTTATATCCACAGGTGTCACTACACCGCTGAAAGCAATATTTATCTCCAGTAATCAGTTTAAAAGGAGCAATTGTCTTGGCAAACCGTATTATTAAATTGTTTATAATAAAGTAGCTTCCCTTAATAATAATAAACCCAGACTGAGATGACTTGCTGACGGCGATATGTTGGTTATATTAAGAGGCTTGTACGGAGAACGAGTTGTTGTATTCAGCTTTGAGTCCTTTTTTTTTGTACAATTCAGTTGATTGTAAGGCAAAAACAGAATCTAGTTTATTACTTTTTGCCACCTATTTTAAAACAGTCTGGTTACATATTTTGGATTTTTTAATTACATTCCATCAACAACACAATAATTGTGTAATAAAGAAAATCGTTAAAAAATAAAGAATTAACCTTTCTGCTTCTGGCTTAGAGATACTTTATTTGTTTTAATTGAGAATCCAATGAAGCAAACTAACCGAAACATTCCTAGCTCAATATGCGACGAAAGACATCTCCGGGAGCAACATGTTAATTTTGTGAATTAACCCTAGAACTTCGAAGAGGGTGGAAAGGTTGTATCAACCCACCTCAGATTTTTTAGCCGTCACAAAAAAGCACGTTTTACGCCCAAACGACCTAGGCTAATCGTAGATCCAACCGTTACAGTAAAATCGATAATTTTCATGTCCCTCCTGTGACATTATTGCAAGGGCTACTGACTAAATACTTGTTAGTTAGGTTGAAATAGTCATTTCCCTTTATATGGAGGTAACATTTCTTGAAACTCACATTTGTAGAATTTTTAGTCGAAAATCGATTTTGCCTATACTTTTGTACGTAACCAGAATTTCCCAAATTTGCATGGGCGCCATCACATTATAACGTTATAGCGGCATTATGTGTGGTATGTTTTTTACTTATTTTGGTATCACTGGATAGAGGAGAACCATAGCTATACAATGATATCAAATATAACCGTATATGTTGTTTATAATTTAAAAATTAGGGGGTGTGCAACAACCCCCACCCCTTCGTAGTCCATGTTACAAAATATGGCTCATAGTTCTAGGGTTAATATGGATCCTTCATGAAATATTTATTCACATAATATCATAGATGTTCTTGTTTCTTTAATAACATGTTAGAACTATATGACTATACGATGTGTTTATACCAGGTTAAATTAATCGCAGATTAATCTTTTGCTCTCATTTTAGTGATAGCATTTTTAGCCCAGCACCTTACACGGGGGCTAGGGCATACCATAAGAAGTTACCACAGAGAGGGCAGGGGGTTGGTGAGGCCCACCATAGGGATGTACAGTGAAATCCATGATTGTTATTTTGCTCTTATGATATCAGACATCATGTCAATTTACGTTTGCAATTGGAACATAAATGTTTTTTTAATGAAATTATCTCTAAAAGACATCAAAACAGGGAAAAAAGGGAAATAGGGGAAATGCTAATTTGCATGAAACGAGAATGACCGCTTATGTAGGGCTTAATTTTCAAAAACCTATACTAATATAATCCTCTTATTAGTAGGATTCAGCAAAAAAGCATAATTTCATCTACCTCTCGATGTACAGTTCTTGAATTATTGACATACAACTTAAATGCTAAATTTTGGTCTCCACCATTTTCTTTTTTTTTTTCAAAAATGCTCCGATTTTGATCAATATGGTCTCAAATTGTTCCACTTGGAACAACATTTAAAACAAAGAAAGATTTGCCATATCTCAGGTGTTTTGAACCTAGTTAACATCACAAAAAAGGTTAACATGATCCAGAGGATGATTTAAGCACTTCCCACCACGCCACTGTGTTGACTTGCGGTTAGCACAGCTGTGTGAGTGAACATGACACCACTGCTCGCACATTGCATTGACGGGCATGGTTAAATTTGAATTTGGACTGATATATTTACAATAAAAACGCATTCAAAATGCTAGTCGATTTCACATTTCATGTTACCTACAGAAGGTGTGAATTATCCTTTATGCATACATCACTTTTGTTCTGAAATCGACCAAGTAATAATGACACACGCACAATTCTTAAACAACATCTTTTGCACAGAATTCAATGGGATTTGAAAAGTAAAGTGGCAGTTGAAAATCTAGTGATAACACGTTTGCAGTGCATGATGGCGCTTCCTTAAATCATCCTCTGAACATGATCCAAATGTCTTTGACTTTTTGTATTGTTACCCAGGTAACGAAATACCTGAGACATGACAAACTATTTTTTAGTTAAAATGTTTTTCTAAGCGGAAAATTTTGAAACCAATTTGATCATAATTGGAGTTTTTTTAATTTTTCCCCCACTGTGGAGAACAAAATTTGACATTTGACCTCAATGCCTATAATAACTCTAGAACTGTCAAACTACCCTTTTTCTGAATCATAATAATGTGAAGAATACAATGTCCATATTCGCACACGTTTGATATTTGAGCCCTACATTACCGACCATTTTGTTTTATGGAATAAGCGTTTTCTCTACTTCCTTTTATCCCTTTTTAAGGGCAGACGCAGTATTGTTGGTCGAAGCAGCCAATAAATCGATTCTCATAATCCAAATTATCTTTGAATAATGATACTTGGATGTTTTGCAAAAGTTCATTCTACAAATCATATGCTTTGAAAACTTGCTTGATTTATTGTTGTTAACGAGTTATGTATGTTTTACAAAAGTGTTGTGGTTTCAGCCCTCTTTACAATATAACTCAAGAACAATATGACCTACAAAAGTATACCTGTGATATATATTTGAAGTCTTCTACACATTCGCTATGAAATGATCACTGCAAATTTTGCCAAAGCTCACTACCATTCGCAAAATGATGTGACCTACCCAATCGCAACCGTTTAAAATAGTTGCAGGTGCTTAGAGAAACTTATTTTATATTGAAAAGTCCTACTAAAGGCTATTTAACAAAAAGTGTTCTTTTGCTTAAAGTATTCGTGTATCATATCAATTCGATTCGAAGTGTGCGTTTTCCATGCCATGTGGTTAACCGCACGTAATTAACAAGGTTTTCAAAAGCTTTGTTCGGAATAGAAACTGATGAAAAGGTCGAGCTGGCAAAGAAAAAGTAAAGCAATATAAAAACGGATTAATGTAGAGCAGGAAGAATGTAAAAGAATACAAGAAAAGGGGAAATATGAAGTTTCTTTTGTTAGTACTCTCACTGCTGATGCCAGTTTTAGACATGTTTCAAAATAATCGAATAATAATCTTGCTTTATGAAACAAAATAGAGTTTGGTGTATTTTCCTATTATTAAGACCCATAAATAGATCCATAATTACAATACAGTACTGTACATTGTTGTTTACGTACTACGAGCTATTTTCACATTTTGTGATATAATGCCTGGAGTTTTAGTCTAATGGAATGATAAAGAACTTGAAGAATGGGAGACAGATACATTGTATTTTGTACAACCACGTATTGACTCAGCAACATCATCACCTTCAGCAACAGACTAACAATACCTGACTAAATAAGGTATCGAATAAGCACAGCGATAAACCATTATGAAGGGGCAACTTATGCACAGATAAGTAAAGTTAGTGGCAAAATACAGTGTCGAAACTGATTTAGTTATTTAATTAAGAGTGACGCAGATATCTTTGTAACATATTGCCGTTTTAGATTTGTATACCATCTCATTTTTAATGCATCTTTTAATTTATGATATAATTATGATATGTGATGCGATCAAGCAAAATCAGTCGGAACTCGGAAATAATGATTTTGAGATATAGCCAAACAAAGGAAATATTTCCTTTTGTTTCCTCTTGTTTTGGAAACTCTTTAATTGCTCATATCTTTGGAACTGGTTGTTCAATTTCAATGGGGTTTTCTGGAAAATGCAGCTTTGTAAATGTTTTCTGTAAGAAACTGAAAATTTGATATATCCGAGTTCCGACTGATTTTGCTTCATCGCATCACATATATGATATGGTATAAAAAGCACAGAATCGCGGCCCGGAGGCCGAGTTACATTGTACACAAAATATAAGCAAAACACAAAAAAATGTGATATGCATTAATTATAACAACATATTAAATTAATATAGGGTCCACAACTTACAAGTCCCTCCCCCCTATAATACTTTTTAAGTCTAATTTTGTTTACGAAATGTAAACATTTAAAAGGATATGTATAGCCCTTTTTGTTTTATTCTTGTGGACCAATTTATATCGTCACATATTGCGTTCAGTCACAATGGTTAATCATGTAGGAAAAGATGTCTTTACAAGTTGCACCAGAGTCCATAGCAGTCAGGTTTTCTTTAACAAACACATGAATAGGCCTGACCTATGTATTGTTTGAGAGTTGACTCCTAGTGTCTCAGATGTAACTTTTAACACTGCTTAAAACGGTCTCTTTTTTACATAATGGACCATTGTGACTGAACGCAATGACGTGTGACCCTATAATTTGGTCCATGTAAAACAAATTAAGCTGCACATATCTTTCGCAATTTCATCAAACATTTTTCGATTTATTTGTTTAAAATATTTAGGGGGGACTTATAGGTTGTGGACCCTATATAAACAAAAGAATGAGATCAGAACACTAGGTAGCCAACAAGAAACGGGACCAACAGCAAGGAAATGCAGGAGAGGAGGCAGAATTATGAGGGGTTAATTTGCAACCCAATATAGTAAAGTACAGGACTCCTAGCAGGATACGTCGACTATTTATGAATACGCACTTGATCACGTGCTGCCATAACAGCTTGTAGACAGTCGAAGTGACATTCTACACAGATGGCGGTCTTCCTGTACATTTGAATGCAAAGGCGGTAAGCAACACGAGATTGTTCAGTAATATTGCCTATTCTGTTCCACTTTTGTGATTATATTGTAAACGTTTCCGTCGATATATAATTTTTCCTTTGGCAAAATACTTTCATAATGTTGTTTTTGATAACATTTTACAAATTCGGAATCGCCCCAATTATAATAATTTTGCTGTTCAATTAATATTTCAATTTGATGATATTTATCAAAAGAGTTCCTACCCTTCTCTGCATAGTGGTCAATGTCATGAGGATTTGGTCACGCTTGCTGGTCTTGGTATGCCGTGCCCAATGGTCACGTGCGTATTTATAAGTGCGTATTTTTTAAATCCTCATAGATAACCAATACATATCAGGCGTAAAGCATCCAATTTTATCATTATTATGTATTGGATCCAATATTTTTACACACTTGGACTCAGCAGAACATAATAATGTTTATAATTGGTTTCTCTAGTAGTTGAGAAATGATTCTCAATTTTGGTATTGACTTTTATTTTGATACTTTTATAAGGCCCATTCAGTGATTTGCTTATCCGGACGATCGTAAAAATCCTCAAAATTCAGTGATTTGCTCATCCGGACGATCGTAAAAATCCTCAAAATTCAGATTTTGGTACCTTTGTCATTGTCATAGATGTGCTAACATAGCCTGCGAAGGGGTCAGCCAAAAGCCGTGTATTTCAGACAAAATAAGACATTTTACACGAATTTGTAATTTAAATACTGACAGTATCTAAATTAGCTACATGTATTTGAACGGTGCTTCAACTTCGTCAGTACTTCTGTTTTCTTCGTTCTTTGCCAAATTTGTCATTTCAAAAATACCAAATGACAATTTGAATGACTTATCCTTCCCTTTCAAGCAATTTATAAACAATTTTTTTTTTTTTTACACTTGCGCTAGGATCACTGAATGGGTCTTTAATAGATTTGACAACTGCTTGTGCGGTTTAGAATGTTGGTTTAGAATGTTGCTTCCGTGTTGCATACTTGTATACAGTATATATGTTGTCCTAAGCTATGTGAGTGTAATTTGTGTTGTAAATATCGTACCGGTGATGTTTTATGCCGCCCTTTATACTTTCGTCCATGTTAGTTGGCAAACATATCTCAGCAAATTTCTCTTTGGTGTATCTTTTCTGCGTACTATTACCATGATACAATATCTAATTTCTTACCTCACTTTCAAGTGATTCGAGACAAGGATAATGTATTACAAATGGAGAGTTTAGATTTATATTGTAGGTTAATATTATTCCGGCAAATTGACCTTAGTCCTATTGACACATTTTGTATAACATATCAGCCAGATTGGGTATTGCGGCAACCACTTCCCCTCTATCCACTGATACCAAAGTATGGACAAAAGCTTAAGAAATCCCATATACACACAGAGTAAAGTATAATTGCCAACATTTGTAAAATCTTACAAACGTATATATTTTTTACTGCATCTGTGCCTAAATAGGAAAGCTAATACTAGCAACTTTTAATAGCAGAATGCAGCCTACATGCTTTGGAGTATTTTCATTGATTAACAAAGATAGAAATCATGTGGCTTCACCAACACAACTACCCTCATGACATTGATGGCAAGCCTTATCCCGTCGTAAGGTTAAAAACACCTATAACAAAAATTTGACTAAAAGGATGGTCGTACAATAATTATTATGCTAAGTAATTTGATCATTTATTTACCACTCTAGATGAAAATATCGAGTCGATTAACGGTGTTGCATCAACCCAACACCCAACCGTTTTGTAAGATGCGGTTTAATTGTTGAATCACAAAGCATCATTCTGCTTCGTACGAAAGCAAGTTTGATTCAATGAAAGTAGACTGTCACGATAAAAAATAATGGAAAGAAATGCGTAATTAAAATAACAAATATGAATGGAAAACCCTTTTTACTGACGATGATTCTTTTTTCCACTGTAACTTAAAGTTGTGATTACGCATAAGTTTCAGATCCTATCGTGCTATAATGTTCTAAAGGATTATAGACTTAAACAATCCTGAATTTGTACTTACCATTAGCTTCTGCAAATTGTATCTTTTACCAAAATGTATAAGTGCTAAGCGTTAATTGTTACTGTAAAGCTGGAGATAACTTTATCAAATATTTTTTAAAGATATATCTGGTTGATAATCCTAGGATCTGATTCCCTTCATGACAGCCTTATTATAGCTGTCTAACAATGCAAACGTGAAATGATTATCGAATGTGGTATTTGTAGCATATGCTTAGTCATTATAAATCTTATAAAAATTATAAAACTTATCTTTTAATCGTAAAGGCTTTTCGATTTGTATGCAAATTTATCCTAATTGTTACTGCTAAACTTTTGAGTTCTGATCAAAGTATACAGATTAGTGGGGTTTTAAACCCACTAATTAAACGGATACAACTAACAGATTGACACGAAGTCGAGCGCTCAGTTGTGCATATAGTTTAAGGTTTACCAAAGATTGTGCATCTATTTACTCATGTATTATCACAGGTTAATAATAATCTACAATGTTAGCATGAAGTCTTGGGTTGATTATATGCTCGATATACTCTTCATACCCTTGAAGGGGTGTCTGTGGATGTGGGTTGCAGTTGACTGATGTATTCGCTATGAAGAGACACGGGCGCCTGTTGTTCTATTCAGTTGCGCTTGTGCTCGTGAGATGGAAGATTCAAACAACGTAATGTCGTAATCTGACTGACGAAGGTGTGTTATACTACTACACTGAGTAGGTAGCCTCGCTTGCATTTCATTAGGTAGTAAATGAGTTCAATGAACAAGAATGTTGCCAGAACATCCCCCTGCAGCATCCCAACAGATACCTGAAACGGTTTTGAAATGTTACTATCCCGCACTATAACAGCACTCTTGGAGGTGTTGTAAAGTACACCTTTAGCATTGACTAAGGACACTGGAATACCGTACTGGCGGAGAATTGAAAATATAGCACCTACTTTTGGGTGAATCAAATGCTTTTAAAGTTGCTAAGTGTGATGGCCGATACACTCTTAGAAATAAGTGCGAAATTTTGCTGGGTGAAACAGTTGGGTAATGAAGTTGGGTAATATTCAGCCATTATTTTGGGTAAAACACGTATTTCTTCAAAAATGATTTTACACATGCCGTTATTAATTCCATCAGTCTTTGGAGTGCACCGTTCAGAGGTAAAAAAGAATAAAAATATTGGGTAAAATTGACTAAACAATTGGTAAACTGGATGAAGTCGTCTTTTAACCACCTTTCCTGCGCGAACTGATACCCACTGACTTGTGCAAAGCAACAACGTTAAAACATCGATGAGTGCTGAACCAGAGAGTGTCGCATTGCATGCATCGAGCGAAGGCCGAAGCCATGGCAGAAGCAATAGAAGATCTCCTCGCATCGTGGGGCATGCCAGAGGACCTGATAACAACATTTAAAGGTATTATTTGCATTGTACATGTATGGTTTTAACGAGTGTTCATCGTGCAATTACATCAATTTTTAGTAAGCTTATATGTTATGTTCATGCATTGGCATGTAAACCATTTCTATGCAGTCTTGTTGCGGATTGCGTACTCGCTGCTTGACATTGGCAGCACTAGTTATCGTATGGCGTGTTCGCGTACATATTTTGAATAATATTGGAATGTACTTGAATCAGCAGGGCAAGTGAGCTCCCGATCGGAACCCCATAAAGTGTGAGATCCATCATACCACTGTACGCAGTATGTGCGTACAATAGGTCTTATTTACTTGAATTGGGTTCTTTCATGTATGCCATGGAAATGTGTATACAGTTCAGCAATTAGGATATGCCGCAAAATCCCACCCAAAACCCACACATTGTCATTATACCTTCTCGTTTTTCACTCATGACCCCTGTTCTCAAAATGAGTTTTTTGTTTATCATCCTTTTTGATCTTATAGGGCCTACAGACAGAGAGTTTTGCAACTATAGCTTGGATGAGAGACACTCAAGTATACCTGGGATCTGAATGGTAAAGGAACCAAGTGGACCTGGTATCTGTGGTGTAAAGAACACGATGAACATTATCAAATGCATATATATATGTATGTTGACACATGGTTTTTTAATATTGGGCTTTCAACAGTGTGTTTTTGCAGGTGAACTGTTAAAATGAGTGGACTCTAAATTATAACATAAAGCATAGTGACTATTTCATGGCATCATCTGAGAAATGTGTACACGGACTACATTAAAAACAGTTGTTTATTGATTTTATTTCTTTGCGTATTGCATCTATTGACACGGTAATAGTTTTAATCAGGTATTTTTCAGCAATGTGCAGAATAAAAGTGCAAAATGTTGACACAACCAATGGGTAAAGTGACTACACAGCAAAGATGGGTAAAAATATTACACAATTAATGTGTAAGAATGTTACACAAGTGTTGGGTAAAATCACTGCACAGGTCGAGTTGGGTAAGGTTTGCACAATATTGGGTAAAAAAAGGGAACATGGTTGTTGTTGGGCAAAATTCAACCAACCTAATTGTGTCAAATTTTTAATCAGTTTGTGGGTAAACTTTTACCCTTTGTTGGGTAAAACCTTACCCAAACACCAAGTAAATATTACCCACTCTCAAAGTTAAACTTTACCCAACCACACCTGTGCAAGCTTTAACCAACTGACGACCATGTTCCCTTTTTACCCAAGTGTTGTGTTCTGTGTTACCCAATGTGGCTTAGTTTTTTCTAAGAGTGTAAGTGCGTACTGTTTATCAATGCGCTGATGTAGTTAGTTTTTTAATGCATTAGTACTGGATCCAAGACATATAATTATGTAAAACTCAATGGAACTAATATTTAAGAATTTCCCAAAACCCATGGTTTAGCGACCACTTCAAGAAATACAGCATCAACGGATCTTAGTGTGGTCTTAATGTGCTATAGTATTGCTACGGATGAAATAAATGACCACACACTGAACACATAAACTGGGTAGCCCAACTAGGTAAACCTAGTCAATGTTGCTTTTACCTAGTCAAGCTAGATGGACTATTTAAAGCTAATCGAACGACTAGTTCAGGCTAATTACTTGACTAGCTGTTCCCTAGTCGGTCTTGCTTGACTAGTTTTGCTCGACTAGCTTTAAGCTAGTCGAGCAAGCTTGTCTAGTTTATGCTAGTCGCTCGACTAGTTTATGACTGGTAAATGCTATTCCACATGCACGACTTGTCTGCTCGACTAGTATAAGCGGTCCATCTCGTTTAACTAGTTTTAATTAGTCAGTCTGGTTCACCTAACAGCTCGACTAGCTTTAAGCTAGTCGAGCCAGCTCGTCTAGTTTATGCTAGTCGCTCGACTAGTTTATGACTGCTAAATGCTATTCCAGATGCTCGACTTGTCCGCTCGACTAGTATAAGCTGGTCCATCTCGTTAAACTAGTTTTAATTAGTCAGTCTGGTTCACCTAACAGCAATACCGTAAAACCCCGTCTACAAGCATATAGTGTGCTTCTGATGAAAGCTACATTAATCCAGTCGCCATTATGGAGATTTAGCAAATAAATTACGGATCCAAGCATATACAAACAGGTATTATTTTAAGACCGATCAATTGTATTGGTATATTAACGCTTGCTTCGAATTAATTAAGCTTTTATAAAAAAAAACACCACTATATATGCTTGTAGACGGTGTTTTACGGTATTATTATTGTGCTCAGTACGTGAGGAACCACAGATTCAGATATTTGGTATACGTTCTTGTTAGAGAGGACAGTTGTGCGAAGCTACCGTCTGTTGGATTACGGCTGAAAGCCTCTTTAGATTGCTTCTCAACCTTCAAAATCCCGGCTGGTACGCGTCGACGCGTTCCACATGCTAGGTAAAATGCCAGCTCTACATTACTGGGTTCTGGTGTTTAATTGCTTGATTGTATATTTTAAAAAAAATCTGCAATGCAGAAACCAGTCCATCCAGTTGCAATTTTAAACTAGTCAAGCACGCAGACTGACTAGTTTAAAGCGAGTCATGCAGGTGACTGACTGGTTTTTATTTTCAGTGTAAACATGATAAATAACCTACAGCCGACAAATGGCAGATTCATGATACCCAAGATATGCTATGGAATCCAATTACTAATCTAAAGAAACATCTAGCTTGATCAGCATGTTGATAATCGGTACGCATAAATATCTCCAACCACAGCATTTTCCACGACAGTAACTGTTTTGATCAGATACAAAACCAGGTAAAATCGGAAGAATGTTAGGGTATTTTTAGAGTTGAATTAGCCTTATCTTGATTCTACAACCATGAATGACTCGTTGCTATGGCAAGACAGAATGTTGTTGGTCATTAAGTCATATTAACCCTAGAACTACCAACCCCCTAATATTTTTTATCTGTCACCAAAAAAATTCGTGTTTACGCCCTGCCCCTAGCGACCTAAGGTAATCGTAGATCCATCCTTTGTGCTCATTTTAGTGGCAACACCTTACCCGGTGATAGGACTGACCATCAAAGATGACCATAGGGGGGTGAGGCCCATCATTGTCTTCTACAGTAAATTCCATGATTTTCATTCCGGTCTTGACAACTGACTTTTTACTTGTTAGTTAGGTTGAAATTGTCATTGTCTTTTATGGAAAAATCGCATGTTCGTAGAAATTTTAGCTAAAAATCAATTTCCCGAATTTCTAACAATTGCATAATCAACGTCACACTTTAGGAAGTGCAAATTACTCATTATTATAGAATCATTATGACGGTTGAGACCATTTTCATACAAATCATAACATTACTGTCTGTATTTACCTCTTAATAGCCCAGCATTTATCTGGTGATGGCAAAGTCTAAGATAGGTAAAACTCGACAACTTCTGTTCGTGTGTAACCAGCGGATATTTTGGCGGCGCAAAGATTTCTCCGTTGTCCATTTTGATACTCTGGCTATTACATTTAAGCATAAATCTCTGATTTGTATTAATTTGTGTGCAATTGATAAATTTTGCACATCTGATCTTTTCAGTTTCCGTACTCCTTCTGTTTGTTAGCTTCCCAAGTGGACTACTTACTTTGAATTGTGGTTAACATTTTCTACGTAAAGCTAGGACAATTTATGGCCTAACTAAAATTGGCCACGATGAAATGCATCTTTAAATGAATCTGGCGTGTGATTGGTCGCCCAGATCTCGTTATGGTTTAAATCCTTCGGGCACGTGCCATTACCATTAACTACATCACACACATCTATCTATGGAATTTGCCGCGCTTTTGTGTTGGCGCCAAAGTTGGTGGATGGACATACATCTAGCGCGTATTGTACTACCATGCTTAGTGCTTGTGGTTATATTTGATTGATAAACAAGTATGATTGACAGTGTGTTTTAGAGAACAAAGTCCCGGGTAAAGTTCTGCTTAGAAGCCAAAGTACATTGTCGGATTTTTTACTCGGGGTTTGGCGATCAATGAACTTGTAGATTCCAAAATCAGAATTGTTCAGTATTAAAGTGAGCCATTATGCAAGATATGTTGCATTCAATAACATAAACTTGTTAACTTTACACCTTCGTATAATTTTGAGTTCCAACAGGATGTGTTCATCATGATTAATAATAACATATTTTTATTTACCAAAATTCATTACAAATATCAGAAAAAAAATATAAACTATGGCATAATCTAGGCGGCGCAACATATTTGAACTTTACATCATATGTAAACTTTGACCTTGAAATTCTTTTACAACACCCGAATTGCATTATGTACCACTTAAAGTGCATTAATCAGAAACAATACAATGCAACTGGTAATATCATCAAGCCCGAACATATTTAACAGGTTCTTTTTGGATTTTTGGTTATGGTAAAAACGTTCTATTAAATGTCGGGTTATATAAAGATCAGAAAAACGTTTTAAAACGTTTTATATAAAAAGACACTACAAAAATAATTTTAAATGTTTTCAAAATGTTATTGTAAAATAATTTTTGTCAAATATTTTCTCAACCCTTAAATAACATTATGTTAGAATATTTTGCAGTAAGTTATCAAGAAACGTTTTTGAATGTTATGAAAAGGTTTTATGCCCTTTATAACCCGCGTTTTCGGGCAACCTTTGCTAACCATTTGCGAATGATACATACACACACACACACACCCCATATACACACACCTACACACATTTATAAAGCGCCTTTGAAAATTGAAACAAGGAGAGAAAGAATGAAAAAAAAGAAACACAGAAGGACTTCCATGTCCCCTCGGATATGAAGTACATGGGAAGGGGTAAGACGGCGAGGCAGAGGGAAGTCTGATGGGGGATGTGCTCCCACTTAGAAGTGAGAAACTTTTGGAAAATGAAGACCCAATTGAAGCCATTTGGTAGGCCATTTTGGAACTATTATTTTGTACAATTTTAGTTTAAAAAACCCGAAAATTGGTGAAATGAAGGTCCACATGGAAACCATTCGTGGACAAGTTTTCTATTGTACAAATTATTGTCTTAAAACAGATAGTGTTGGGTGTTAAAAGCAGAGATGAAAAGGGGGATTTGTTGATCCATACACAGGGGTTTGAACAATTTAGCAAAATAAAGGTCCAATACAAGCCAATCACACTTTACAATAGAGAATTGATTATTTATGTTCACCCAAACATTTGACACACAGCACATTATGAGTTTGTTTAAAGTGGGGTTGAGGGGGGGGGTGACAGGCGCCCGGTCGAAAGAGTGGCTGCCCCCCTGCCCCCCCTCCCTGCCCTCCCCCCTGCCCCCGGTTCCGTAGCCATTGATTATATTCCGTGGCATAATTCATCCCTGGAGCATTATAATGAAATGTTATTTCCGGAGCGATCTTGAGAGGAATGTAATTTTGAATACTGAATATTGAATATTGTCTACCTACTTACTCGGCCACGATATAAAGTGTTGAAATAATGTTATTGTAAAAATTCTTAATTCTAAGCCAGAATCTCCATATTGTGTTTTCAAAAATACACTTGCTCGGGGTTGTTCCATCTATTGCACTTAACCATTTTTCATGTCTTTCAAAGGAGACACCCTTGGGAGATCTCTATCGGTTTGATCAGGGCGTTTTAGTTCCAGTCAAAGTCGAACTTCCGAAAATGTTTCACCAAGGTGGTATTAATTTAATGGCATATTATGTGATGTCCCCCATTATAAGTGCAACAGTAACTGTCCTCTTCGCATCAAAGGGTATGAGATGGTACAGCCATATCTCTGCAACAACAATCATGACAATACGTCTTTCATTACTGTAAACTTGCCAAAGAGCGCCATCAATATTTGTTATAAATGTTACAAATGATACATGTACGAAACAGCGGTGACAATGAAAAAAACAAAACGCTTTTACTTCAATTTGTTCCGTTTCGTTCAGACATCGTCAATTATGATAGTAACATCACCATAATAACAGCAGTTTGTGCTATTACAATATCGCTATCTGTGAAGGAATAACTATTACATCAATCAACCTGGAAACGTCTACATCTTGGGACGTAATTAATCATACGAACAGTTTAGATAAATTGTCTCATTTGTTGCGGCACTATGAAACATAAAGTTGACATATTCATCACATTTGTGACATTTATCACATCCACCCGGGTCAATGTTGATATAAATTCTAAACATAGCCAAAAATGCGAGCCATGGAAACGCTATATCGACTTTATAGCCAACGATGCTATAGAGGTATGCCTGTTTCATGGGTTTGCAATTGTAAAATTAAACAGATTAATAGCTAATTTGTACAATAACAGATATTACTCTCAATGCATGGATCCGATCAAGCGCGATAACGATTGATTAGAGACACTGAAAATGTCATAATACCTTTCGTTAGCGAATTATGTTACTTTGAAAATAAAAAACGTTGACCCCAGAAAAGGCTCGCAAGAGTACACCAAGTAAATACTGTGTCATATGCATTAAGCAAGCGAATAAATAAGGTGTTCTTAGTCTGTTTGCATGTTGCAATGGGACTCTAAACTTTAAAATATTGCCATTTCATTATATGTTTCATTCCAGAAATGATAATCTCAAATCTATCAATAAATGTACATAATGTCTTCTTAATTGAAAGAAACTAATTACATTGTTTTCTATCAGCAATGCAGTCCACCTGTTCCTATCATTCAACGTGTTCAGTACACAATAAATACCAGAGGTCGTAAATGATATGCGCACACTGAGTATAATATAAATTATTTTCGATATTAATAAGTGTGAAACCAGATAAGAAATGCATTACAAAAATTACATGTTCGAAACAACTATTAGGCTACTGCTTAAAATATATTTGAAATCGTTTCAAAACTGTCCTGTTCAAATCAGATTATTAGTAAACATACTGGATTGTAAATTTTAGAATCTTCAGCTTGTATGAATAGAAAAATCATTCTCATTTACCAAAATGTCAACACAATTGATAATGATATAATATTAGTAAACTGTTTTGATAGTTGCAAATTCATGTTGTTGCTCAGTAAATTTAAGATCATGTTCATCAATTAATTAACTAATTAATTAATTAATTGTTCCATTTTATTTCAACGCCAATGAGGTTAGGAAATTGGCAGCTGTTCCAAATCTACCTTACACAGAGTGGGCTGACAAATTTTAGATGTCTCTTGGACAAACATTAAAATTGGGTATGGCTATAAAATGGGTCATAAAAACAAAACGGTAAATGCTAATTCCTTGATTTTTTCACACAAGGTCACTAATGGATATCATTTATAAAATATTTTTAAACCTAAAAGTTTCAACTCGGTTCTTAATGAAAATGGATTATTTTCTTTATTGCTCTTTTTTGACTCACCCTGTACTAGCAATTCTAACTTTACTGGCAATTACCAAACATACTTATGCAAACACAAATTGAATTAGTACAAACAAATACTGCGCTGTACTAACTAGCTTCATGTTGGTTCAGTGACTCTTGGGTAGACATTCGAGCTAATGCAGAAATATAACCATATTTTATTAAATTGAAACGCGTAGCAGTGCACAAAACCTAAATAATGCTATCATCGGCGTTCAAATGTCCTGAAGTCATGATGTGTATCATTGATTGTGTAAAGTAATACTGATATAAACTGGTCGATGTACCGATCAACTACAATTCGATAACTGAACTGTAGCGGCAGGACCTGCCGAAGGTGGGAAGCTGGCTGGGTTGCTGACTGGGAATTAAATCGTCGGGTGCATCACATACTGGTCTATCTTGATTTTTTGACTTTTTTGAGAAAATTGGTATATAGTTCTTTTTTACGAAGCTCTTCCAATACAACAAATTACATACCTCAATTTTTCCTAGATAATTAGTAATAAAATGTTAAATTTAAACTATCTCTGATTTTTTCAAAATGCGTTTTTCACATACTGATCTATCTCGAAAAAAAACACGCATTTATAGAAAATCTCAATTGAAAATCTTCGTATTAAGTTTACCTTTCTATAATTTAATTAGACTATGGATTTTCATGAAAGTGGTTTTAAATTAAAGCATATACTTAACAGATTTATTTAAGTGGAATCTTTTATTATATTTACGTATGTAATATTACTTAAAACTATACTAAAGTTGTAGTTCTGTATGTGAAATCGTTAATTTCCCGATATCGTATTGAAAGTGTATTACATACTGGTCTATCTCGAGATAGACCAGTATGTGATGGGTCTAAAATCACGTCATTGTTCGCGAAATCGAGATATCCCCCAAGATAGACCAGTATGAAATGCACTTTAAATACGATATCAGGAAATTAACTATTTCACATACAGAACTACAACTTTAGTGTAGTTTTAAGCAATATTGCAAAGGTAAATATAATTCAAGATTCCACTTAAATAAATCTGTTAAGTATATACTTTAATTTAAAACCACTTTCATTAAAATCCATAGTCTAAATAAATTATAGAAAGGTTAACTTAATACGAAGATTTTCAATTGCGATTTTCTCGAAATGCGTGTTTTTCGAGATAGACCAGTATGTGATGCGTCCGACGAAATATGTGTTTACAAAATGCTCCATCAACGACAGCCTACAATTGCGGGAGGGACTTGCCTATGTTACAGAAAAGTGGCCGAAAAAAAATCTGAACATCCCGCTCGATGAAGCATGTGTAACATGTGTAATGTAAAGCCTTGTAAACCTATCAATACCTAAAAATTAGCATTACTGGCAATTTGATCTCTTATGTATATAAATTGCTTTTTCGGTTTTGGTTACATTCATACTAAAAACAATGAAATTTAATTCTGTTGAATGGTTTTGGTTACATTCATATTAAACACAATGAAATTGAATTCTGTTGAAATGAAATTTTAAAGCTATAATGTATGATCTTATAATATGAAATTGGTTTTCAAATTTGTTGTGTTTGTAGGTCAACAGAAGTTATTATGACTTTATGTCGATCCCCCTGTAGAACTCCATTTTAAACGGCCAAAATAACCAGTGGGGTTTCTTTCATTTTCACTGTACCTTTTCAGTTCAGCTCAAAATGAACAGAAATCCTTCCCGACAATTAAGTAGAGTCAGTCTATCTAAACAGAGAAATTATTCTGCCTAATTACAGAGGTGTGAATATTGCTATACATAAAACTGATATGGCTTGCCACAAATCCCCTTTGAGACACTGACCAATTAACAGCCCTCTTGGTGTACAAGGCAAGTTTATCAGTGAGAGGGGGATTAGTGATATTTGATTTGAGGGATATTACCCAGCTGTGAATCTGGCCAGGAAGGGCTATTAATTATCAATTCATATTAAGAAACGCGATGTGTGCGATCCAATTACATTTCGTTATTTGTGAAAACGCGAACGCAACTCGAGGTCATTAATATCTTACAATTGACCGCAAAATGCGTAATTGTTCCAATGTCGCACACAATTGACCGGCGTCTGCCTGTTGTTATGCGTCGAACAAACTGCACGCGAGCTGGCTGCCGTATTTGGATTTCGCGCTACAATATTTGCACAGATTGTGATACGCACTTTTGTTATTGGTCGTCCTGTTTTAGCCTGATCGATTTTTGGAAAGGGAAGATGTAAAAATCATCTATTTTATCAACTTTTGAGCTAAATTTTGTGTTATTTTGTAAGGTGAAGAGATTAAAGTGACGGTTATGAATGAGGTTAATAACTTTGCATCAGTAATATGTCGGGCATTGTGAAAAATTAAAACATTTTGCTTTGGACCTCGGAATATCCCTCGGGGCTACGCCCCTCGTGATATTCATCGGTTCCAAAGGCAAAATGTTTAGATTTTTCACAATGCCCTCCAAATAACCAATGCGCAGTTATTAACCTCTAATTAGTGAGCGATTAGTGGTTTCTGTTTCCATAGACTGACTCTACTATATTATTAGTATTATTTCAGCATTTTGAGTATAGAATAACAAATTAAAAATTTGAAAGAAATCGTACATTATGGCTTACATTTTCAAGTGGTAAATGGCCTGACAAACATATAGGATGAACTTTGTTGTGCTTTTAATAATTGTACTGGAATGTTATACTTTGCCACATTGCTTTTTTCATGTCACAATATACTAATACTGTGATTAGTATTTTATAACAGGCTAACGTGCCCGCATATTAAGCCAAACAGGAAAATACGGTGTCTGTTATACTAGTACATATTGCGTGAGGTAAAGTCTTATATATCTTATTATTGGATTGTCAATATTTCTGAAACATCTTAATACTCCATATGTCGCAATGGCTACAAACGCTTGATGTTTACATTGGCATCGCTCCCGATAAGATTACATCGCATTATAAAGATGTGTATCTTATATATAAATAATATGAAATAACACGTTAATCAAATTGCATTGCTTCCAAAACGAAATATCATTTAGTAATATTTAGTAATGGAATTGTAGTAATACGCGCACATATGGTGGAACTTGTACACATGTTTCTTATTTGCTCCATCGGTTGGATCGAGTTATAGAAATAATTGTTTCCATCTCGTTATTTGCCCTCGCGTGTGGAATGCAGGTAGTACCCATAGGATATCAATATCATTTGGTATTGATTCCTGGGTATTGATAGTCAGTTGATCGAATCTCTGATATATAAAACAGTACCTTATGTTACTCAATGTATAAGATGGAACTTAAAAGTAGCTGTTATGTACAAATAGCCATAATTCAGTCGTGTCCCGGAGTTGTGCTTACTTTTTTGCATACAGATACCCGATAGATTTGAGTTGAGTTTATAGTTTAGTGGGATTTTTGTGGAGTGGCATTTTAATTTCATATTTTAAAGATGGATCCCGATAATGACGTGTGACGAATTGGCTTAAAGCGGTATACTGTAATATTTACATAAGTCTAAGGCTGAGTTCACATATGAGTACTCTCTAAATTCCAAAGAGTGAAAAAGTCAATCCTCCTCGGTGTGACTCTTCGGGTCAATCGAAAAGATTGACATTTGAGTGAGTGAAAGAGTGAAAATCACATATTTTCCTCCATACGAGTAAATTTTCACTCCGCAAAGAGTAAAATTTCAATCTTTTTAGAGTGAAATTTTCAATCTTTTCACAGAGTGTTCCCTCAGCACAATCTCTCTCGATTGAAGTGTGTTTAAATTTAATAAAGATAAATAAAAACCTTCTACACTGTTTCATATATACTGGCCAGAGAAAGGAGAACAGGCCAGGGAAAAGGTAAACTAAACTAAACTCAAAAACCTTTACATTTTTACCTCGTACTTTACTCTTGGTTGCAGCACTGACAACGTTTCTCATTTTTCTTCTTTGCAGTGGTCTTTCAAACCTTGCAGGGTCCTTGAACCATTCCTGTAGGAACTCATCTTCCCACTTACTCCCTAAACGAAACGTGTTTAGCATATCCTCTTAAAGTACTTCTAGCTGATCTAGTAACTGTCCACCGCCTTGTTGTTCGTTGACTTTGATGGAAAGAAATGATTCAAGTTTGTCTTGATGCTGCATCTACATTGATTTTACTCTCTTGTGATTGATCCACTGGTTGTCTGAAAAAGGAATTGATATATTATAAACCACCTCGTTCAAGTTCTTGTCTTATTCTTTGATGAGTGTAATCCATGCAGGGGAAAGAAGAATTACGCATCGCACCTGAATTTACAAATGGAAACATGACATGCATAGGCAGATATACCAGAGAAAAAACTCCGGACATACCTGCCTGTGCGGGGACTTGAACCCCAGACCTCTCGCTCTACCACTGAGCTACACATACTGTCCCTGAAAAACAGGACTTATGTCTGGTACTTATGGATTTGAGCAGCCAGGGTAAACAGTACAAACAACACAGTGAAAATTTTCTATAACAGTGAAGAATCTGCGTTAATCAATAAGTAACTCGTATTGATTATTAGTCGGTATTTTGACATGAAATTAAACGCGATGGGTAAACCACAGTACATGGATGAAATCGTCGTTTGTTATTTTATTATGCTCTTTAAAAGTTTTAGTTGTAATATGCAATCTATCCACACAAGACATGCGGTCAACCTACATTTAAAGCATGTCATTACAAATCCACGGTTGTTTGATGTATATAGAATTGGCTTCATTATTAACTAATTGCAAACTATAGATGGCGCTATTTATCCTAAATCATATTTCTTTATTTGCAAGGGTTTGGTGATTAATACTGCCATTAAAACAGTTGAAACAGTTGAAACAGTTGAAATAGGTGAAACAAGCAACAAGGAAATTTTATAAACATATTTTATCAAACAATAAAAGGAATTATTTGTATTAAAAGCTTGAAAGAGTAATTTCCAGCAACTAAATAGCGCCACCAATTTTGTCATTGATAGATACATTTTATATTCGAAAAAGCTTTTAAAAATACTATAAAAGTGAATAATTTTATAAAAGCGGTTAAATTAAAGCTGAGAATGACTCAACAGCATCTGAATACATTAGCATGATATCACCGTGACTTAAGCTGTTTAAGCCTAAAATTTGGATGTTTGTTTTGTTGAAAAACTAATAAATGATCCCATCTAACAGCTGTGAATCCGACATTGCAATGCACGGTTATTTCAGCCAGATTTGTGATAGATTGTTGAGTCTATACAAACTTTTTGTCTTTTTTAGTTTTAAGTCAGTAACTGACAGAAATTCAGAAATATACATATGCAATCAATTTGAATAAAAAATATCCAGTCTTAACAGGGAAATCCATTTAAATCGCATAGCCTTGGCAAACATGCACATGAGAAAACAAGCGACATTAAACTAAGGCCGAACGTATGATTTTATCCGATGGAGCTACTAGTACCGATGGTTCTTTTCATCGTGCATTGACTATGTTTTTATAGGTACCTGCATTGAGTAATCAATTAAACAGTATGGAAAATTGTTTCAGGTACCACTACCCTGCCGGTAACTACATGGCACCGCAAAGAGTTTTACCAACCTCTTAGCGTAAAAGAATTCAGGCGAAATGCAAGTTATGCCACACCACTCAAACCCTCCTCCATGTATTGAACAATTGTTCTGTGTATCTCCAGCAAAGCAGGTATACCTGGTGGCACAATAGTATCCTCACACATATTATTAATGTGCTGTCCAAAACCATCAAAGACAATTGTAATATTTTTGCCGACCTCCTCGGATACAGGCGGCACTCTTCCACCAAATATCCTGCCTACTGCCCAAAAAAACGATCTTATCATCATTGACAACCATAAAAAGCCTATTCATATATTCGAGCTTACCGTTCCTCTAGAAACAAACATCCAAACCGCCCACGAGCGAAAATTGCCCAAGTAACAAAATTTGACATCTGATATCATCCAAAAAGGGTTCAAATGTTACCTGAACTGTTTTGATTTTGGGTCCAGGGGACTGGTTACAAATGAGAACGTGGGCGATACCTCCAAGTTAGCTGGAGCCAAATTCTCCAAGCAATTGGTTCGGGAGATTAGTAAGATCGCCCTCGTCAGCAGCTTTACGATCTGGAATGCCCGTAATGAGCTCCATTGGGACGCAGCTCCTTACCTTAAAATCTAGTTCCCCCTTGCTTGATGCCATGCTTCTCCCCCACGTCCTCATTTACTGTGTTAAAAACATTGTTGGCATTTGTATTTTATTGTATTTGTATTTTATATACGGTATTTTGTTTTGTGTTGCCTTTTAAGGCCACCCTGTCTGCTTGATGGCCTGCCAACGCAGGTTTTCAGCGTGTCTCGGGGGTGTTCGTACATTCTTTTGTTAATTTTGATGTATTTTTATGATGTGATTAATAAAGAATGATTGAATATAAGTATAACAAATATCTCAAAAACAATATTAGCGACATCCGACTCATTCCTCTTGATCATGTCACAAATGTGCTGATCTTAAAATATTGAACAATGTTTAAGATTACCACTATTCATCAGTGGCTTAGATTTCTTTTTGACATTGGGGGGATGGTGTTTGAAAAAAATTCTCGAAGTATAGTCAATCCAGCACCTTTTTGCGACATAATAAGTTTATGTTACAAATGCTCGCGAAGCGCACGAGAAATTTTGCTATTTTGAAGCTAAACTGATTTAATATGGTGTAAAAGTAGAATAAATGCGCGCGAAGCGCGTGAAAATTTGTATTTTGGGGGCTAAAATGAGCAAATATGAGGTTAATTTGATCAGAAAACCATTATCAGGCGTCAACATTGGGGGGATGATTGTATGGACCATCCCCCCTTGCAAAAATATTGTGGGGGATAAATCCCCCGGTATCTACGCCTATGCTATTCATTTTAAAACATACTCTTTTGGACTATTCCTGATTCCTGATTCCTTTATAATATAAATAGTCGATTTCAATATTATATTTATTTTCTATGATTTCATGGAACATACGTGGTATTTTTGTTATCAATGCTATTACCATTTTAAAAATCCAAGTACATAATAGCTATCAATCCACTCCTCAATTTATATGAAATCTCTGAACAGATAACATTTCGAATTATCTTACTAGAACGAGACCTACATCCATGATCCGCGCAGTCGTCTTTCGTCGCGGCGTGTTAATTACGTATCTATGAAATTTGAACTATCGGCTTTTATTCAGCTTTGTTGCTGCAAAAGAACACATCTTTAGATTTCCCCAAGAGGCATGAAACCAAATATAGTGTATGTAACACGAACAAAGATAGATAGAAAAGGTATTCAACTCGTTTATTTGTTAGAAATTTTACATACCAAGTAATCTAAAACCATTTAAATGTCACACACGACGTGAACTAATTCACAATTAACAATGTAATATGACAATTTTGATATTTCAGTACCTAAACATGGCGACCTATTTGTGGTAATGATATACTACCAGTATATGTCTACGCAGCTGCATTTCTTTGTGAACCCAAGATGTGAAATGGTATGGGATGAAGACGTTGTTTCTTGTGTGATGGTTAATTAGATTTGAAAACAGTCTGTCTCAAATAAAACTTTTCCAAAATTATTTGTTTATATCTAAAAAAAGTGCTGATGGAGTTGGGCTTCAATTGCATTATTAATTCGAAAAAAAAGTTGGGCTTCAATTGCATTCAAAATTAATTTTTATTCAACAGACTCAGCAGATTCCATTTTGGTGTCAGTGTGACATAAATAAACATTGTAGGTAAACAAACCTATTGAAAAAACGGCCCAGCACGCAAATGTGACGAAAACCCACCCCACACGACCCAATATACACCAACATGAAATCACATGCACTCTAATATCTGCGAAGTACTTTATATAAACTCGTCAATAAGAAACTTTTTCAATCATTTTCATAGTAGGGCTAATGGACGAATTGTCAACTCTGTGAGGTAAAAGCCTGTCAATATCTCTGACTTTAACCACAGACAATACAAAGTCTGCACCATAGGTTGACCCAAACAGTGCATCAGAGTCAGTGGCACTAGTTCTATCTTTCTTCCGTTCTAGCTAGAATTATCCAAGACATTTCCCGATAGAAATTCCTTATATAAATCTCTCTAAATTGTTCTATAGTTTTGGATATTTCTGTCTTTTTCGTATATATTATTTTCATCTCCTAATGAGATAGCTTCTGACTGGATTCAGGATCCGTCCGGGACCTGTCGTAGATTTAATTTAAAAATTAATACTCAATACTGCAACACGTTTCGGAAATCTATTTCGGTTTTCTGCAAAGACTTTGCAGAAATGATAGGACGGCACGCCTTAACGACTATAATACTTTTGAAAAGAAGAACCAAGAAGAAATCGGCAGGTAGTTCTCATAGGGTTAAAATAACATTCAATTATAGACATGTTTTAGCCTACTCTGGCGTTATGAAAACAATAGCGTTTGATATATGTTCCTTCCTTGAATAAAGGGCCATCAGTATATTCCTTTACAATAGAGCACTTTCGAAACTAGACTCTATTGTTGCTTACATACTGCAATTCTACCCTTTGATTCATATTTTCTTGCATCTAATGCCTGGAGTTTTAGTCTAATGGAATTGCAAAGAATAAACGACAGCTACATTGTATTTTGTCACCCCTGGCAGCATACTAACAATGCCTGAGCAAAATAAGGTATCGAATAAGCACAGCGATACGCCATTATGGAAGGGGCAACTTATGCACAGTTATGAATAACGTTAGTGGCAAAGTAAGTATTTCTATACACTATATTAGTTCTCAAATATGTATGTATGTATCTTGAAACAAAGAGCCATGTCGACTATACATCTGGGGTAAATTTGAACATGCTGAATTACCGTAAATCAATGTTGATATATTATACTTCAAATAAGTCTCATTCCCGCACTTAGTTGGTGAAAAAAGTATTGGTAACAGAGTAGGTTAATATGTTAACCACAATCCTAGAAGTTAACACTTACATTTGAGTATTATTAAAATGAAGTTTTAAAGATAGTTTTCTGAAAATTCTAACTGGCCGGTAGGAGCAATGTTAGCAATGACCTTTCCGCTTCGGTGTTTCACAAAGAAAACAGAAATGTCTCCACCACTATGTTAAGCTCTTGAGGGCATATATTGAATGTGTGGGGACGTTTGCCGCCGCATTAGTAATTGGAAATTGCAGGAGAAGCCTATCTAGGGGATGAACTTATAGGCTACTGCTATTAGACGCATTTACGGTGGGGCATTACGCAGAAAGGAAAAGTATTAATATAATTCAACGCGACATGTTTTGACTACGCTTAACGTTAACGTTATTTTCAACCACCCTTCATGTGTGTTTTTGTCTCTCATAAATTGCTTCCATGTTTCCTATTTTTCTATTTACAATAATTGTTCCAAAAATAGCATAGGTTTTGTCAATGCAAACTTGAGTCCAATCTTGCGGAAGACTTCAGAGGGCGTCACATCACATATAGCTAATATTGTATTTTTAAGGACTAAGGGGTGGTGCAATAATTATGTGTACCCCCGGGGTGGTGAATTATATGGGGGCAAAGATTTTTTGGCAGCCGAAGGGGGGGGGGGGCAAGCGTTTTTGGCTGACCATTATGAGAATTCACCACCCCGGAGTACACATAACTATTGCACCACCCCTAAGGTACTCAGTTTATCCATTCCATTTACACATACTATATTTGCTCCATTTTTTTCGATGCTGAAAGAACTTGACGGCATTATCCCTGATAGTTCCTCAAAGCATGAAATCTTGCATGAAACAGCATTTATTCTGTGCTTACTTGGTCATATTGTTTTCCCAACAAGTAATGAGCGTTTATTCTGTGCTTACTTGGTCATATTGTTTTCCCAAAAAGTAATTAGCGTTTATTAACCTATACGTTAATAAAATGATAGCGTTTGATTATTGTATGCATGGCTTAGTTGAGCTAATGGTCGGTTCGTCAACTCTGTTCAGTAAAAGCATGTCAATATCTCTGAATGTAACATTGCACAGACAATACAAAGCTTGCACCATAGGTTGACCCAAAACTGTTGAATACAGTACATTAGAGTTAGTGGCACTTGTTCGAATGCTTTGTTTGAAATCAATCTATAGACGAATCCAAATACACGCATTCCTACACCTGACTAGCAGCCTTTAGTTGGGTAGCCGTCGGCTACAATGCACTCAAAATGTGAAATGATTCGGCCTTGGCGGAAATTTTAAACTGCATTCCATCACCCGTTTTACACCTTCCGCGAAAACACAGGCAGACAAAAGAATAACACAATACAGTTCCCTTCGACAAAACACACAACATGATCTATTCGCTGTTGAAGTGACATAATAACCGGATTAACTACACGCGGTATCTATGCATTGATGTACTTGCGAACAAAAGGACTATGTACGACGGGATTACGTGCAGAATTATCTCCATTATATATATTATTAGCTATTATTCTATTAACCCTCCTCGTCCTTGCATCTTCTCTCGGTGTTAGGCGGCTTTTATTTGCACAATTGGACGCTTAAAACACCAGGTTGGTACTACCGGCTACCCAAAGATGTCCGACCAAATCCTGACCATGACTTGGCTACTTGGATTCGTCTATAGAGGAATCCAAATCCACGCATTCCTACACCTGACTAGCAGCCTTTAGTTGGGTAGCCGTCGCACAGTGGGCCAGGGCGGAATCAAAGTGTGCCAAAATTAAAATTTGGTGAATGTGGAATTTCCAAACTTTTTCAGTTGTTTGAGAAAGAAAACATTCTGAAGTATATTATTTGGCCCATAATTTATGTTTCGATGTATTTCATAAGTGTCGTTTAGTCATGAATTTGCCCCAAAAGTGTTATATTTTCTCTTAAAATGGTAAAAGTGTGAATTTTGAAAACAACTAATGTAACGTTAGTAAATGAGAAACTGTTGTCTTACCATTGTGCATATGTCATACCTAATAGTAGTCAAAACAGATCATTCAAGCCAAAATATAAATAATTGTATTAATCAGGAGTAATGAGGGGGCTAATTTGGTGAAATACGGTAAAAATATGCATTTTTGGGAAAAAATAGAAATTTAGTTTGGATTCCTGTCGATTCCTGTTCAAAAATAATGTTATCATTTGTAGACAAGTCTTAGAACTATGTTGATGGCAATGGTTTTTGCAAATATTTGCCAGCCTGCATTCCAGGGCCCATACAATGTACCCTATTTGCTCACATTTTAGCTGATTTTGATGGATCAGTACGGCGTACGGGTTCAATGCGGGTTTATCATGTCATGTGCATAGCGCCCTCATATTGCTTAAATACCCTGGGGATTTTGCGGTTTTCACTACAACTCTGCTCTAAGAAATAGCATAAGGTCTCAATATTTTAAAACATCATTGATCGAAATAAAACAAAATCATGGAATCTTTATCAAAAACTGTTTTATGCTGCTTGTGCAGCAGGATCACTTTCAGATATAAATTTATCATACCATGTTTATATGGATGCTTTGCACATTCATCATAGAATTGAACTTCCAGATAACATAGCTTAACATTTTGAAAGGTATTAAAAGACAGTAAAAAGCATTCTTTATCGTTTACGTGAACGATGGAATAACTGTAGACACTATGTGGATCATTTCACACTCAAAATAAAGACTGGCTCAACCGGAAACTGACATTTGATGAAGAACTCCAAAGCAGCAGCTGAACTTTCAGCTGCAGAGGTTCGTAGCACTTCTTATTCTGAAGGAACTTTATCAGCACCAGCACCTCCTAGGAGGGCCGAGACGTCCATCGAATATGTGGGAGGCACTGTCGATCGTTCAAAGAAAAGGAAGGCACATGATCTGTTAGAAGAAAAAGAGCCTGATATACGCAGTATCACAAGGCATATGCTAACTATACATTTGGATTAGTTTTAATCATGATAATGGTATATATCATAAAACAATTTCATGAAAGTAGCTCAGTTTCACAGTTCATATGAAAAACCCTAAGCTCTGTGCTGAAATTAAGGACATGTGATAAAGTTGTGGTCGTTTTGGTCGGAAAAATAATTGTTTTTAAAATTATGAATGTCAGGGGATTAGAGTAGGCCTATTCTAACCTCATTAGCCTTTTGATTTGAAACGTACATTCATTATTACATGCACATTCTATTCTGCTTTGAACATCCATATAAATTATAGAATTTATGAAAGAAACTCAAGACACAATTACAAGAACCCCATGGTCTGCCAATTTTAAACGTGACATCTAGATTTGGTATTACGTCTAGGCCTACTTGAAAAAAATCTAATTCACATTCGCCTATATAGCGAACGACCAAATCACGTGTCTGCAATGGAGAATTGCAATTTGAATCAAATTATTTAGTGTCGTTTGTGATGACGTTGAAGTTGTAACATCCGGGGTGGGGATCTTCCATTGACATGGTATACGTATTATGTGCTTGCCTTTTGGGGTGCTTTTTTGCCAATTTTGGTAATTAAAGCGATGGGTTGGTTTTCACCATAGACGAAAACGCCCAGTATTATTGTGTATTTTGATAAACATATTGGTAAAAGCACCCAATTTCAGCAAAATCGGTTGCTTTTTCAAGGAAATTGGTATATTGATGGGTTGCAAATTAGGGCCAAAATTACGTTTAAGACAATGGCAACGTTTTGGAGTCCGGCAGGAAGAATCACCTACAAATTTTCCCCCACCCCCAGGCCCACCCCAACATTTAGTCTGGTTGGTTGTTTGTTTGCTTATATTAAATAATTACAATGTCTGCATTTTATTGATGTCATACGTATTACAAAATGCGGTCAGTGAATTTTGCAATCCGTATAACCTTGAATATGCTATTTGATAATACTTTTCCAATCGGACATTTGAATCACTGTTGTAAGAGTAATTAACCAATCACGGCTCGTTATTTTAATGACGTCATATGCCTTGGAAAATGGCTCTATTGGATTCCGCAGTCCTTAAAACCCCGATTTGAAAGTTTTATAATACTTCTTACACAGGCATTTGAATTATTGCGGGAGGAATAATTGACCAATCATATATCAGCATATTAATGACGTCATACGCTTTCCAAAATGTCATCATTGAATTTTGCTCCCCTTGGAACCCCTATTTTGCTTTTTCAATTAAAATTTTAACATGTATCATTTGAAATACTGTTGTAAAAATAATCGACCAATCACCGTTCAGCATTTTTATGACGTCATACATTTCTAAAAATGCTTCCATTGAATTCTGCAGCCTCGAAAACCCCTAATATAGTCATTTTACCGTGTTTGTATGCGTTTGATTGTTCGTTTATAATTTTGGCACACTTTGAGGCGATTCTGGCCCACTGTGCGTCGGCTACATTGCACCCAAAATGTGAAATGATTTGGCCTGGGCGGGAAATTTTAAACTGCATTCCATCACCCGTTTTACACCTTCCGCGAAAACACAGGTAGACAAAAGAATGATTAATAACAACACAATACAGCTCCCTTCGACAAAACACACAGCTTCTACGTGGTCTATTCGCTGTTGAAATGACATAATAATCGAATTAACTACACGCGGTATCTATGCATTGATGTACTTGCGAACAAAAGGACTATGTATGCATGAATACACACCACTCCACGCCATACATAAATTCTCCCAGTCACATTTCCCCAATATGAAATTTAAAAAAAGTTAAATTCTAATTGTACTCCTTTTAAAGTTTGGCAGAGGCCGGGTTCGAACTCACGGCGCACTGGGCGCACCACGCCGCTTTGGATATGCTCTATGAGCCTAGCGCCTTAGACCACTCGGCCACTTGTCTTGATGGAATCCATTTGAAACTTATTTGAAGATATAATCGCAACTTCAATATAGGCCTACCACGTGAAAAGCAAAAGCAGAAAACGTACCATATTTTGGAATTTTATTTGCCTAAAAACATTAATGTGTATTAATAGCGCTCAATTGTTGTTAATCCGACAATAAACATGATAAATGCACGTCTATATGGACAATACATTATATCGATTTTGACATGTGCTCGCACGGTGTCAGTACATTTCCATGGTCAGTAAAATACTATAGAGGAACCTACCATTTTTCTTGTATACACGTTCGATGTTTTTATCAATTACATAAAAAAAATCCATTTTAGACCCCAAATGTTTTTTCAGGAAATAAAAGATTAGATTACCATAAAAACGAAACAGTAATCTTTTGCCGGGTCTAATGTTATTCATACATAGAATTTTCAACGTTTTTTCTATCCTTATTCTTGCTCAATTAAAAAATATTTTGGCGTATATAAAATTGAAATAAAATTCTCTGCCTCATAAACGACATCAAATGTGCCACAATTGGGTATCACGAATCGTTATATATGATGTGCAGTTAATATATATTCATATTTTCTTTTATACAGAGGATGCTTAAGTTTTGACAGGAAAAATATTTTCTTGAAAACCCTCTCACTCGGTTATTTCAAAACGGTAACCACGCTTCCCTAGAATGTGCAATAATTTAGCATTAGAATTTTCTTATTCTAACAGCAAGCGTTTCTAGAATGCAGTATGGCGAAATGTGGTGTAGTATGAATAGATGCGACGGGATGACCTGCAGAATTATCTCCATTATATATATTATTTATTATTCTATTAACCCTCCTCGTCCTTGCATCTTCTCTAGGTGTTAGGCGGCTTTTATTTGCACAATTGGACGCTCAAAACACCAGGTTGGTGTTAGCGGCTACCCAAAGATGTCCGACCAAATCCCGACCATGACTTGGCTCGTTGGATTCGTCTATATTAGAAATATAGGAATTCTAATACGGACAATACATACAGTTTGTCCCCTCTGAAGTACAAAGGGACAACCTGCGCGTATACAGCGCGTAAACTTCAAAGTCGGCATAGTGTGTGCGTCCGCGTCGGTACTTTGTACTTCAGAGTAGACTGACTGTAGTAGTTGGTTTTTCGTCAGAGCTAAAACTGTGATATTTAACATGTGAATTAGGGTGGTGTTCAGCTTTGCTATATTTTTTAAAAATTTAATTGAGGGAAAATGTGGGCAAATGTTTACCAAAAACGGAGATCAAGTTCTTTTAAGAACATTAAAATGTTCTGTCAATCTATTTTGGATAGTGCAAACTCATATGAATATGCTTGAAGATGATCAATCTTCACTTGCTTGTACACCTTCTTCTCACGGCTAAATGGTTAGTGAATCTGCCTCGTGCAAAAGTAAGAGAAAGTTTCACAATCACAATCCCCTCTTCCTATGAAGTGGGATATGTACCAACCTCCTAATGTTTTTCATCCAGCATACTAATATATCCCAGCGGCAGTAGTATCTCCTCTCTCCCACCTCTCCAGCCCCCCCACTCTCTCTCTCCCCGATCGATCAATATATCTAGTCTAACTTACTGTATTCTGATCTTTCCGTAATAAATTATGTTTATTGTCAATCTTATTCCAAATAGTATTATGTTCACAATGACGCGGTACCATTACCTCAGCTGGTGGTGTCATCACTGTAAGTAAAATTCTAACAGGTAAACCAATCAAAAGCAGGTGCTATTCTCTTATTTGGATCAGATTTAGATTAAATAGATATTTATACTGCATGTGAATTGTTATTTTAGTTGTTGTCGTCTTTGATTTACAGACTGATTACAGTATCCGTCTTCTTATGTTTCACGTTCAATCATATCGTCTTATTACTAATCCAGCAGTTCTTATCCCCGATGCCATTCACCTGTTTTACTCATCTCCAAGACTTAGCGGGTTATCCAATACTCAGTTGTAAACCTTACGTATTTATAAACAGTTGGTAAATAGCAATAATGTAACCGTTATCATAGCCAGCCCTGGAATGAAGAACTTCTTCTTGAGTTGCAAAATTGCACCTCATTTTTCAAGTTTTGGTGTAATTCCTCTTCACAAGGTGCTATTGTAAAGTCATTGTAAGGTCATGTTTGGAAATGGCTGAGGTAGCTTATCACAAATATCACAGGCCTCGAACCTCCAAATAATACCTACTTTTGATTTAATAGCCATTTGTTGAAACTGCTGATTTTAGTTTATGATATGAAATTCGATTTCACAGGGATGTTTCATTATGATTTGGAATAGGTGAAAAAGCTCTATATAGCAATGTTGCACTCTCACACTTGAGAATCAATTAGATTATGTACAACGCTGAAATGCAGATGAAAATTTATTCCAATCATATTTTTATAACCACGTAACTTTAATTGAAACATATTTTCATGAAACCTGAATTTGATAAATTAATTTGAGATGATTTTGTTGGTAATTATGCAGATATAGTTAATTATATTTCAATACCAACAAAACCACTCTTACGAAAATAAAAGCATTTTTTTGGCAATAGTTAAAATAACCATTGTATAATTAATATCTTATTGCTTTACTTATTGCCACTGAGTGTGTTATTGTAGTTGTTGAAGTACATACCAACTTAGCTGCTTGGATTAGCTGCTTAACACAAAATAATCGTTTAATAACTTCCTTCGTATTTTGATTAAAAAACGTTGAAATAACAATTTCATATCCACATGTATCAAGTTATTTTATTACTACACCGCTGGAAGCAATGTCTATCTTTAATAATCAGTTTAAAAGTAGCAATTGTCATGGCAAACCGTGTTATTAAATCCCATATAATAAAGTTTACGCTAGGATTATTAACTGACAGCGATGTGGTTTATACTATGAGGCTGAAACGGTGAAGGAGCTGTTCAGTTCAGCTTCAAGCATTTTATTTCATTCATTTAAGTATCTATTTTATTTGTTCAATTAAGTTGAGTAGTGAGTTTAACTCAATAACAACATCCAGGTTGTCCCTTTTCGCATTTTACCTTTAAAATTTACATTTGTAATGGTTCAATACACATAACCCAATAAAATGCTGTTCCAATGGCTTGAAATCGCAATAAATGAAGTTTGCTTTGTTGTGATTTCAATGGGATACAGGGTGATTCAAAATGAAGTAAACTCATGATTGAGACGCTTTTGTACGAAATCTAGAAAGAATCTGCTGTAAATGAAAATATCATTGAAATAAGCAGCTTCTAAACATATATATATATATATATATACATAGAAAATTGGTATTGAGCACTGTGAAACGACTATCGAGTGACTATTTATGTTATATATATACATGTATATATTAGGACAAATTGTATTTGCTAACTGCAAATCCGAGTTATACTCAACATTTGAATAAAACCACCCATTTTTAACGCTGCACACGGTTTCTCATCCCAAGCATGTAGTCATAATCACAGTAGTGTGTTGACTGGTATAGCGCGATATTCAAATGCAAAATAAAGTTGTGTGACAGGAGTGTTTCGATCAATTATGCCTAGCGGGCTACATTGGGCTATTCCAGAAATTAAAGGCACACCCCCTAAAGAAGACATGGGATTGCCAAATATTTTCACCATTTTTTTTTTGCTCTGGGAATTCCCGAAACAAATGGCCATTATTCTCACAACCCTAAAGAAGACATGGGAATTCCCAAGAAAAAGATGCCTTTTTAGGCTTGGGAATTCCCAAAAAATTTGGCAAAAATTTGCATGTCTTCTTTAGTCCCCTTTTCCCCTTTTTAGGAGTGCAAACTTTACCCCAAAAGTGGTTGTCATTACTCTGGGAACCCTAAAGAAGACATGGGAAGAAAAAGACCCATTTTTAATTAAAAATAATTTATGGCCTAAAGACGGGTCACAAACGTTCTTTTTAAAATTTTCAATGTCAATTTGATCATATTGCAATACACACAAAGAAACGAGCCAAGTACAAGTAGCACTTAAATTACGGGCACAACGTTCCATGAAACTAGGAATCCGCGTGAAGTTCTTTGTCTCTTCGTCTTCAGTTTCCCATATCTGATCAGATATCAAGAACATATATTATGTAAGCAATATAAAAATGTAGGCACACTTCGAATCATGCGACTCTAACGATCCGACGGTCTGAAGCTTCAAGGTCCGGTAGACTGCAAAGTGCTAGATCACAAGTAAACATTGCTAGACTTATACATGCATTGCAAATAGACCCAAAAGTTAAGCAGCTCAAGACGCAAACCCCTTTGCTTCATTTCCAAGCATGTTTCAGTCGGACCATCCGGAAGACTATACATTTACACGTGTTATAAGGGTTATCATGGTTATACGAAGAGTTATCTATACAAATTGCATCACCGTCGTTGATTTTGCCTTTGAATATAGCGCCATACCAATACACTACACGCATGGTAAGTGAAACCGTGTGCAGCTTCAAAAATGGTTAGTTCAAATAAGTACAACTCGGGTTTGAAAGCAAATAAAATTTCATGGGCACAGCTGAAAAAAATTGCAGTTGCAGCATGCAATTTTTGTTTTTATAGAGAGACTGTGTATGTCTTCGAGCTTCCAAAAAAGGCTTTATTGGGACGATGTGCGTTCGCCAATTATTGAGATGAAAATGGCTTTATTGTGACAATATGCAAAATGTTTGTATTTTACACTATTTTGACCCATAATCGCGGTGAATTGTGATGGAAAAGCAGCTAAAAGCGGTCCTTGCCCTTTTTCTTTTCCTTTGGCCCTATGATCAGAGGGGCACTTTTTTCTTTCATTTGTGGTCGGGGGGAGGGGGGACTGGCTACACTACTGAATTCTCTATAACACAGTTTTCAATGTGAAAAATAAGTAATTTCAAACACGATTTTGTCATACACATAACTCTCACAGTGAAAAGACATTACTATCCATTAAGCGTAGAAGATTGAATCCCCAAATGACAAATATAATCACTTGTTTTGTTTTACACCACTGAAGTGTAAAAAATACAATTTTACAGTGCGCCTCCGTTTTTGGGATAAGATAAACTTATTGATGTGCAGCGGATGAATTTGGGGAAACTTTTCATCAAAACTGTGAAATACTGGTAGAAAACGTGTAATTCCTGCATGTTACTCTGAAATTTGAAAATTTTGGATACACAGCTTGGTGCCATTCAATGATTTTTAAGCACCTTTTTAGATGCCAGAAAATACTGCCCAGTTCTAATTAGTGATATTTAAGTAACAATGACCTTTCTGTTTCAGTGATACACGACAAAGGTTTTTTTGTTTGGCCTAATAGAGAACAATATAGTGGGTTTCAATAACATCCTCTTTATGGTTTGTGTTACACAATTCGTCTCAGTGGGACAAGGGTTAAACAAATTTTATTCCACCTGTTCATGTAAAGACAAAATGAATGATCCGTCAGGTATAACATGCTTAATAGCCGATTTACCCAGTTTAAAAAAAAACACTGTTTACTACGTTTCTGCAATTGATATCCGCAAGCAGCGTTTTACATAATAGTTCAAAATTTAAAAGGGATATTCTTCATTCTGTTACTTTATTTGATGAAGAATGATCATATAGTTTCTACTCGTGCAGCAAAGCGTCAAAGCAGCTTGCAGCTCGCGCGTAATACAAAATGCTACACATGTAATAGTGTCTACCTGAATTGATGGGTTCACTCTATAATTATGTCATGTGTTTGATCAAAATAGAGTATATCTATTCTTATGAATCTCTTTCAAGCAGCTTTTTATTGAGTTAGATACACCGACCTAGCATTACCTCATTGCGTTGTCGATTTTGGTTTTTTTTATAGGTTCATAAATGTGTTGTTTACCAATATGCTAACTACTGATACTCATTAACATATATCGGTGAATGAATGCACCATTAGGGACGCACCATTAGACATCAAGGGGGGGGTAGGAAGTTGGGGTCGGGGATTTTTTTTTTTTAGTGTTGGCGGGGAAAGGTGTTTTTTGCTCATGTAGTGGGGAAAGTTTTTTTCAAAATTTCCTAGCCCCCCCCCCATTGAAGTCTAATGGTGCGTCCCTTATTGGCAGCCAAACTCCCTGACAAAATTCTGTATATTTTCTTAGTCCCCATTTCAATTCATTCAAAACAAGGAGCTAGAATGGATCACTTTGTTCTGCTATTCTGTGTTAGATTGACAATAGGATTTAATAAAAAGCATCAATCTTAAACTCCAATTTAACTTGCATAATGGTTGATGCATATGCATCGTGAAAAAGCCATTTCAAAGTTTGGTCCAATGAAGGAAGCCTATCACGACACAATCATATTTCAAGGGGAAATGTACATTGAAAATGCTATATGCAGAGCACTGTTGCAAAAGCCCTTACATCCACCTCATGTTGAAATTGAGTTATTGGCATGACATTATAACGTGTGTAAAAATACACAGTTTGGTGGTTGTTTGACCTTCATACCAAATTCCCTTCCGGAGATATCTTATATATCCCGTTTGGGAAATCTTAGAGAATTTCCGGAAATCTGAAATAAAAATAAAAATACAATTTTAGGAAAGTAAGTTTTTGGTGTATAATAGTAGCCTTGCCTGTTCTTTAACTATCAAAACCAAAAGGAACGGCCTTGGGGTCACTATGTTTGAAAAAAATCATTGTAAGTAACAAAAGATGTACCTTCGAAAATGCTCAAAAATGTCATTTTGCCGGATTTAATTAAAAGTTCATAATTAAAAAAGTAAATGAGATATGTAAATTTTTCTTTTTGATTTTGAAAGTATTATTCAGGTTACATAAAGTAATTCAATCAAATGTGCTCAAATTTGATTGCACAGGTGGTTCCTAGAAACGGGTGTAAATTTATTTTGTTGCAAAAGCACTTACATCCACAAAAGATACGGTATAAAAGAAATTATGAAATAACTAGGAAGGCCTGAAAATTGTACCAAACCTATTCTTTTAGGTTTTATTCATCAACACTTTATCCAAACCCAAATTGAACTGAATCGAACAAGTAATATACTGCACCAAAAAGTATCCTTACACTTGGAAAACTATATTGGGATAAATTTATTTTTATTTAAATAGATGCACTTTCCAATCCGGCACATTATGACACCTCATTGAATGCAATGTGACTACAAGAAGCAAAGTTACAAGCATTTGATTAGACGAAGGTCCAGTTTTAAAAGTGACAAACTGGTCAATTCAAAACTCCACGGTCTAGACATCTTGTTTGAGAGTGGTGAATGGCTAATTTGTGCGTGCCTTTAATTTAAAACAAAAGGAACAAAAGAAAACTGAAACAAAAGAGCTGACAAATAAAATGAAAGTTATGAAAAGTACAGAGAAGTAAACATTGAAATAAAAATTGCTTTAAATAAAGCTTCATTGAAGAAACAGCGTTGTCTCTTTGTTGCGCTTGTTGGCATCTTTTTGCCCCTTGTATAGACCAGTTTGTCACTTTTAAAAGTGGATCTTCGTCTCATTAGGAAATGAATTTGGAATTCTGTTAATAAAATACTATGCTGAACCACCAGCCTGGGTGGCTCACGCTCCAGTAATTTCAGATGATTGAGCTTAGTAATACATCAAAGAATGTCTTCCAATTCATGAAAACAAATAGATAATCAGCTTATGGGATTAAAAGCTTAGAGGGAAGGTCTTGCTGCTCAGCGAGTGTTTGTAATTATTATCAGAAGGTTTTCTCCAAATTCATTCTCTAATGTTCAATTGTTTGTAACTTTACTTCTTGAGGTCACATTGGATTCAATGTGGTGTCATAATGTGCCGGATTAAATAGTGCATATATTAATCAAACAAATTTATCCCAATACCGTATGGTTCAGTTTTGAAATTGTGATTATTTGTCCTAGTGTAAGGATACTTTTTTGGCACAATTAAGAAAAGCCGTTTTCCCAGTAAACACAAAAATGTTTTAAACATGTTATACTATGTCTTTTGGTTAAGATAAAAACGTTTTAATAACATTAAATGTTTGGTCATATAAAGGTAATGGAAACGTTTCAAAACGTTTTGTATGAAAACACAATACTAACAATATTTTTAAAATGTTTTCAAAATGTTACTGTAAACATGTTTTGCCAAATATTTTGTCAACACTTAAATAACATTATGTTAGAATATTTGCATTATGTTATCAACAAATGTTTTTGAATGTTTTGAAAATGTTTTATACCCTTTATATATCCTTTATATAACCCGACATTCCAACGTTTTCTGGCAAACCTTTTCTAACCTTTTGCGAATGATATCGGAAACAAAAATTCAAAAAGAGCTCTTCAATTGTAATAGGAAAAGTTAACTTGTGATTACGCAGACGTGTCAGGTCGAATTTTTCCTAGTTTATTGCATCAAGGAATTACATACTACATTCGTTAAAACAATGAAGCTATTTGGTTTAAAACAGCATATTCTTATTAGCTTCATTTTTGTTGACACTTTAAAGGTAATCTGTATGCATGTCATGTAACTAAGCGGTAACAAGACCATCTCTTTGTGGTCTTTGTTTGCGAACAACCTGCTTGATTCTATTACGGTTTACGACCGCGCAACATGTAATCTATTCCATGAAAAACATTCACAATTTATATCTCATGTCCACATGGTACAAGTATAGCTTACATCATTAGCCCCAAGGCTGTTCCTTCTACGTCTTGAAATGTATGTTGTTGATGGTTGGCTTTCAATGTTTTGTCGTTTCAATTTCACTGACTCAAGTAAATATTCTGGAACGATTTGTCATGATGGAAAATACAACAGCTTTCAGTGTATTAGACTATTTAGACACCGTGTGCTTGTGTGCTTCGATGAAACGTATATATATGTAAAGCAGAACTTATTATTTTACTGATAACTGATTTTATAACACGAAGCAACCTAAAAATTGATTTTCATTATCTAGATCAATATATTATTGAAAAACAACACCTTGATGTTTTGCAAAAGTTCATTCTACAAATCGTATCTACAAACTTGCTTAATTTATTGTTGTAAATGAGTTATGTACGTTTTACAAAAGTGTTGTTGTTTCAGCCCTCTTTTATACAACGTAACTAAAGAACCGCAGCACCTATAAAAGTATATCTGTGATATTTTCATTCTTCTACACACTCGCTATGAATTGAGCAATGCACTTTTTGCCAAAGCTCACTACCATTCGTAAGATGCTGTGAACTACCAAATCACATCAGTTTAAAATAATTAATAACCTTAAATATGTTTACTTCAACATTAATTAACCGATTTTTGTCCAATGGGTCTACAAAAGACATGTCAGTCTGGTTTGTATGAAATAAAATTAGCTGTATAAATATCAAACATTATCATGACTATGCTCATGTAGCTGAGCGTCAAAGAATACTCATGCCCCAGAACTCATGCGTAATACAAAATACCACGTGGTCAAGGAGTCTCTCCTATTCATTTTTGATCTGGTAAACAAGATGAGCCAAAAACAAAAATCTTTATAGATTCGTAAATGCGTTGTTCTTCCAATTGCTATAACATGATGTATGATTTGTTCACTTTCATAACAATATGACTTCATTTCTTATCTTCCTAAACAACTGATAAGTAATTTGTTCTGCCAATCTGCATTAGATATTTATTTGCGTTGGAGGAAGGGGCTGTCCGTCGAAAATCAACTTCTAATCAACGTCTGTAGACCAGAAACAATAGGTAGAAAACAAAAAGCTACAGACTTGACATTTAGTATGGCATATCTTTTCGCAAAATCCAACGGGTCTGAAAGGGGTCTGCATAAACCGCACGGGCTAAATGTTAATTGGGGTGTGTCGGGTGTTTGATAGGAAATGTGCTTTCACGAGTTTACATTATGGTGCTCTTAATGTAGTGAATTTGCCTAAAATGGCGGATTTAGGGAGGCTGAATTTGAGCTTTGTGGAGAACACAATTTCGGACTTTATGCAACATTGTCCTGTTATTATCAAATTTATAGGGGTTTGAGGTGATACTTCATACATTCATCACAGCTGAAATACACTTGCAATCTACCAATTTTTGAACATGGGAGGAGCTTAAAATATGGCTTTTAAAAGTGGTACGTACTCAGAAAGTTTGAAAGGTCCCCTGTGGTAAAATATTATAAACTTACTGTACAAAACAACTGCGCGGATTCTTGGTTGTCCAATGAACTCACGCTGTTTCTTTGTGTACAGTAAGAAAATGTTTATAACATTTGGCCCCAGGGGGCCATTCAAACTTTCTGAGTGCGTACCCTTTTTTCAGAGCCATATTTTTTTAAAGCTCCTCCCACTTTCAATTCTGGTAGATTACCAGTGCATTTCAGTTCTGACGACCATTTATTGGTATTTAGGTTCAGTAAATATCACCTCAAACCTCAATATGTTTGATAGCATCAGAATAATGTTGTCAAATTTAGAAATTTTACCCCACAAAAATCAAATTCAGTCTCCTTAAATCCACCATTTTAGGCTAATTTACTACATTATAAGCACCTTAATGTAAACTAATGGAAAGCACATTTTTTGTCAAACAATTACTTTACACCATCTCCCCGACACACCCCAATTAATCTTGGAATTTTGCGAAAAAAATATTCCATACTAAATGTCAAGTCTGTATGGTTTAAAAAAAATCATATATGTGACCATCCAGCAAAACTTAGCCCTGAAGTCGCCAATCATCATTTTTGAGATATTCAACCAAAATATTCTGCTTGAAATTAGCTTTAAAATGATGTATATCATGTCTATAGTACTTGACATTTAAGTAGTTAAAAATCAATAAAACAGTCAATAAATCCTTTGTTTCCTATTGTTTATTGTTAAGTTCAATGGAGCATATCTCAATAGTGACATCTGGGCTCAGTTGTGGTGGATGGTCACATATGTTGAATGGGGTCAAAAGTGGTCAAATTTAATAGTACGCGGCTCAAATTCCAACTAGCTTCTTTCTCGTTACGAGCAGCTGTTTGACCAATCAAAATAGTCCAATTTAATCACGTGGTTGTGTCGTTAGCTGCGCGTAGAATAGTTATAGGTATCCTCTTTCACAATTATTATCTTGTAATTAATTTACGGAATTAGCATAGATAACGAACGGGTAAAGGAGGCCAAATCACAGCACGTGTCAAGAGAACATGTTGGTAATGCCTGGCTAAAATGACACAAAGCATATTTATTTAGTGTTTCCAAGTTTACACCGTGTTTAATAGCAAGTAATTTTATACTCGGGCTGTATTAGCGGTGCAGGGGATATGAAGGTCAAACAACAACTACTACTGATGTAAAGCGCTGTGTAAAGATATTGCAGGGAAAGCGATATCACATGCCACTGTGTAAATATGGAGAGAGTAAAATGGGTCATCATTTTTTTCGGAAGGGGGGGGGGGTTCCTAAATTTAGAAAAAGTCGGCGTCAATAAATTGCGGCCCTCACTATTTCGGCATCAAAATGTTATGACCCCCGACTCCCACCACCGATACACCTTACCCCTAGACAGGCTAAAATTGTATTGAAATCAGTCTTTTGAATACAATAAACACACTATCTGTAGTCATCTTGTGACTCCCTACATTTTGTCATTATCAATTTATGACCCCCCCTCCCCTTATTTTTCTTTCCAAAAAGTATGACCCCCTATATTTGGGATCCCCTTCCGAAGAAAATGATAGCCCCTAAATATAGAACAATCATCATTCTGTTCAGATATTACTTTAATAGCACCTATACCATTTTTTGCTGATATACTACAGATATTTTCATTTACAAAAATTAACAACGTAATATTTGTGAGAGAGGATGTTTACATCAGCTCCACGTGGTTAAAACCGCGAATCTGATTGGTTAAAATAAGCTGCACGTAACGAGAAAGAAGCTGCGCGTAGCTAGTCCCACGTTCTGAGCCGCTTAGCTTGCCATAGACGTATGTGTAATGTAACCATCACTTTCTGTTTTTTCTTTGCGAACAACCTGCTTGATTCTATTACAGTTTACGACCGCACATTTGTAACCTATTCCATGCAAAACATTCCAATTTATATCGTATGTCCAAATGGTATATCTTTCATCATTAGCCCCTAAGGCTGTTCCTTGTGAGTCTTGAAATGTCTGTTTTGCATGGTTGGCTTTCACAATTTGGTTGTTACCTAGCTGGGGGGTTTACACCCCCCAGCTAGGTATTGTAATCGTTCGGGTTCTTCCGCTGGCAACAAACCACTGTAATCTTCCCGTTTTCTTCCGCTGGCAACTAAGTGAAATTGCACATGTTTTTGTACTTTATGCACCAAACCCTCTATCTTTTTAACCAAATATCCCACAGAGTTGTGCGATATGTCAAACTTTTCCTCTGGTCATAAGGAACAAAAAGTCAGTGGTCACATCTCTGTAGGATCATTGGTTAATGAGATATAGTCACTTTTTTGTACTTTATGCACCAAACCCTCTATCTTTTTAACCAAATATCCCACAGAGTCGTGCGATATGTCAAACTTTTCCTCTGGTCATAAAGAACGAAAAAGTCAGTGGTCACATCGCTGTAGGATCATTGGTTAATGAGATATAGTCACTTTTTTGTACTTTGTGTACTTAACCCTCTATCTTTTTAACCAAATATCCCACAGAGTTGTGCGATATGTCAAACTTTTCCTCTGGTCTTAAGGAACAAAAAGTCAGTGGTCACATCTCTGTAGGATCATTGGTTAATGAGATATAGTCACTTTTTTGTACTTTGTGTACTAACACTCTATCTTTTTAACCAAATATCCCACAGAGTCGTGCGATATGTCAAACTTTTCCTCTGGTCATAAAGAACGAAAAGTCAGTGGTCACATCTCTGTAGGATCATTGGTTAATGAGATATAGTGACTTTTTGTACTTTGTGTACTTAACCCTCTATCTTTTAACCAAATATTCCACAGAGTTGTGCGATATGTCAAACTTTTCCTCTGGTCATAAGGAACAAAAAGTCAGTGGTCACATCTCTGTAGGATCATTGGTTAATGAGATATAGTCACTTTTTTGTACTTTATGCACCAAACCCTCTATCTTTTTATCCAAATATCCCACAGAGTCGTGCGATATGTCAAACTTTTCCTCTGGTCATAAAGAACAAAAAAAATACCTGTGATAAATTTATCTGTACAAATTGTCGCACTCCGAGTGACATATGGTATATTTGCAACCCTACTGTGGATTTGCAATTGACCTGGGGAACATATTGGAACATTTTGCACGGGTCAGCTCAAAAGACATCACTAAGTTCTGGGGCCAAATCTTAGAATTGCGTTATCTGGACATCTGTAAGAGGTACAGGGCTCAAACTCGGTGACAACTCATGACCAGGGGTGAATTATGGAACATCTTGCAGGGGTCTGGTCAAAGGTCATCTGGGTCAAATCTTAGAATTGCATTTTCTGGACATCTGTGAGGAGTACAGGACTCAAAACTCGGTGACAACAAACCTCATGACAGGGGAACATTTTTGGAACATTTTGCAGAGGTCAGATACCTCCACAACACCAACATGCCCCAGCTAGGTTTGTGGTCTATGACCACCATTTGCCTCTAGTTTCAATTTCAATCCTTGTAATGTGAATACTCTGTAACGACTTTTCCTAATGGAAATAAAACAACTTCCGGTTGTTCAGACTACAAACCATGTATTTGATTTCTTCTCTGGAAAATTGGCGACTCCTTTCTATTTATTATTCACAGTAGGTTAACCTTCGTTCTATTAAGGATGAGCCTTTTTTCATCCAGAATACTAAAACGATCGTACTTACACTGAAATGACTGAGGCTAATCGTAAATACATCATTTGCGAGCAATTTAGGAATAAACATTTTAACCCACTATGTTTATGTATATGTTCCTTATCTTAAGGGATCTAGAATGAGCATTTATGGCGTTTCGACAGTATTTTTTGTGGGACATGAGAGCACCTCAGACGTATCGAATTGCATTCTGAATACGAAGCATGTCTTTCTGATATCAAATAATTTTCATTTTTTGAAATTCACAATATAATACAAATTTTATGACAAATTATTAAAATTTGATATTTTTCAAATTTTTGATATATAACAGTCCTCGAAATAAATGTAATAAATCTAATGATATATTCTTAAAGTGTATGTAGCTGGGAGGAAAAGCCGACGATCAATTGAAAATTTTGACCTTTTATATTGAAGATATGGATTTTTTCCAAAAAGACCTATTTTGTTTTGGTGTTTTGGGGAAAAAATCCATATCTTCAATAATACGAAAGGTCAAAATTTTCAATTGATCGTCGGCTTTTCATCCGACCTACATACACTTTAAGTATAAATCATCAGATTTATAAAGTTTACTTCAAGTACTGTTAAATATCAAAAATATCAATTTTTAATGATTTGCCATATAATTTGTATTACAATGCGAATTTCAAAAAATCAAAATTATTTGATATCAGAAGGACATTCTTCGTATTCAGAACGCAATTCGATATGTCTGATGTGCTATAATGTCCCACAATACATACTGTCCAAACGTTTATACCCTTCCCTTAAGGGTAAGACCTACTAAAATTAATGTTAGGTGCGGAGGGCCACCGCAGGTTTCTACAGTAAATTCTATTGCTTCGTACAGATAAACCATCATAATTGCCGCAATATATATGGGAATGAATTAAACCTCAATTTGCTTAAAAGTGCAAAATGAATAATTATTTTCATTATTAGTGTCATGTCATCGAACGCATTACATTTGCACAGTTCAGTCAATACTGCTAATTTTGCAATTGTACCTCGTAGTGAAACACGTGGATGCAATGACATTTGACAAGGGTTGCAACTGATTCAACCTCTAGGTGTGTTAAACAGGTACTAGTTGTTGCTTTGGTTCTGAAACTCAATCCAAGTTTACAAGGATTGCGTATCTTTGAATGTAATACTATATAAATGTTGGTTAAAAGTTAAATCAGCTGCATTTTTATCAGATGCATCACTTGAACTTTATAACAGGCAAACAACCTCTTCGCAACCGGCTAGAATTTCAGCAGATGGTGTTTCAGCCTGTCCGAGACGAATGAGGGATTTTATTTCATCATCAGGTGCTGCCATTAGTTTTTAGTTTTTTTTTGTTATTGTTTTATTGCCCATTTTACTTATTTTTCTTGTAGACGTCGAACCCGGCTATGTAATTTAAACAGGGTATTGCCATAGCCTTCGATGGTCTAAGATGATCATATGATGGGCGTCTGGTAGACTTAAATTGAAATCTACTTCTGGCAACCTGCGCAAAATCAACACCCACCAATCTGTATCTTGAGTGTAGAAATATACTTACCTAATTACCAGAGTTGGCTATTTCTAGAGCATGAAGCATCAACTTGTCAAATATTTGAATAAGCAAAACGAACAATTTGACACTATTTTTGTCAAAACAGGAGCACTTTCATATCTTTGACCTCCACAGAGCCATAATAATGACCTTTGACCGGTTCGGTAATAACTCAAGAGCTGACATCCTAGATAGGTCAAACTATACAGGTTGTTCCTTCGATGCTGACACTCCCACGTTTACAAGGTTTGGGTATCTTTGGATATAGTAACACTGTGTATACTTTCAGTCATCTGGGATTTGATCAATTAGTAGATAATTAAATCTGGTCAACCAGAAAAACTCACTTTTGGTCAGATGAAATCACCGACGTTTCGGCCAAAACCTTTGGCCTTCAGCTGGGTGGATGATTTAGGGTCATCCGAGATCAGTCGACGAGGAAGGTAAACCTACAAGTATAACATTTGGAACCTAATATGGAGAACATGGTTCAAAAACAAATTTCATAAGGAAAATCGCACAAAGTATGATTTTCACATGCGAGGGCATTAAGGAAAGTACCGGTACATTTTAAATGTCAGCCATTTTGAAATTATAGATAATAGCTAAAGGGTTTTTGCTACAAATTTACCACAAATTTTAGCCTTCTATGTTGCTCACAAGCCTAGATGTAGGCGAAAGTATTTTAATGTCAGCCATTTTGAAATTCAAGATGGCGGACAAATCAAATTAGCTACAACTAAGTTAATGTTTTATATGGAATTATTGGTATCACAACTATGCGTAATGGCATCACTTTTAGACTACCATGTTACTCACAAGCCGAGATATATGGTAAAATGTAATAAAAATAGTGTCCATTTTGAAATCCTAGATGACCACCAAACGGCGCTGGTCACAAATTTAAGTGGACAACTTTATTTGAGTTGGTCTAATCACTACCTAAAAAAGAAATGCAGCAAAAAGTCAAGTAATCACACGCACCCGTACTATGGAACAGTCTTTTAATACTTAATTTTTCATGCAGAATTTATAGTCTTGTACAGTGTCATAAATTCATTATGTTAAGGCTGACTTTTATCAACGCATCTCTTCGCCTAATTATGTATCTCCTGTTCGATTTTACCTAGTTCCACAGCTCCATTTTCAACTGATTCGAAACAATGATGAATCACATGTTGAAAGTAAACGTATTTGTTCTGTGGTATTCTATATTCGATATTGGGAACACGATTTAATAAAGAGCATCAATCTTTAGGCTCCTTTTTTTCTTGAACAATGGTTGACGGATCTGGCTCAGACAAAATCAATTACAGTTTTGCCCTGCGAAGATAGCTCATTACGATACAATCATGTCAACGGGAATAAAAGGCGCAATCAAAATTCTGTTGTCATTACACTTTTTAAAACGATGAAGGTATTGCTTTTTTTTAGTAGAGACCCACCAAACACAAATGTCGGGTAATATAAACGTATTACGAGTCGCCATAAACACATTTTTCCCAAATTCGCTTCAGAATGAACAACAAAACACACTGTTTAATTAAGTTAATAATATATGAGTCTTAATTTGAATCAAATAAAAATTATATACACTCTTCTTGTTGTTGATTGTAAAGATCGATTTATCAATGTTCTTGATGTTTATCCTGATTCACTTGTCCTGCGAAGATCACTGTTTAGTGAAGTGCATTGAAGACTTTTATATCCTTTGCATAGATTCCTATCTACAAAATGGTGCTATTTTCACCTTTTACACAATTTCTAATGGAAAACAGACTTGCATTGCATTGCAGTTGTCCCCCTGTTTCCACTTATGATGTGTTGTTTCATAATCCAGACTTCTGCAAGTCTACAGAAGAATATATTCCTTTCTTGGAAGAGGTATGCACTTTGACGTATTCTAGATCTTCTCCAATATCACTGGCTAAAAAATAGTGCATTGACTGCATAAAATAATTCTGGTTCGCAATTTTCTTTTATTGGAATAAACTGGACTGTACGCACACTGTTAATAGCCCACAACAACACTATAATCCTATGAATAATTGTGTTTACATTTTTTCTTATATACTAAGCAAAAAATTCCATTCTATTAATAGCCAATTACTGACGTCTCTTTCGGACATTAAATCCCCCATAGATCACCACAGTTAAGCGGATAACTTTTAAGTAAATAAGTGAACTCATTATTTCTGCTTCAAATGGCCAGAAAACCTTCCCCACAGCTGTTTACTAATTAAATATTATAAATATTATCATAATTTTTGGCGAAGGATAACTAAACTGAAATTTGACCAAAATTGACCTAGGATTTTAACAAATACTAAATTAACTAGAAACCACAGTTGTGTTTGACCAAACACGAATATCTATGCCCGTGATGACCACACCTAACCCCCTTCCCCTATTCACAAACGAAAACTTGGTGAGCACCATGTGAAACCCCTTGTTTTAAACTTTCATTTGATATACATTTAATGCTCATAACACTAGACTGGCCCACACTCTCTCTAATACCCAATTTGCATTGCATGAACATTGAACATTTCGTTGGTCGATCGTGGCCTCCTGAGTGGATGGGAGACCACTGCTGCCCTCACACACATTGAACATTTCGTTGGTCATGGCCTGCTGAGTGGATGGGAGACAACTGCTGCCCTCATACACATTGAACAATTCGTTGGTCATGGCCTCCTGAGTGGATGGGAGACAAATTACACATATTGCCCCCTGTAGCCCATGACCTTTGACCTCTGGGGTTGGGGCTACTCTAGGAAATTTCTAGGGGTCATGGGCCATCATTATACCAAGTATGGGCCCTGAGGCTACTTTAGTTCTTGAGCTAGAGGAGTGCAAAGGAAGCGTGAGAAGAAGAAGGAGGAGAAGAAGGAGAAGGAGAAGACTAAACAGAACAAATACAATATCTATGCCCCGTTACACGGGCATAGATAATTGAGCTAAAATAAAAGTAAAAGTAAAATAGAAGTGTTACCGGGGTTCGAATCAGGGAGCGGATGATCTATTCATACGAGGGGCAGTCAGTATGAATTGTTTTCATGGCATTTCTCAATGATTACATAAACACTGTACCTTTGTCTTTCAAACAACACATGTAAAAATTATATCACACACATGATTACGTAACAGCATTAGCATAAAATCAATAGACTAGGGACACTGCCAAATCACACAAAAAGGCGGGCCTTTTAAATGACAGCAAAGACACGTGTTTAAAATGTCCGAGAACAGCAAAAGTACAAGGTGCACATGGCTCGTTTTGGGCAAGAATAAACACTAGGTATTTAGTTTGCTTTTGGTAAAATATGAGACTTGCAATTAAACTGGGGTGGAAATTGGACGTACGGAAACTTCAATGACTTTAGGGCTTGAATGGAAGCAAAATTATTCTGCAAAAATGGCGAGAATGAAAAAGCACTTATTACAAATGACTTTTAAGTCATAATTAAAATGATCTCCAAAATGAAACAGATTAAAATATAACGACTGGTCACGTGTGAGAGCTGGTACTCAGTGCGATGATAACTGGTACAAATCAAACAACAATCTGCGCATGCGTAGGAAGGATGACCGATACAACATAATGGAAATGCACGAAAATTGCCAAATAGGGCCTAAAATATTACAAAATGCTATGAAAATTTTAATTATGCTTCGTAGTGACGACTGATTATCTTCCAGTCCAAATTGTGGCGGACCCATGCTTGCGACTTTGGTTAATGCGCCATAGCGCGACTGACTAGCGGCGCCCGTGTACGCGCGCCGTGTGTACTGCGCCGCGGCGCGCCGTTGTGACAAGATCACGCTCTTAAGTATTAATAATAAGGGGGCACATCACCATTACGCTTCCCATTGAAATACGTGCAAAAAAGCCTCTCGGAAATCTCTTCTAATTATTTCCCTGCAATAGATAGAGCAATTAAACTGGGCATGGTCATGGGATGATTCTTAAGCTTTAATGTATTTTCTTTTGCACATAGATCGCCAATGTCAGTTTTTTGCAAATTTGACATTTTTACCCCATCCCGTGATTTCAAAGCTGTTGAAAGCTCAATTCTTGGGATTTTACATCGATACATGATATGCACGATTAGTCCGCCAGAATACATTTAAAAACATTTTTTCTGCACGTAATTTCATCAAAACCGTTTCAGCTTTAGAATGTCATCAAACAAACGTATCTCAGACACATTATTTGCTGAAAAATGTAACAAAAAGCTCAATCTCTACGTTTTATGAGGACTATTTTGCGGGTTACACATTTGGCCGCGGAATCTTATGGTGGTGTGCTCCCATAACAGCTCGGTCTTGGACACAACTGCGCAGTCTCCATGAAAGTTTGCAACCTACTTAATATTCATGTGCAACCAGAATCTGGTTGCAAAAGTCCGCCACTTTTTTTCCATGTAGTTTTCTCAGTCGTCAATCCAGAAGGTTGACGAATGAGGGCAGCAGTCTAGGTAAGACTGCTTTTCCCGTAAAATTTGCGTCGATTCCCGATGTCATGATACGTGCGCCACATTTTTAGGCTCCGCGATTGCCGATGTACATAGACGAGAGCAATTACTGGTAAACAGCGAACCTGTGTAGTACCGGGCTGCTATTCAATTGCGTGGTGCATTGGACATTCAATGTAAAATGCCTATACGGTGATCCACCAAAAATTAAAAAATAAACACCGTATAGATCCCTGTACTAGCCGTCGCTAGACCATTTCCTCGGGCTCGGGGTATTCATTTTGCTGATGGCCGGATTTACCTTTTCCTGGCCCCTGCGCAACATGATTGCCACCTCTGGCTCTTCGGATAGAAGACACCCCTCCCCTACACTGTAACTCAATTTTTCCAAGCTATCCACAGAATTCCTTTACCGGGGAAAAGTGCACAAATTTATTTGCTATTTCGATGCTAAAATTCAAAGGGGGACGTACCGGAGTTTACCGAAGGAGCAAAATTTCCTTATCGTCCCGCGCGAAAAAATTGCAATTTCAATGCTAAAAGGAACACAATTGAGGACAATAAATCGTGCCAAGTGAAAATTCATAGGCCATTTACAACTTTTGGTTACTTTAGTCCCGGTATTTTGATCCAGCTCATGCTTATTCCAGGAATCAGAGGAGTTGCCCTAGCACGCATATTAATAATTTACATAATAGAAAGGATGGAATTATAACTCTCATTTTTGAGATTCGTGATCATGTTCTAGTTCGAGATGAAAAAAGACCAATTTCCAAAAAATTTCCAATGGGGCGTCTCGCAGATCTACTCACATAATGGGTTTCCTGCGTAATGCGCGCGAAGCGCGCAGCAATCTGACACTTTAACCCAAAATGTTCCAAACTGGGCTTAATTTTTGTCCTAAAATAGAGCAAAAAGAAGATGCAAATCGTAAATTTTGTTGACTGAGCAGGTAAGGGGACTGACTTGCCAACATGCCCTATGGCATCATTACTTTAAGTAAAACAACGAAGCAAAGCCGAGTTGTTTAACGCCAAAAATAATGACATTAGGAATTACAAGGAATTGAATACATAATTCAAAACCCACCCAAGTCCATGGGAAGTGATTTTGAGAAAACAGCCGGTGTATCATTTTCATTCCTTCAGTTAGATTTGCCTGGTCAATATGGTAAGTTTTACGTACAAATGAGTGGGTTAAACTGTATTAGGTATGACGATTAGCATTTCAGGGACTTCGTGGGGTTCTTTTTAAATGCTGGACTTGGGTGGGTTTTTTTCTTTCATACATATGACAGGCCTATGTATAGCAACAATTTCCCATGCTTAACTCAATTTGGCCAAAGTATGGACTTGGGTGGGTTTTGTATTCATAAATTCAATTACCTGTGGCTATGTGTCATGTCATCGCTGTATGCCCCACCGATTGACTCAAATAACGAGTACGCGTATTACTTCGACTGAACCGGGTTATATCGTGTTATATCACACGGCAAAGAACCAATAATATCTTGCGGCAACTTTCTCAAGTTTTTAAGAATGGCCTTTGTTTTAATCAACAGCTATATAATATTAATTCATTTTAATAAAACAAAGGTTTTTACAATTTTTCCAGGCCGCAATTTTACGAACAAAATCCATCCCAGATCTGTTCTTTCAATAAGAAATGTGCATATATTGCATGATGTGAATTGTCGATTTTGAATCGAATGATGAACTGAGAACAAAAAGGTCGGTAAGCATGGTAAGAAGCTTCTGCTTGCATTAAGTCGTTAGTAACGTCCACAAAACAGTGGTTTGCATTATGGCTCCTTACAGTTGATGTCACGTCTTTAACATACTCGACTCTATACGTGAGATGATGACTCGGTTGTGTAGTGAAACATAAAATGGAACCATTCGAATTTGGGTTAAGCACCAGTAAGCTTATTTGAATTGGAAATCATTGTACTCTTTGGCTCTCATTCTAGAAAAAAAGCTCCGTTTTATCCTAAGGTTGGCCTGCTTTTACATGTTTATTTGAATTAATGCCCACTTGAACATGTCTACATTTAACCATTGATATCAGCTTTAACCCTGTGCGGAATACAAAACTGTGCCACCATGTTTGTTTTGTTTTTTAATCTACATGTGGTGGAACTTTCAACTGTTCCATGCATTATCAGAACCCCATTATGTTTTATTCCGGCGATTTCTTCAGAAGAATCCTTCACAAAAATACTAAGGATTCTCGAATGGGCAAAGTTCTATTTACTATTTACGTATTTTAGGACAAATATTTTTCAATATTTACCAAATGAGAAAAAAATGACATTGCAGGAACATAAAAAATTTCATTTGGAGCAGTTCACCGAGAATGTCAAGTTAACGGTGTTGTTTTTGCAAGACGATTTGGGCTTACATTTAAATGTGGTGCATCTTTTTTCTATAAAAAGGTCAATCTCAGTGTAAGATGTTTACCTCAATGGGCATTAGTGGTGTTCTATTATAGCTAGTTTGAATTTAGAATAAAATGACAATAATGGTATTAGCTTTCCGTTTTCAAAAAGGTACGTTAGTGAAATAACATTATAACACCACTTACTTTAGACCATTAGCCTCTCATATAAATTTATGTTGTAATGCACACTAATATAATACAAAATAAAGTATGTTTAAACAACCAGGTGTTACGAGTCGTGGATAATGACTCAAGGCCAAAAACAGCTTTTCCCAAATTCACTTCAGAATGCACAACAAAACACACTGATGAATTAAGTTAACAATATCTAAGTCTTTAATCAAAAGTACAGTATGATTTGACAATACTATAAGTGAACACAAATACATTATAATCAATATAATCAAATACACTGTTTAAATAATTTTACTTATTCAGCTGCCTTCTTCTTGTTGTTGATTCTTGATTGTAAAGTTCAGGTTCTCAATGTTCTTGATGTATATCCTGATTCTCTGTTCTGCGAAAATCACTGTTCAGCGAAGTCCACTGTACACTTGCATTTATAATCCTGAGTGTAAAATCCTTTTCGTATAAAATCCTTGCCCAGAAATGGTGCTGCTTTCTCCACACTTAACACCTTGCTCTGTTCTCTATCTCCAAAATGCTGCTATTTTCGCCTTTCACGCAATTTCTTTATGAAACAGGACTGCGTTGCAGTTGTTCCTCTATTTCCACTTATATTGACAAATGACTTATTAATGTTTCATAAACCAGACTTCAGCAATCGACAGATGAATATAATTTCCTTTCTTTTCTTGGAAGAGGTACGCCTTTGACGTAAACTAGATCTTCTCCAACAACACTGGCAGGCAGTAGTACATTGACTACATAAAATATTTCTGGTTCACAATTTCCTTTCTTTGAAGGACTTGGACTGTAAGCACATTAGCTAGCCCAGTACAACATTCAACTGTAAAGAATTATGTTTACATTTTCTTAGATATCATGCACTGGGAAATCCCATTATTTTAATAGCCAAATGCTATTTTACAACACATGATGTGATCTGGGAGAATCCCAAGCTTTCATTATAACATTAACCTTTCTCAATGTATCACTTCCTGGGGTTTTCCCCAACATTATGTCACTTTCACTTTACAATCTCAGTGGAATTACCAACTATCCAAAATTAGAAATGGTTCAATTTGTTGTAGCTCATTTGATATCTGAGAGGGGAATCCCTAAAGTGTCTCATGAAAATAGATTCTAATTGTAAACAAAGATAAATAATCAAAGTAAATTACTCAAAGCACATCACACCTTCCCCCCTAAAAGAAGAAAGTTTGAATGCTTAACCCAATATACATACTGATTACTTGCCACACAAGTTCCTTTTTTAAAGGAATTTTTGTTTAACAGTTTTTTATGCAATCCTAGACAAGGCAGCAGCCATTACATTGTCTTTTCCCATAATATGTTTGATGTCCAGATTGTACTCTTGCAAGGTCAAACTCCACCTCACCAGTCTTTGCTTTTTGTTCTTCATCCTGTTGACGAAGGTGAGAGGATTGTGCTCTGTCAACACAAGCACAGGGTATACTGTGGTACCCAAATATATATTGAAAGTAGTAATGCTAGTAGCAATACCAGACACTCCTTTTCAATTGTGGAGTAATTTCTCTGGTGCTTGTTGAATTTCCTTGAAAAGTAACATATAAGCGATTCCCGCACAAACGCACAGACACGTAGTTTGCCCAATTCCAATGCAAAATTTGGACCAACTTTAGTAAACTTGTGTACTAAATGATTGTCTACTCAACAAACTTAACTTGTATAGTTACTCAACGTTGGGTAAAAATCGTAAAATTTATGCAACTTTTTCTTGTCTAACGTCCCTCTAAATTTAGTGCTGCTGCATTGTGCGCCTCATTAGTTCTAGACGAATCCAATTTCACGCATTCCTATTAAACCTCAATGGCAGCAATAGCTGGGTCTCTGTCGGATATATCCCACCCGAAATGGGAAACAATACTGTCTTGGCGGGGATTTTAAACTGCATTCCATCACCCGTGTTACACGTAGACAAAAGAATGATGAACGTTTACAACACAATACAATATAACTTCGATTTTAGCTGCTTTAATCCAATCAATTGGGCAGTTACAATACCAGTTTGGTGCAGAGAAAAGCCAGTAATGGCTAAATGGATTCAGAAAAATGACTGAATGGATTCGTAGATAGGATAGAGCCACTCGTTTGAGCATGTGAAGTCAATCATATGCGGTATGTCTTGTGTAAGATATTGACCTGTGGATGAGGTAATGCATATTTTATCACGATTTCTTTCTTAGAATAAATAAATACACTTTAAAATTGTGAACAATCGTAACAACTATATAAGACTGAGAAGTCCGTTTCACTAATGATGCAGTAATTAAGGGTATGCGATGTATTGTTGGTCGAAGCAGCAAAAAATGTAGTTCGCATTACTCAATTCATAGCGAGCGTGTAGAAGAATTCAAATATCACAGATATACTTTTGTAGGTCTTGTGGTTCTTGAGTTATGTTGTAAAGAGGGCTGAAACAACAACACTTTTGTAAAACGTACATAACTCATTAACAATAAATTAAGCAAGTTTTCAAAGTATATGATTTGTAGAATGAATTTTTGCAAAACATCAAAGTGTTATTTTTCAATGATATATTGATTCAGATAATGAAAATCGAGTTTTTTGGCTACTTCGACCAACAATACCTCGTATACCCTTAATAAGTGTATCAAAGCCGTATACAAGTAAGTGCGTTTTAGTTTTAATGCAATGAAATGCCTAGCAACTATCAACAAAATTGTCGGTATGGTGACTTCACTTTTTGTACATCAAATTATATTATTTTGATTTATTATATATTCAGCTATTTTATTTTGAATGTAAAGAAATCGCTACTATCTCTTGAAGAGCAAAGGATAGTTTTACATGCTTTCGCTGTGTCTCCGAAAAATCTAAGTGCGAGAGTTTCATTCAACGGGAAACCCCTAGGGCCTGTGATTCTCTCTCCTAAATATTAAATAGGCTCTATAGCCTCTGAGTTGACCTCCTTAGAGAACACACTTTTATACAGACATACGACGAATCAAACCACAAAATCATTAAAATTACTTAACCTAGAGGACATTTAACCTCATCAACCGTGTCTTTGCATCAAAGAGAAACATCGCTTTGATTCTTTTTTCTATATATGTCGTAGTATCTGAGCGTGTCACCGATCTACATTTGTACATGGGCATTTCCCTCCGCCAGCCAGTCCCGGGCAGCCAGTTTCCTGTTTACAGCAGTGTCTCTTGGTGTTCATTGACGACAATATACGAAAAGTGAAATGCAAGTGAGGACAGATAAACAGGTCTAACTCAATGACGCCCGGGCAAAACTTCTCTTAACCATAAAAGATCAGTAACAATGAATTGGTTTATTTGGGACATGTGTGATTTTTTTTGCATAGACATATAAAAAAATCATATCTGATACAATTATATCTTTTTTATATCATATCAGCTTGAGATTATGTGCCGATTTGGTAGTCCAACATATGTGCTCATTGATCCAAGTACAAAATTTAATATCTAACCTGGTCTCCTAACTAAACTGTGCACAGTATATATACTGCGCCAATAAAGTATCCTTACACTTGGAAAAATAATCACAATTTCAGAACTGAACAATATTGGGGTAAATTTGTTTTTGTAATAGACGCGCTATTTTATCCTGTACATTATGACACCACATTGAATCCAATGTGACCTCAAGAAGTAAAGTTACAAGCAATTGAATAGACGAAGGTCCAGTTTTAAAAGTGACAAACTGGCCTATACAAGGCGCAAAAAGATTCCAACAAGCGCAATAAAGGGACAACACAGTTTCTTCAATAGAGGCCCTGCATGAAATTATTGATTGGCTCCAAACAAAGAATTTGAACCGGTGTCCTTCACCGTAGTTATGGCGGAGTACAATCCATTCAATCAAATGTTGTCATCAACCTATTTGATCGTAGTGCAGGGTTATGTGTGTGAGACGAACTGTCACGGTAGATTGCAATCATGCTTTTGTTGAATGCATTTGAGTAGTCTGCCATATTTACGGGATGATACGTCACATGCAATGCCTCTATGAAGCGGTATTTAAAGCAGTTTTTATTTCAGTTTTTACTTCTCTGTACTTTTCATAACTTTCATTTTATTTGTCAGTTCTTTTGTGTCAGTTTTCTTTTGTTCCTTTTGTTTTAAATTAAAGCCAAACGCATAAACTAGCCATTCACCAGTCTCAAACCAGATTTGTGGTCTGTGGAATTTTGAATAGGCCAGTTTGTTACTTTTGAAACTAGACCTTTGTCTAATCAAATGCTTGTAACTTTACTTCTTGAAGTCACATTGGATTCAATGTGGTGTCATAATGTGCAGGATTAGATAGTGTATCTATTAAAAAAACAAATTTACTCGAATTATTGTTCAGTTTGGAAATTGTGATTATTTTTCCAAGTGTAAGGATACTTTATTGGCGCAGTATAGTTGGTTTACATATTCCTAAGCTGATCATATGCGCCACTTTATGATAAAGAGTGATAGCACCCTCTGTTGTCATAAATTAACTTTACTGCGTATGAAACGATTTGAAGAAATAGTTAATACCGGGTGTCCCAAAAGTCCCTTAACATTGTGAATTTGCCATAACTTGCGGTGGGTTAATAGTGTTGTTACAAAAATTGCACAGTATGTAGGTAATTCTTTTAGAAATGTTATGATACCAAACATGACTATGTGGTCATGACCCTTTGGCATGAAATTAATGGATATCTACCGTACCGTAAAACCCACTTTTATAAACGCAAAATAAGTCTCGTCATTTAAGACGTGAACACGATATAACGTGTTATCATTTTAAAATCTGTTTTGTTTAATTTGGCTGTGTTTGTTTGATTGTTTGTTTGTTTGTTTTCAATGCGTAATCTTCATTTTCTGTTTTATCTGGTTTTATATGGAAACTACTTAAGATCTTTTCTGAGGATTCGATGAACAGTTGTACGCGGTACGTTGTTCTCCATTGAAAGTCGACGTACTGATCACCTTGGGCTTTTTGCCACCGCTCTTCGTATGACATCAATGTTTGTAGCCGATCTTCCTGTTCTTCCATGTCCTGCCCGAAGTAGATCATGAACAGATCCAGTTGATAGGAATTTCAGCACTAGTTGCTGGATTGTATTTCGGCTGGGTAGTGCATAATTTACATTAAACTGTTCCCTAAACATTGCTTCAGTGAGTATGTCCGACTTTTTCTCGGCAAAGAACCATACGACCTGAATCCGTTGATCTATAGGAAATTCATCTTCACTTCAACTGTTTTAAAGTAAAGTTTAATATTGTCAATATATCCTAATTATAATCTAAAACAGCAGTCACGCTTACGCTAAGCCATGTAATCCATGAATGTTCATACCTAAATGTAGCGTGCGCAGTGAGTGAACCAACTCTTATTGTTCAGGAAAGCACATCATTCATGTTCTTGAACAAAGAACACATGAGTTTGCTTTTGTGGGTTTGATACACACATATGTACAGTCGCACAGTAAGGTCAAAGGGTCATCAATAATGCTGTTTTTGGTATCAGAATAATTCTAAAAGATCAATCTATATGAATATGTTCTCCATTTTGGTATGAAGTAGGAAATATTTGAGATATGGCCAATTCACAATGTTAAGTTACTTTTGGGACACGCTGTACAATAAAAAAATATAAACGAGTAATCTGATAATTTAAATAACATAATGAGGCATGGGAAAGGTTGTAGAGGTATCGACCGTTATGGCGCTCAAAAACAATAATATATAACACATAATATTTGACTTACAGCTTCTCATGTACAATATGATAAAGTATATTTCTCAAGTGCTATCAGTATACTCAAGCAGGGCGTTGATGTAGCTGCTTTATTTATTGAGCAACGACCGACATTATGTTTTAACGTTTGGGGCCTATATCGCTATATAACAGACGATGGTGGACTACATTATTCAATGTGGCAACAGCCAAAAGCGTAAACAAAACAGACAATATGACGGCAACACTGCCTGCACGATGGACGCAATTATTTTTTCCCGGAGCCAAGATCCGTTTTGAGCTGTATTGGCCGGGTGGCCCCATTACAGAAAAAAAATGCACAAAATATATTTCCCAGTGCAATGTATACATTTTCACATGAAAATAAATAATTTTAAATTCAAAGAAAAAAGAAGAAGAAAATTTTTTAATCATCTCCGGGGATGGGAATCGATCTCGGGACCCTTTGCGTGGGAGGCGAGCTCAGCAACCACTACACCACGTAAACTCATTAATACACACACCGGAAATTTTCAGTATATATCGTAACATATCGTGCGTTATTCATACAAAAAAATCAAAAAAACAGTACTTACAATGAGGTTCACTGGCGAACCTCAACGGATTTAGACTGATAAAATAGTGCTTAATAACATACGTACAGTTTTGGAATAATTTGAGACATTTTTGTGTTTACGTGTAAAACCAATGACGACGTCAAAATTCAGCCAATCTTGGCCGGCCCCCCCTGCTATATAAAGTAGTCCCCGATAGAGGGCTTGGAATGAAGAAAAAGTAACACACCACTAAAATAATCGCCTCATTGAAATGTGAGTAAAAATGCAGGTTTTCTGTGCTCGTTTTGGGGCATTTTTTTATGATATTTTATGATAACCAGTCGATTGCAAATCGTTGAAAGTTTAACATATGGTTCAATGTATGGATAGCCTTGCACCTCGCTTTCTCGGTACGTGGCCGTAAACAGCGCCCTCACTCTCTAAAAACTGCAAACATGTTTCTGCCACTTTTTAATTCACGGACCTATTTCCTCGATAATTATAAATATGCAACTTTTTGGCGACTCAAATTCATGCATAGGCTTTACAGTTTTGTTTAAGCTATAACTCGCTCCTTGCTCTTATTGTCAGTCTAAAGGGTTGCCCAAAGTACCTCAAAAACCTTTTGTATTTTACCGGAAATCAGTAAGGTTACACAAAAGGCGCATTGATTTAGTGGTGTGCTCCCTTAAGGGGTAATAAAAAACCGTTAAAAGTATCAAACGAGTGATGACGTGTCTGTACGTTTGATTAAGGTTACGCATTCACATTTGCTCCAGGACTCTAAAATCATTGCCGCATGCCTCGTAGGACTGATGCCGGATACTTTCAACTTGTGAAGACTTGCAACTAATGGAGTTCTCATTTTTAATAGCCCCGCAGGGCAAGAAAGCAAGGGTGACGGGCTGTTTCTAACGGGGTTAGTATTTCAACTTGGCATTAATGTTAAAAACTTGCATATACGTTGACAAACAGAGGGCGCCAATATAGTTATCCTAAACTGTTGTTCTATATAGTCAGTTTAGAGCCATATGTAAGCTGACTATATTCGGCATCAGGTAAGTTAGGAGACCAAGATGCATACAATCAAACAGAAATGTAACAGACTATCATTTTTATGACGCTTATGATTTAGCTAAAACTGATAGCACCTTTTCCAATTAAGCTTTGACTTCATCTCTTAACATACCTTGCACGCGTTATTGATCGCCGATACGATGATTGTTAAATTCATGAACACAAAGGCTTTCTGATTGTTAGTGACTTCTTGATCTTATTTTTTAATCCCCTGATTTTTTCTTATTTCTGAACAAAAGAGAAACTACGATTCTACTTAAAATGAGGAATTGTCTGCACACTAGCCAAAAATGGAGTATGCCAAACAATAAAGTGTGTTCATCATAAAATATCTTCGGTAATTATAATTGATACTGATTTTGTCCATGTATACATGCATGTAACAGCTCCGCCATCTACGCAATCAGAAAGCATTTGACAATTTTTATGACTTTAGAAACAGATGTAACGAGGGCGCAATTAGTGGAGTATGCCAAACAATAAAGTGTGTTCATACCTTCGTAATATCCTTGGTAATTATAATTCGTCTATACTGATTTTGTCCATGTATATATGCATGTAACAGCTCCGCCATCTACGCTATCAGAAAGCACGTGACAATAATTTTTATGACTTTAGAAACGGATGTAACGAGGGCGCAATTAGTGGAGTATGCCAAACAATAAACTGTGTTCATCCCTTCGTAAAATATCCTTGTTAATTATAACAAGGATTCTCGAGTACTAATATACTATAGGATAAGCCACTCGTTTGCGCAAATGAAGTCAGTCATTCAGCCTATGCGCGATAATGCGCATGTGATGGCATAGTACCCCTGTACGTGTATTAGACTGTAGAAGAGATGATGCAATGTTTACGTCATCGTTTCAAAAAAAATTAAATGGCGAAAAACGGCGAACATTTGGTCGAATCTTTCTATTACTATCATATCGTGAAAAACCAAGTAGCTGAGGAGTTAGCTCAATATGCTAGGAAAATATTCTGTTCGATGACCCTATGACGAGACTGGCTAAATAAGCTGTATTTTTGCTGGAAAGGGTCCGAAAAATTGACAGTCGATGTTCGCCATCTTGGATAAATTTGGTGTACTGAAAATGCCCAGCAACTGTCAATCAAATACGAACTTGTCAATTGAATATAGGATAAGTCTGTTCCACCGTCGCAGAAATACGCACAACGTTGTTATGCGAACCGTGCGTAAATTTTAGGCTAAGGTACCTGAGCGTTACCAGGACGTTACTAGGTGTACTGAAAAAGCCTAGCAACTGTCACTCAAACTGCCGATGTGTCAATTAAGTTGCCGTAAAGTGACTTCAATTTTTATACAGGGTTTGAATACGAGTGTCACAGCCCTGATTATAATTCGTCTATACTGATTTTGTCCATGTATACATGTATGTAACAGCTCCGCCATCTATACGCAATCAGAAAGCATGTGACAATTTTTATGACTTTAGAAACAGATGTAACGAGGGCGCAATTATTATATTTGTAGTAATCAAACTAGATGTGTGTCTCTATGCTGACAATCTTTGCCACCATGTTATATACCCCATTTAGCTTTTAACATCACAACAAAACGTTTCAATAGTAATGCATGTACTGACTGACTCATATTTTAAAGAAATATGTAAGCTATTAACGTGTTTTTTTATTCCAACATTATCTCTCAGTAAACCGATCATTCCATTAGAAATTGAAGTTAAAGGATTATACTATTAAACTGTGACTGAAATAGTTTAAAAGGAATAACTTTTATAGATACGTCACTATATGAAACGGAAGTTTAAGGGATTTCAGCCCGTTTTTGAAGTTTAGGTCGCACGTACGGCACCTTGTGAAACAGAGCATATCGGAATTTCAGTGTCTTCTGTCACTATGTGAAACGGAATATTTGTGGTTTCGGCTCGTTTATGAAGTATATGCCACATTATTGACAGATGATGCTGATGCTGTGCCTAAATGTCATCAAATCCGATTTTCGCCGATTTACATAGTGGCGGATGTTGATCGTACGTCAGTTTGTGAAACGGAAGATATTGGATTCTTACGGAATTGTTAACATATTAAGTCAAGTCATTAATTGATTAAGTATCTTACTTCTGTACTTGAAGAACTTAATAAAACCGTTGGCCCAAATTTCATAAAACTACCCGCAAAATCACCCTACGCCACTATGCGTTGTGACCGACGGATGAGGTTAGTAAAAGATGTTTCATGGATACCCGTTAGCCTCATACGTGTATGTGTTATTTGACATCGGGTCATAATATCATTATCAACACTGTGCACTTTCATTCTGGACAAAATTAAGTCCGCTTTTTTCTAGAAAGAAAACACAGTGTGCTGCAAAGATGATTTTGAATTAACGAATCATTATCCGTGCAGAATGAGCCCATTCACCTCCTTGTGGTTAGGTACATCGATCATGCAGTTATTGTTAACTACATGTATGCACACAACACAGGGGCACTCACATAAGTAATTGACCCGTACTAAGTAGCGCTGTGCTGTGGGTATAGGAGATAAACTAGTTAGCGTCATATATCAAAAAGTATAAAAGCTCTGATTTTAGTACTTTACTTGCTCTATGTTTCAATTACTTATTCTTTTCAAAATATCTGAATTTTTAATCCGGTACAAGCTTTAATAACAGGGGAGCATGCATTTTTATGAGAAAGGAAATCTACAATCTTATCCAAACTCCCGTGTTAAGCCAATGCACATTTTGCTTCACCGGGCTGCCCTGACCTGGTCGCGTTTGGAAGAGAAGTGCCACCAAACCGTAATAGGTACAAATTTAGTACTTTCTGTCAATCAAGTATGGTTTATTGTCTACAGGGCAGCGAAAAATAATTTCCTTTCTGGGAACGTGAACTGTTGTTTGAAATATTTTCTGCGAGCGTGAGGAGCCGGAGGGCGAGTATAAGCACAATTATTGAACAAGTGTGGTCCAGGGCGAAGCCCCAGCGCCGTCCAGGCAGGGCTTAGCGGATTTTTTATGGGCAAAATACAGCATTCTGAAAAGTGGAGACTATTTGCATTTTCAATTCCTTAACCTTAAGGGATCTGGAATGAGCGTTTTGAGCGTTTCGATAGTATTTTTTGTGGGACATGAGAGCACATCAGGCATATCGGATTGCATTCTGAATACGAAGAATGTCTTTCTGATATCCAATATTTTATATTTTTTGAAACTCACGATATAATACAAATTGCATGACAAATTATAAAAATTCGATATTTTTCACATTTTTGATATATAACAGTCCTCGAAGAAAATTTTATAAATCTAACGATATATTCTTAAAGTGTATGTAGCTGGGAGGAAAAGCCGACGATCAATTGAAAATTTCAACCTTTTATATTGAAGATATGGATTTTTCCCCCCCCCCCAAAAGACCGATTTTTTTTGTGTGTTTAGGAAAAAAATCCATATCTTCAATACGAAAGGTCAAAATGTTCAATTGATCGTCGGCTTTTCATCCCACCTAAATACACTAAAGTATAAATCATCATATTTATAAAGTTTACTTCGAGTAGGCCTACTGTTAAATATCCAAAATATAAATGTTTAATCATTTGCCATAAAATGTGTATTACATTGCGATTTTCAAAAAAATCAAAATTATTTGATATCAGAAGGACATTCTTCGTATTCATAATGCAATTCGATATGTCTTATGTGCTCTAATGTGCCACAATAAATACTGTCCAAACGTTCATACCCCATCCCTTAAACAGTTAGCTCCTGTTAAAAAATATTAAGTATTGGTGTTTGTTACAGTACTAGTAATTATTGAAATAATAAAACTTGAATGAATTGGTTGACCATCCCAATGAGTGACTATTTTCATATAAATAAAGCTCACAATCTCTCTTTGTTGCAGTTCACTTTCATTTACCTTTAGATAACACCATTTTAACTATGATTTACTTAAGTTGAGTGACCATTTTATATGTGGTGTGATCAAGCAAAATCAGTCTGAAGTCGGGCATATTTAATTTTCAGTTTTCTATATGATTCCATGTTCCGAAGGTCAATGAAAAACCTGCTTTTCTGGGGAACAAATCTCAGTTAGGCTCTACCGCATGTTGAAAAACCTCGGCGAAATCCCAGTTAGGCTCTTTCTGTTACTTCATGTTACTTTCTGAGTTCATGTTGACGCAGCAGCGTTAGAGACTACAGTGAATTGAGTCATACGCAATTAAAATCAACACACGGTATCTGTTTTACTTTGTTTACATATTCATTCCTGTCACTGGCATTTAGTTTTATTTTTCAGTTAGCGTCCAAGTTCGCAGGAAATATTTCACGAGTGGTAGTCAGGGGCGGATCCAGGAATTTTTGATAGAGGGGCGCCTTTTGGAAAACAACGAAAAAATGGTGTTAAGGGGGTTACCCCCTCGACAACTCAACGGTTTTGGCCCATTGTTTGCTGCTCATGGCCGAATTTGTTCATTTTTTAAATTTCTTTCATTTTTGTATTTTAAGTTGGGCCGGCGCCCTTTGCTAGGCAAAAAATAGAGGGGGCGCGGGATTTCGTAGCCCTGGAGCTGAACGACATGTAATCGTCAGTGCACGCTGGTTCGAATCCGAACGGTTCTGATTTTTTCTCTCCTTTATTATAATGCCAGTTTGTCTGAGCTCCATCCGGGAGCTCCATTTCTTTAATTATTATATATTTTCTCAGGCATGTATCCTCTGTTTACAAATCCACTTTTTCAGTTAGTAAGGTCCAGAATGCAGGGACATTTAGATCATTAATTTTGAGTCCCTTCAAGCAGAAATCACAAATAATTCTCGTTCACTGAAAATTGTTGTGGTTTATAGAGCTGAAAAAATCAAAGACACAAGAGGACATCAGCTACCCTTCAAGGTGTTCTTGGAGGAATTCAGCTCCATGGTTGAGAATTACCAGTTGCATCCTTCAGAAATAATCTTCACTGGAGACTTCAATGTGTGGGTTGATGATCCTGACGACAGCGAATCTAAGCAGTTTATGAATTTACTGACATCTTATGGGTTAAAACAACATGTCACTGAGCCCACTCACATACATGGCGACACTCTAGACATACTAATTATACGCGAGACTGACTGTGCTTTGTCTAGTGCAGGTGTTCATCCTGCTCTCCGTCTTTCAGATCATTTTATCGTAACTTGTAGTTTGATGTTACAAAAACCACCTCTTCAGTGGAAAACATTCACAACACGTAATCTAAAAGCTATTGACCTGAATTCTTTTGGTCAAGATATATCTAAGACTCTCTCACAAATTGACTTTGAAAATGACACTGTTGATATTTGTGTTGATAAGTATGAATCTTTGCTGAGTTCCCTTCTTGACGAGTATGCCCCTGCTATAAAAACGCGTCGTGTTCTTGTCAGGCCTAATACACCGTGGTTCAATGGGGAGATTCGTGAGGCAAAATGTTATAGAAGGGAACTCGAACATAAATGGCGAAAGTCAAAACTTGAAGTTGACCGTCAAATGTATTGTAAACAAAGGCAGGTGGTCAAAGGTATGATTGAGAAGGCAAAATCAGATTACTATTCGTCTTCTGTTGCTCAATGCTCTGGTGATCAAAAGAGCCTTTTTCGTATTGCTAACAATCTGCTGCACAAGAGTAAAGAACCTGTTCTGCCAAGTTGTACTTCTGACCAAATCCTTGCCAACAATTTTTCTGATTTCTTTGTTGGGAAAAAAAAAAAAAAATTCGTACTGGTTTTGATGATCATTGTAAGTTACCAAATGAAAACTTAAATATTTCTCAATGTGTTACTCGTTTAACCGAATTTAAACCTATTACCAATGACGAAGTGTTAAAAATGTTGATGAATGCTCCTACAAAGTCATGTGAACTAGACCCTGTACCAACTTGGTTGTTGAAAGAATGTGTTCATAAGATTGTTCCTACTATAACATGTATTATTAACAAATCTCTCGTTTCAGGCATTTTCCTAGTGAACTTAAAATGGCTTACATCAGACCTCTCCTCAAGAAGTCTGGTCTAGATAAAGAGGACCTTAAAGGAGTGTTTCGTGATCCTAGCATCCTCTTTTTATGACATTTTCAGTACATATCCACGAAAAAAGCCTATTCCCAAAATTTCAGTTGATTCCGATTTTGCGTTTGCGAGTTATGCATGATTATGTGCCGTAACTTCAGGCCGATTGCTAATTTGCAGTTTCTAGGAAAGATGCTTATGTCTGTCATTTCTGAGCAAAATTTACACGACCCTTTCCAATCTGCCTACAGATCCGCGCCCAATCACAGCATTGAGACTGCCTTGTTGCGTGTTAATATAGTGACATATTGCGTGCAATGGATTGTGGACAGATCACATCTCTTGTATTACTCGATCTTAGTGCTGCATTTGATACCGTAGATCACAACATCCTTTTACACAGACTTGAGAATAACATCGGGGTATCAGGTGCAGCACTGAGATGGTGTGAATCCTACTTAATTGACAGATCACAGTGTGTGCGTGTCGGCACCTCTTCTTCTAAAGCTGTGGCACTTAACTATTCTGTGCCGCAGGGGTCTGTGCTTGGACCACAGTGGTTTTCTATTATACACCTCTCCGGTACGTCACATTATACACAAATACCATCTCCAGTATCACATTTACGCGGACGACACCCAGATTTATATCTCATTTGAAGCATCACAGAACGCAGCTGAAAAATCCATTCATCTTCTGGAGTCATGTATTAAGGAAATCCGTCAATGGATGAAAAATAATTATCTCAAGCTTAATGACAACAAGACTGAGTATCTACTTGGCTCAATACAACAACTCAATAAGATCGCAGACTTACAAATTAGAATTGGTGACTCTGCTATTTCTCCTGTGAAACAAGTTCGCAATCTAGGCGTGATCTTGGATGCTCAAATGCAGTGGCGTAACCAGTGGGGTGGCCGGGGGGCAAGCTGCCCCCCCCGGACACAAAAAAACTGGGAAGAAGAGCAAACATTTGGGAAGGGAAAAGGGGGGAAGGAGAGGAAAACGAGGGAAGAAAAAAGGGGAAGGAGAAGAGAAAAAAAGGGAAAAAGAGGGAAGAGAAAGGGGAAAGAAGAAAAGAAAAAAAGAGGGGAAAAAAGAAAAAGGGAAGGGAGAAGAGAAAAGGGAAGGGAGAAGAGAAAAGGGAAAGAAAGAGGGATTTTGAAATTTGTACTCTGAAACACAGATTTTTAGCTTCTAATATACCAAAACCAGGAGCTTCAGGGGCTCCGCCCCTTGACCCCCTCAGGGCTTTGCCCCTGGACCCCACCCGTTTAACGCATCGCGGCAATCCGCTCGCGACTTTTGGTCAAGAATTGGGAAATTTTTCAATCTTGCCCCCCGGAAGGTCAGGTCTGGTTACGCCCCTGCTCAAATGACTCTTACTTCGCACATATCTTCTGTTACCAAATCTGCTTCATATCATATTAGAAACTTGGGTAAAATTCGCAAATTCCTTACTGAACAGGCTACTGAGCAATTAGTGCATGCATTTATCACGTCTCGTTTGGACATTGGTAATTCGTTACTTCTTGGACTTCCAAAAGAACAAATTCATCGTTTACAGTTGATTCAAAATACAGCTGCTCGTCTTGTCACACGCACCAAACCATCCAGTCACATAACTCCAATTTTATGATTTACATTGGCTGCCAGTTCATTTGAGACTCCAGTATAAGCTCCTTCTTCTCACATATCGCGCTGTTCATGGATCTGCACCATCATACATCACTGAACTTAATAGGCCCCCTATTCATCCATACAATCCACCAGCCTCACCAGGCACTAGTCTACTGGAGTAGACCACTTTAATTTATCATCCCCTAAAAAATGGAAAATCAATCCTGGTCTGATCCAACAGCTCGGCCATCCATGAGAAAAGTGGCAGGACAGTCACTGGAGATGTATTATGTTTTATGCATGGAAATGTATGAATTGTTTTTCAAAAAAAGGGGGAATGCAGAGCAGTCGAGTCTAACCACGCACAGGCTTACGCTCAGCTAACAAAAATCTTCTTGTTGAACAAAAAACATCCCGGTCATGGGGGGATGGGACAGATCATTTGCTGTGGCAGCTCCTCATCTGTGGAACAATCTACCTCATCATATCCGTACTTGGTCTTCACTTGAATCATTTAAATCTTGTCTAAAAACTCATCTTATGAATACCGTAGAATTCCGTCTAGAAGCATATATGCCTCTAAACGAGGGTTTTTTTAACGAAAGATATGAAAGGCCAATACCCTTCTCAAAAACATTGCAATAGATTGGTCTTACAAATATACATGTTTGTACAGCCGCCTTTATCAGTAATATAGTTGTTCAAACTCCAAATAACGTTTTTGTTGAGAGTGTCTGCCTCTTGTCTCTTGTGTCAAAAAAACCTCGTTTAGAGGCATATATATGGTTGAATCCAACGAAAAGTGTACACGGCATGTTCAGGGCCATAACTTAAAAGTATTAATCAATTGGCATTCGTTTTTGTATTGTGTTTATTTGCCTTGATCATACGCTTCGCGCCATATATAATAAGACCCCTTCTGTGAAAAACTTAGACACAGAGACCCCAAAACATGCTATTTTTACCCATTTTTTCCAAAATATTTCTTTAAGTATTTTTAAAAACATCTAAATCAGTTATGAAAAGAAGTCATTGGATTGAATCTAAATTGATTTCCTGAAAGGTGTGTATTCAAAGATTGCCTGTTCAATATTTCACATATTTGTACATAATTATGAATTTTTTGAGACAATTTTTTGAGTGGTAATTTTTTACATTACCTACGAATACAATTTTTCATAGCACTAGATATATCTTTAAAAATGGAAATCACTAATAAATGCGCAATTGATACAAGCTTTGATATGTCCAATACTGAAATGCATTGCATTCGGACATCTTTATTATTGTGTTTAGCTGCCAGAAATTCTAAATGGCACAAAGGTAGGTTTGGTAAAAAATATGCATTACCTCCGAATACATGTTAAAAGCTGTGTCATTTCACAAAATGAGAGAATAGTAAACAATAGTTAAGCAATAGGTGCAGGGTAATACACTCTTTATTTCTACCAAGTTTCAATAGCCTGCGTTTAAATATTTCTGAGATGACAACAATAAAAGCAAGTATTCGTAGGTAAATTTCGGTAACCGAATGTTACCTACGAATACAATTTGACATCATGACAGTATTGTGAAACACCGCCATTCATGCCAATGCCCATATTGGTACATAACGAAGGCCTGTATGTTTGCTATCAAATTATATGTCAATGAAAGTTGCGAATTCACATACCTGCCCACCATGCAAAAGTGAATACGGCTTAATTGTTGAAAAATATGTACTGAAATAGACGACGGTCTGCTCATTTGAAAGAAAATGCAGATTCAAAGAAGATTAGAAGGGTATAAATACTTGGATGTGTCAACTGTCATGTGTGCTTCATTTTAAATGTTTACCGACCTTCTGGTTTCTGAGTAATTTGTGTCCAAATTGATTTATTCGAAGGTAACTTTTGACGTTTTCGCTAAGGTTACCTACGAATACCATGGAAAAAACGACTGTTCTTATTGTCTCATGATCTAGACAACACAGTGATGGACCCTGGTATAAAGCTAATTGTAGTTGCCCTCAAACGAAAGGCCACAAGACGTAACTGACTCCAAGATGGACTTCACAAGTCTGCAATAACGGTTTTAAGCGATTTGTGTGCAATTAAGCAAATTAAAGTAACTTTAGTGCCTTTGTTTCTTACTTCAATCCTCTTTCAACCGCTCTGAACCGACATTATTAATACATGATAGGGTCTAAAGTATCAATAAACGCACATAAAGAAAAAAATACATTCAAAGTGCTTTATAAAATGAAGTTTTGATTGCGATATCCACCAAAAGTCTAATTCTTACCTACAAATACTGAAATGTTACTTACGAATACAGCATAATACATGACATGTGTAATGAAGTGTCCCTACCAATGGAAATTAATTGTCAAAAACTTCAAGCGGAACCCCGGGACACTATTATTACCCATATACGGATTCATTCAACAATTATTTAGTATGTAAAATTGCTGATTAACTACTTGTATATCAAAATGAAGTGGTCAAAATCTTGCTAAAAGCATCAAAAAATGTTTGATCTAAGGTAATAGCATTTATTCATTTGGACGTAGCCTACCATCTGAAAGAGATCTAAAAACTACCATTTTATTCATTCATTACTATAATAGCAAAATTTAAACCTCTAAACTCAATATAGATATTGTTAAATCGCTCATGTTACCTACGAATACCCGGGTTTCTTCAATTTTCATTGTATAAAGCGTTAGGTGTATGCGTATAATTCCTAATATTCTTGAAAACATATATCCTACTCGTTCTTATACAATGTGTAAATTGATTCATACTCATTTGATAAATAAAATAAAGAAACTGACCTAAACTTCATTTTCAAAAATAAACTAGCATAAATTGACTAAGATCATATTGATCGCGTTATAAAAATAAAAACAAATATTTTCTGGTTGAGCTAGCATTTTCCTGACACCCTGTGGTCTACATTAACATTACACGAAAAAAGCGTTAATGGGAATATTCCATTTGTTTTAGGTTGATTAGTATTGCGATAGTGAAAGCATCCTAGTGGTATTCGTAGGTAACATTGGGTTTTGATATCACATTTACTATCACACGTCCTGGATTTATTTTTCAAGATTAGTATTGGCACGTTTGGTTCCTATAAGGCCAATATGTCATCAATCAATGGGCAAAAGGAAAAAATTGTGGAGACATTTTTATTTCGGACTTTTATTTTTGGCCCGTGGACACTTTTGGTTGGATTCGACCATATGCTTGTAGACGGGATTTTACGGTATTGCTTATGATTAAGTTCTTGTTTATCTGTATCTTGTTTTCATAATATTTTGTTGTTGTTTGGTTTCACAGCTATTTTTGCTCGAGCTCTTTGTTGCGCCATGAGTGCTTTTTGCAGATTTGTGCAGAAATGTTCATTATTATTATTATTATCCTCGCATTTAATAATAATGTCTCATATTCTGATGTCCTGCTAGGATACAGCAGATAGGCCGCCCACTCTATTTAAATTACTTTACATTGGCCGTGAGACATTTACGAGAGCGATAAAATCATTACATATAGGCCTATGTTCAATTCGCCGGCAGATCCACCACGAGCTGTTGTGGCGTGTGGTGGTGAGCTGAACGACATGTAATTGTCAGTGCACAGCGTCATCATCCCTATATCTTCGTGTCAAAAATTGCCGTGATACTTTGTTTTGTGCTTTTGTCAGGCCTGGTCCAGCTTCTGCTTTTTTACCATTCTTTTTCTTATGTCCTGGCTTCAGCTTGTGTGGTGTATACATCACAGCACTTGTGAGTGGTGGGTGTCAATAATTACAAGTGTAGCTATAATACATATCAAATTTTTATTTGGGCTTAAAGGAATAATTGCATATTTGTTTATAATGTTGTATGGCTGACATGAAGAAAGGGGCTGGTGGTTTCCTGTATCTTTTCTCCACCCACCAGTCCCAAGTACAGGGCAATAAAAATGGAAAAACAAAAAAATGCCGTGATAGTACGGCGAATCCTCTCGTTTTTCAATAGCTAGGCATGGCGATTTTGTTCGAGATAGGCCGAGCGACTCAGGCTAAGCATAGTACGACTATCATGTGAGATATACCACCAAGTTCTATTCTACAAATTATTACGATTTGCGCATGCTATAGTATCCCATATAGTGTTGCTATTACAAGGAAATTCGATTTGTTTTGAGGTAAACCCCAGGTTTTGTTTCCAATACACTAACTTGAAATGCAATACACTAATTAGCGACCAATGCTGTTGGCTCTGGATACATTTTTACTGTATTTTTGTCGTAACGATTTTTAAATCGTAAGTTAAAATTGTGATATATTTAATTTTGAGAATTACAATTATATAAAGGAACACAAATAGCCAATTCACCTAAAATCCAGATGCTTGTATTGAATATTCGATCACACGTGTATTTCACAATATGCATATGTAAACTTTCTTTATCTATGTCAACAATAGAATATTGATTTCACCAACGGAGTATGGAGCTATGAAAAAAATATTTATAATACAGGGTGTTGACACTGTGCAGTGCACACTGGTTCGAATCCGAACGGTTCTGATTTTTTCTCTCCTTTAAATATTATAATGCCAGTTTGTCTGAGCTCCATTTCTTTAATAATTAATTAGGTAAACCCAAATATGGAGGTATCCAAAAGTATGCTAATTAGAAGTTCAACGAATCAGAATACGATCCTGGTATCCAATTCTATGCAAATGAGTTGAGGGAGGTTACGTGAACATGTACACTAATTCTGATCTAGCTTTACTAAAAGATCTTTGTTTAAAACGAGTATTAACTTTTTAGACACAGATTATAGGCCTATATTAAATATTATAAATATTATAAATAAATAAATAAATAAATAAATAAATAAATAGGCCTTAAAGCCATATTATAACATTTTTTTACACGATTAAATTGTACTTTATTAAAACAATATACCCTGCAAAAATCAAGACTCTAGGTGCTGTAGTTTTGTCAAAATCCGTGATTTTGAATAAAACGCCGGAATCCGCGCTTTATTATTACGATGGAATTATTAGTAGAACGCATACACGATGTTCATAACACACAGTACGTACACAGCGTGCGGGACGGTGATATACACAACAAAGGGTCGCCCCACAACATGACCGAAGGAGTGGTACGTATATTGGCGACATGTGCGCTGGTAGTAAATTCCAATTTTCTTTGCTTTGCCGTATTTGTTCGGCTCAAAAATAAAAGGGGATATATCTGACAGTAAAAGCTAACATTTTATGGCAAAGAAATGCTAATCTATTTTGTTTGAAAATGTTATAATATAAAAACACAAATAGGTCTAATAAACTTGTAATAAAATTTTAACTCACAAAGTTTCATCTAAAATTATTTTAATAGGCCTACTTTCATGAGAATTTTTTTTTATATTTTTTTTATTGAAAAACATATAAATATGTTTTTCAATAAAAAAAAATCAGACATTAAATAAACAAACAAACAAACAAACAGACAAATAAACAAATTAAACAAATCAAAAAGATGCTGGGAATAAAGCCCCGGAATGAAGCACTGAAATTTTACTTCAGAAGAGAATTGACTATTTTTACAAACTTAGTTTTGTATTGAAGTTTTTTTAATTTAAATTTTTTAAATTATCTATTATTTTCATCTTTTCATTATAATTTATAATTTATTCCAAAGTAAATCAATCAATCAATAAATAGGCCTAAACTAAGTATCTCCAGTATCAAAATTGTAATAGGCCTACATATTTCAAAGACATTACACAAATTGGCCACACGATAAGGCTAATGAAATGAAATGATTAGTCACATTTTTTCAGTGAAATATGAGGTCATGATTTCATTATTCATTATTTTGGAAAATTTCATCATTGTCAAAAGTTTCGATTATATGGCTATTACCTACATTATACAGACATTTTGCAACAGATTGAGAAAAGATTTTAATTTGTTTTTATTTAAATTTAAAACACATTTTGAGAATTTCAATTTTGATTTATATTTCCATCTAAATTTTCAGATAATTTATTGACTTTTATATGAAAATAATGAAAGTTTTGGTCAAATTGAAAAAGTTATGAAGGCGGGTGACGGGAAACTAATAATTTCATTTCATTAGCCTAATCTCAACAGAAATTAAGTTCTAAATTTTATCAAGGATTCTCGAGTAATAAATAATAATGATTTTATCTCAACACGATTGCTCCATGGAAGGGCCTCACAGAATCTCATTAATATTCATAACCTGCTCTTCGTGGTGCCTAAAAGTGCTTCCGGTTCCTGTAAATGTAAACAAAGTGATAAATGGCACATGATAAGGTAGGTATTAAAGCTTAAATTAATTAATTCTTCTTCCTATAACAGCTGTACCGGTACCTCGATTTCCGAGTATTATCGCAGGCATAACAACTAGCAACAATATTTGGTTTTGGTTCCTTCTGAATATTCCAAAGAATAGTTTTAACGGTAAACTGGACAAATGCTGGCATGGCTGGAGGTGAGTCTTAATTAGTCCGAATAATCAGACCCAGAACAAAATATTAATTTCTGACATGATCTTGTACTGGGTCTGAACTGTTTCCATATGAAATCTTGATGGCAAATTGGACAATAGAAGCACATGGTTCTACGTGACAGCTTTTTAATCCCTATTCAGGTTACGTGAATCACGCTATTGTGGACCATCCTTCTGATACTTTAGTGTTTGGACACGCGGAACGGTTTTTTGTCTACCTCTCTGTTTGTAAACAAACCAGGAGGTCGAAAAAATCCTCCTCGCCGAATCTGAAAGTCAGCGTAATAGTACGGCACTAAGTCTTAATGTTAAGGGGGCACACAGGATCACTCAAAGTCAGAAATTTTAGACATTGTTTTGTATTGTATCTTTAAAAGTAATGATGATAAGTACATAAAGTATACATTTTCAGAAAGGAAATGACACAAGGTTTTTCAAGCGTTTTTTTGAAGACTTCTGCTTTTAAAAATCATAGTTTTTGAAAAGCGATCAAAATTGACTTTTTTCAATGACCAAAATCTGGGATATTTTAAGGTATATTTTAAAACTTACCTAAATATCAAAATTTGATGAAACATTTCATGATTTGTGTTCTAAAGAACACAAATCTGAAAGTGTTTTCTTAAATTTTGAATTTAGAGTAAGTTTTATGGCGGAAAAATATGGCATCAAAAAATCAAATTAGACTTTTTCTTTTTCAAAATCTGGGACTGATTTTGCAGTAAGTTCAAAGCGTTAGTTGGATTCAAAAATGTGTCATTTCCTTTCTGAAAATGTATACTTTTATGCATTTATCATCATTACTTTTAAAGATACAATACAAAACAATGTCTAAAATTTCTGACTTTGAGTGATCCTGTGTGCCACCTTAATTCAATGCATTGAAATCGAATTGAATTAAAATGAATTTTGGGCGATTTTCATTTCAATGCATTGGAATTGAATTGGAATCGAAATGAGTGGGCTTGGGCATGAATTGAATTGGATTGGAATTGAAATCATCGTGAGCAATGAAGAATTGAATTGGATTGGAATTGAAATCATGTTGAGTGATGAAGAATGAAGTGGAATTTAAATGAAATTCAGCTTTGAATTTCAATTCAGCATTTCAATTCACAAGCAGATGTCTGTGATTCCAGATCATTCCATCTGTAAAAAGTGCCCTTCCCCCGTTATGAATTCTGATATACTTCCAGGTCTATAGACACACAAGAGACACACATTAAAAACTTTTGGCACTATAATCATAAAGCCCCTATTTTTCTCAAGTTCCTAATTTTTATGCTCAAAAGTCATTGTACATTTGAACAAATTGTGAGAAAACCATTAAAGAAAATACTTATATCTTTGACAGCTTTTTTCACACTTTTTCAAAAGTACAAGGATTTTGGTGTAAAATCCTAGGAGGAGCTGGAGTCAAGTAGAGGCTATCTAATAGTATCAAAACCTTGATTTTTGACATCTTTGAGTTCAGTGTGGGACAGGGTCCCATTATCGATTGTACCACACACCTGAAAATAATGTGCATGGTGGACAAGGTGGACAAATATTAGGAAGTCAGTCACCTCAGTGAGAACTAAGATGTTCCAAAGTTTCATAAAATAGGACCCAGAGGTCAAGGATCACTCGCATTGTTTGCATGTGAAAAGCATAGGCATAGATCCGGGGGATAAATAAATCCCCCAATATTTTGCCAGGAAGAGATGGTCCATTAAATCATCCCCCAACCAATGTTGACGCCTGTATGTGGGTTTCTGACCAAATTAACCTCATATTTGGCCATTTTAGCCCCAAAAGTGCCAATATATTCCACTTCTGCATCATATTTTAGCTTCAATATGGCACAAATTTTTGCGCACTTCGTGCGCATTTGTACCATGAACTTATTTAATCGCCATAAGGTGCTGGATTCACTATGGCTATGCTTGAAGAATCCCCCCCCCCCCATGTCAAAAAGAAATCTATGCCACTGGTGAAAAGTGAGTTAACATAACAATAAAGTATCTGAAATGCTTTTATAACAAGTAGTGTACTTGACTTTGACATTGTGTTGCTGACTCAAGGGATCCAAAATGAGCGTTTATTGCGTTTTCGACAGTATTTTTTGTGGGACATGAGAGCACCTCAGACCTATCGAATTGCATTCTGAATACGAAGAATGTCTTTCTGATATCAAATAATTTTCATTTTTGAAAATCACAATATAATACAAATTTTATGACAAATTATAAAAATTTGATATTTTCAAATTTTGATATATAACAGTCCTCGAAGTAAATTATATAAATCTAATGTTATATTCTTAAAGTGTATTTAGCTAGGAGGAAAAGCCGACGGTCAATTGAAAATTTTGACCTTTCATATTGAAGATATGGATTTTTTCCCCAAAAGACCTAATTTTTTTGGTGTTTTGGGAAAAAAATCGATATCTTCAATACGAAAGGTCAAAATTTTCAATTGATCGTCGGCTTTTCATCCCACCTACATACACTATAAGTATAAATCATCAGATTTCTAAAGATTACTTCAAGTACTGTTAAATATCAAAAATATCAATTTTAATGATTTGCCATAAAATGTGTATTAAATTGCGTAATTTCAAAAATCAAAATTATTTGATATCAGAATGACATTCTTCGTATTCAGAATGCAATTCGATATGTCTGATGTGCTCTGATGTCCCAAAATAAATACTGTCCAAACGTTCATACCCCAGCCCTCAAGTATTATAAAATTGGTAGTAAAATTTAAAACATGCACTGCAAAAACAGTGTCTAGATAAAACACCATTCTAGACACCATCAAGCTTGTCCTCAATTTGTAATCTTGTCTAAATGCTAAACATGTTTAGTAATTTGAAGCCTTGTGTTTAGATATTAAACACCTGATGTTTTGAAGTTTGACATTTGTGTTTAGATTTTACATGTGTTATACAAATCGAGGGCAAAAAAGTTCAATCTCTAGACACAGTTTTTGCAGTGTGCCTTTGGTCAAGTAACACAAACTGCAACTGTATTGGAATTGGAATTGAATTGGAATTGAAATGAATGCTGAGAATTGAATTGAAATTGATTAGCTGTTAATTTCACTGCATTGGATTGGAATTGAAATGAAATGATTTTAAAATTGAAAAATTGAATTGGAATCGAATTGAATTAATTCTAAAGCAAGGTGGATTGAATTGGAATTGAATAGCAAGACTCTGGGTGTAGAAAGAATTGAATTTGAATAGAATTGAAATCAATTTTCTGGAGTGAAATAACAATAGTCTGGAGCAGTTGTTGTACTGTAATTTGTAAATTTCGAACGTTTTGAGGACTTTTTCTCAAGTTGTAGCAGGTGCCATAGGCAGATCTATCTTTATTTCTGAAAAATGCAGGAGTTTTGTTAATTACTCCCCTGCTTAATAAGGAGCTCGCATTTTTAAAACCTGTCTTTAAAACTGAATTTATACTCGAACGAAACGCTTAAAGTGATGGGCAATCGCCGAATTTTGCGATGCATCGCGGCGATAACGATTGCAGATGACAATTAAAATATTCTAAATGCCACAAAATACATTTTTAAAACATCAGTTGCTGTCAATAATTATATTGCTTTGAATTCATCACCAAAAAAAGTTAATAATCGAGAAAGGTAAATTAATTAGCAAAATAATAGATCCAGTTGGTTGTATATGATTGGTTGACGCATTCACGTGTCAAGTGATATCGCTGGGAATGTTGAGATTTCTTCAACTTGCAAAAGCGATGTCGTTTTTGCGGCGCTCTGGCAATGTACATTTTAACTGTAAGTAAACACTGAGCATGCGTGAGAATCGCTTTTCTGCAAAATCGATCGAGTATAAATTCAGCTTAAAACACAGGATTTCAAATATTAACCCTGTGAGAACTATACATGCCGATTGGCCAAAAGAAGTTTTCAATTCATTATCAATTGGACCAATCAGCAACATTGTTAGAATAATTTCGCCACACACAAAAAAAAAATTGGGGTGAATTATTTGCATAGCTCCATTCTGAATTATGAATTTATCACCTTTAATTGTTCAATCTAATATCTATAGCATGTTTTTTGTTGTGTAACAGAGCAGTAGGCCTAAGTATGTCTATACTGGTCAGTAGGAAACTTATTACTTTTGGACGTATGTAATTATTAGTCAGAATAATCAGACCCAGAACAAAATATTAATTTCTGACATGATCGTGTAGGCCTACTGGGTCTGAACTGTTTCCATATGAAATCTTGATGGCAAATTGGACAATAGAAGCACATGGTTCTACGTGACAGCTTTTTAATCCCTATTCAGGTTACGTGAATCACGCTATTGTGGACCATCCTTCTGATACTTGTGTGTTTGGACAAGCGGAACGGTTTTTTGTCTACCTCTCTGTTTGTAAACAAACCAGGAGGTCGAAATAAATCCTCCTCGCCGAATCTGAAAGTCAGCGTAATAGTAGGCTCACGGCACTGTGTAATTATATACATAAAACATGTTTTGATTTTTTGTAAATACATGATAGGATTGCTACGACCTACGTCTAGCATTTCAGTGGTCTCTTTTGACACTATCATGGGGTATAGAAGTTCTTGGAATAAAAAAAATAATAAAAAAATCAAATAAAAAAACTGCAGCGCCAATAAAAGGATTAGGGATTAATCTAATGTGATAATCACAACCAGGCACATGTAGCTTCCACGAGTGCAGAGACAGAGAGAGAGCCCATCCAGGCTCAGTGCACCTTAAGGGCACACAACTATGAATCAACTGGCGTAACTACCTCTTTCTCTCTTTTTGTTTTTTTTAAAAAAAAAAAAAAAAAAGATCACTTTCCTCACAAGGAAGTGAGGATAACACTACTAAACAACTACTACTAACAACTGACTTGCAGAAACCAATCTAACAGCTTATGTGAATGAAGACACTGTTGGTTTAGAACACTCAAAATAGGCAATGTGCCAACAGTCAATAACATCAACAGTTCAAGAGTCTTTTTGTCTGCAATGACAAACTGACATTCAACATGAATGTAAAATGGTTCAAAGTTTTAGAATTCCAAATGACATACGTAAATCAGTTCAAAGTTCAATGAAGTGACCATATAGGAGGACACCGATGATGGATTAATGTCATAGTACACAGTGACCTGTCCATTTAGTTTAACACATAGTCTTACAGGTGCTCAGGAAGTTTGTGAGGCGCTGAACGCCTTTGTGTGAGCAATGGTGGCATGATCTCAGGGCCAACCATACTAGCTTGGGGGATACTTTCACTAACCTCACTGCTGTTACCGGTACATGGATTAGACTGTGCAACCAAACCGGAGGTATTGCTGGAGCTATGACCGCTATCGCGCAAGGGATCGCGAGGATCTGACTCAGAACTGGGGTGTGAGTGATTAGCATTCCTGGGCAGGGGGTTACAAGTAGCAGGTGTGGACAACTCGCCAGGTATGAAAGGAGGCTCTGGAGGAGTACATTCAGGGACCACTTCAACAAACTCGGAATCCTCGGTGGGTGGAGATGACTTGGGAAAGGGACGAGAATCCAGGTCAGGATAATACTGGACCTTAAAGCACTCAGATTTCTTGATACGATAAGAAGTATTCGAAGCTGAGAACCCACAAATTTATGGATGTTGCACCATGGGCCTTCGATAGTAGTGACTAAGTAGCGATCTCTAGCATGAGATTTCTTGCGATCTGAGTAGAGGTAGACAAGATCACCAACCTCCAACTCTGCTGCTGGGGAGGCAGAGGCTAATGGGGCCTTTGAATGAGCACTGTGTGGGTGGTTGGCTTTTCGCAAGGCATGCTGGGCCTGAATCATTTGACAATCAGTGAAAGGAACCTGCTCATTGGTAAACTGGTCTCGCTGAAACCACATCTCACGGGCTGAAAGACCTCGGGATCTGATGCGAGTATTAAGGGCTGCAGTAGCAATGGCAAGTGATAATGCGGTAGCGGACCACCTGTAGAATCTTGTCTGAGCAACTCATCTTCAAGCTCACGAATGGCTTTCTCAGCAACAGGATTCTTGTTATTATTTTTAATACGACCGATCTCAACCGATAGATGGTAACGTGTGAGAAGTTTGTCATTGGCGAGTCGAACAAACCCTGGTGCTGGGTCAGTACGAATGACTGCAGGGGGCCATCAAGTGGGACGAAGTTCAATGCACAATTGAATCAGGGCATCACGCAAGCGTGCCATGTTGTTCATTCTCGACAATGCAAGAAGCTGTGTAGGACGTTGAGGTTTCGCGCAGCACAAGGACTAGCTGGCGGCTACGCTTCAGGATATCAGCTGCAAAAGAAATGCCAACTGCATCGGGAGGGTCACTTGAGGACTGCTCGATCAATGTCTTAGGGGCATTGGACAGAGAAGCACACTGGTGACAAGTTGATGTCACTTGATCAATAGCCTTGTCCATATCAAGAGCATAAAAGTAGCGCTGGGTCACCAAACTGAGCTGATGTTTGGAGGGATGGTCAAGTTGGATGTGCAGGGCAGTGAGAAGACCATTTAAGACCTGTCTGGGAACAACAATACAATCGCGAGTTGGGGACAATGGTTGATCACGACGAACAACAAGTAGGCCATCTCTAGCGATAGATGCAACCTGCAAATAGCGCTTCACATCTTTGACAGAAGTAGCTTTCTTTGAAGGGCGAGTGCCCTGAACTAGATGAGCATGTGTTCGTCGCAGGTCCGGGCATTCCTGCTGAATAGCATGCCAGGCTGCTTTGCTGGCAAAGGGGAGCTTAGCTTTCCCGGACAGGATGTCATGTGCGGAAACACGAAGGACAGTTGCTTCCTCTTCACGTTTGATAAAGGAGCATATTTGACAAGTGGGCTCAGTGCAGTCAGGGGCATTACGACTAGCAAAGTCTGAGGGGTGTTAGCTGATCCTGCAAGATGACGAACAGATGCTTGGAAACGACTGACAGTGGAGAGGAATGTGGACACGCGAGGACTGGCTGAAAACTCACCCCGGCAGAGCTTTTCATATGCCTGAACACAAGGTTTGCTGTCAGTGAGGATACATGTCTTGTGTTTGGACTGAATAACATAGGGACTGAAGTGCTTGGTGGAGGCAGAAATAGACAGCGCCTCAATTTCGCAGGGTAACCATGTTGGCTGTCGATCACGCAATTTAGCACTGAAGAACCCGGCGAGGAAGAGTTTGTCATTGCGGAAATATACAATGTCGACCCAATGCTATGTTTCTTCACGGATCCATCAGTAATGATCCAAAGCTGATCATTGGGATGGGGAAGTGTGACTGCCCTAGCGGAAGACAGTGCTGCTTGAGCCTTGTGAAAAGCAGTATGCAGACTATCAGACCATGTAAGCTCTTCAGTTGATTGGTGCCCTGCAATAGCATCATCTAATGGGGCTACCAGACTGGCACAATTCTGAATGACACGGGCCAGAACCTTGTATGCACCGATGAAGGACCGCATGCCACCAACTTTGCTTGGAGGCGAGCAGCTGGAAAGTGTGGCGATGCTATGGGGCTGGCACAAAGGGTTCCATTTGACCAAATCCAACCCAGAATTACTGTCTTTTGGGGGCAAATCACTGTTTTGGAAGCAGAAAGACGTAACCCAGACTTAGACAAAGCTTGCAAAACTCGACGCCAATTCTCAACAAGTTCATCCACAGTATTACCACCACAGTACAAGTCATCAGCGAGTTTTGCTACGACACCTTTCTCTAAGAGGTCACCAAGGACACGACACATCAGTTCCTCAAGGGCTGTTTCAGAACCTGGCATACCCATGGCACACCGTGTATACACACGCACCCCCACGAAAGGGAGTTGCAACACCACAGTATTTCATGGACTCATGGGATAAAGGGATTTGGTAGAAAGCACTAGTCAAGTCAGTGGCAATCAAATACTTCCATTTGGCAATTGAACGCAATGTTGAGTCCACATTAGGCATTAGAGAGGGTTGTGGCTTGCTATATCTACCGACATCAGCAAATGCAGTAACCAGACGAAAGCCTCCATTAGGCTTCTTGACAAGAAAGGACGGGTTAAGGTATTCGACACACACACCGACATCTTCAGGTCTAGCAAAGACGCCTGCTTTTTCAAGCTGATCAAACTTTGATTGCAACTCTTGGAGTTTATCCTGTGCATACAATGGGAGCGACCTTTGCGTTGGGGGGTTGGACCGGTCCCATATTAACCACAGATTTGAAAGGGCCGACAGCACCATTGTAACCTGGGAAACTAGGGTCAAAAACCTCATCGTACTCATCGAGAAGACTGCGGAAGTTGGATTGCTCACAAGTGCCAAGTATACCATCTGGGTCAAGGGCAACAGCAGCTGAGTAGTTAACCGGTGAACTGGGCTTTGGGACATTGACTGATGCTGCTGCAGCAGTGTGTGATGGCTTAGAAGTTAGTGATGGTGAAAAAACAGTGTGTATCTGGCCAAGATGTTCATGCTTTCTGATGACAAGTGGCACACCAGTATTGTTGGGAATGCGAACCCTGCCTGCAATACTTGTGATTACATCAGGCTTGGGCCAGGCTTGTTTGGGCGGTAGGAACCTACCGAAAGCGGGGTATCAACACGGGCTCAATGGCAAAAGTAGCATCTGATTCAACGATGTCTGCAGGGAGATTTACCTCAACGTATGAGCCTGGCCATATGGTAGTGTTTTGAGAAGGTCCACGAAGTATATGGGCACGACGAACAGTGTGCTGGGATTTGGGGCTCTTGTTGGCGCCATAAGTGATAATTGTACCATCTGTCAAGATGATTTGGTTCTTAGCAGGGCTTAATTGCGACATCATTGCATTTCATGAAGGGAATACCTGCAAGGATTTCTTCGTCAAGGTCTCTAACAACTAGACCTTTAAAGACAAAGGAGTGTCTGTCACGAGTAAAGGTGAGGGTTGTTTCCCCAACTACCTTAAGAGGGATGACCCATCAGCTTGACGGGCAGACTGCGAACTCTGATGAATGGGGCATCCTAATCGTTGGACAGTGTTTTCGCGAATGAGATTACCAGTGGATCCACTGTCAATGGTGATGCGGACCGCATGGTGCTTGTGGAATGCATCTACATAAGGAGACTGATCAACATGAATTCGCAGCGCTGTCTGAACATTGGGCTGCGCACTAAGGTCAGATTGGTCAACAAAGGCGCATGCTAAATCTGAGTCGCTGTCACAATCATCAAGGATGTTAAGCTGACGTGCGCGGGCCAGGTATTTTCTGTCCTTTTCAGGGAGGTACGAGCACTCGCTTAAGAAATGCGCATGGTCATGCCGACCAGCTTGCTCACACAGAGGGCAGGATTTACCAAATGATTTCTTAGCTTTCAATTTAGGCATCGGTCTACGCTGACTGCGAGTGCGCATGCTGCGAGCAGCATCGTTTGAGCTCAGCTCATCCAGGAGCGAATCCAGAGCTTGAGAAATTTCGGCTTTGATAGAAGCCAAGGTGCGGATCTTAGCTCTGTACCGCGTCGCTGCTTTACTAATCGGGCAGATCAGGGTTTATAAGACGCAACCATGTTAACACTACAAAGTTTTCGAGTGTAGGCGTAATCTCCTCATCTTCATCGATGACTTGGTCATGGTGACTGATGCCGCCTCCTTCACGCATGAGGTTGTCTTCTGTGAATGCTACTAGACGCTGGTACAAGTCCTCTGGCCGTTCATCAGGGCCAAGGGTAATATTGTTGAACTCTAGGAAGTGGCCACCTGTTGTTTGGAAGCCAAAATGGAGACGGATGGCTTGCCATATCTTTTTCAGGCTGGTGCAGTTTTTGAGTATTGTATTTCGTGAGATAATTGGACAATAGTTGGCTATTTGTCCAAGCATTAGCTCTAATGCAGCATTTTTCTGGACTGCTGTTTTCCTTTGGGCTTCCTGTATGTCCTCACCGTCGTTAGTGAGACCTCGAAGAGGGGAAGTTTTTGACTTTTTGCCCCATACCGCTCCTTCAACCAAGTAGGGAGAAAAGCTTGGGTCTAATGACAGTGTATACTGGAGGTTATGCACTTATCAAATGCAACCCCGGCCCCTGGGGACCCGGGGATGGCCGGGTCGTGAGCCGTGGATTTTGGGTTTAAAAGTTCAAGTCCCGGGTAAACACCGGCCAGTCCCGGACCCACCCGGCAAAGCTCTCAGCCACTCCCGGCCCTCCGGGCGAATATCCGATGCAAACCGATACAAACCCGGGTATTCCTCGGCCCAAGTTCCCGGCCCTGAGCATCGGATATAGGCCTGGATCTTAATATGGTTTTAATATTGCGGCAATCTTGTCATGCGGGCTCAAAATTCGGCAGGTATGTCTTCAATGGACTGCCAAGCTCTGGACATGCAGGGTGGATTCAAAGCGCTTCACATATAGGCCTACATGTGTGTTCCATTGTAAATACGTCAGAGGGGATCCTGTGTGCCATCACTATATTTAATATGCATGCTTGTTTTAAATATTACGAGGCATGAAAGGCGGGTCGGAAAATGCCGGGAATAAACCAGGAATGTTGTATTGATGTAGGACCTACATGTAGGTCTATGATTAAAACATCAAAGATATGAAAGAAACAGATCACAGCATTTACATCTGTCCAGGATACGAGTGGCGAATGTTCGATCTTCGCATTAACATTTTATGCACATAATATTATAGGCCTATTTATGATTTTTTGATGTCAATACAAAAACTTCAATTATAATGCGGCTATTCTGTAAAGGCCCATAACCCCATTCAAATAGGCCTGTCTTGTATCTTGTTTAAAATCAAATGACCACCTATCAAACTTTTGGCGCACATACTATTTTGTTTCACCAGGTTGTCATTTTGGATATTATTTAAAACATCCTTTCAACATCCTTCCAACATGAAAATATAATATAGTTTTGAAAATCTGTATATTAACACAAGACATTGGATTCAATACCTATAATTATTTTTTTAAAGAAGAAAAATACAGCTCTTTACTCTGGGCGGGTGGTTTAAAACTTGTCCATGATACGGGAGTGGCGAATGCTCGATCTTCGATCTTTGCATAAACATTTTAAGCACATAATACAGTGTGGGCCAAAAACAACTTTACCCAATTTCAGAGGGTGGTTGCTCGAATTATAGAAGAGCTGTTCATGATAATGTTACATATTCTAAATGTATATCTTTCTAAGAGTATGTGATGGAGAAATGAAAGCAAAAGAAGCTAAATTAACAAAATGGTGCTAGTTTTACGTCCGAGGGTCAAAAATCACTTTGTCCACACGTAATTCAATGGGATTTAATTGTCCGATTAGTAAGAGTAAGGCATACATATGCGTTAGGCATACAGGTAATTAGTAAACACGTTTGGCTTGTCTTTGAAAAGTGATGATTGTTTTATATGCATGAACTGATGAAAGAAATACAATCGATTTTAATCCCCATTTACTTGTCATGTACTCGACTTCACTCCTGTCATTGACCAACACTTAGCATAAAAATTACACAATTAAAAAGGTTTCATCTGGCGCAAGTTTTGAATTTTAAATAGGTCTTCATGCAATTTGAGACTGCGTGGCTTATTTCTAAATAGGTTTGCAAGGTGTCAAGATAAGGAAATTCACAACACAAGAGGGGACTTTTATGGCAGAGGTATACTTAAGAACAGAAAGCTTTTTGGAAGTGCAGCGTCAAATTTCGGATTCGTTTCCCGAACGTAAGAGTCCCGCCAAAACCTACCATAACTCTACACATGAACAACTACTGATGAATAGATGCAAATCACGGAGCGGACGTCCAAGAACTGACCGTTAAGCTGCAAATATTGATGCGGTTCAAAGGGAACTTGCCGCTAACCCCAGAGTCAGTTGTCGACGCAACAATTTGCCGGCCGAATATACCTCGAACGCAAAAAGTTCAAACTTTCTTGTAGATAACATTTGACAAAAAAAATCAAAAATATGACACAAATTGAGGTCTGAGGTTACAATTGCTTTTGCGCATATTTGAAGAGAATTGTTTTTATATCTTTGCAGCATGAAAGCTGCATATTATGACGAAATATCGTAGCTTGAAATTTAAATTGTTTGTTTGATTTATTTGGTTGTGTTATATAAAATTGCTGAACAAATTTGTGCGTATGCTGAATGGTTCTCATTCTCTATCGAACTCGATATTGCAAGTGATGCGATGCGACATCTAGTAGGCCTTCGCGTGGACAAAGTTAATTTTGACTCTTTGATTTAAAACTAGCGTCACGTTTTTAATTTAATATATTTTTGGATAGTTTTTTTCACCAAATACTCTTAAGAAAATGTTCTTTATGAATATGTGAAAACTATTTGAAGCAGACTTTTCAATTTTGAGATATGAACCTTTTGAATTGGGTAAAGTTGTTTTTGGCCCACCCTGTATTATAATAAATAAAATACATTTGGCATAAATAAGCATATAGCAGGCTCTCGTTTGGACGTGCATGTCATGAAGCCAGTGAGGTCTGGTTAAACATTAGAGGCCCGCTAAATAGCAGATACATGGCCTGCTGCAAAATTTGGAAACAACACCCAAGATTTTGTTTTTAAAATGGATTTATATGAACAGTAACATTAATGTGGCGACTCAGTTGATTATTAATATACACCCACGGCTCAAGCACGGCAAAAGTGATAGGATTACCCGGCCCATAAATGCGGGCATCACTACTAGCAAACCACGGGCATGTTCACGGCCCATTTTACTGGTTGGAAAACCCCGGGTAAGGTACGACATAATCCCGCCCTCGACCTGGTAAAGTCCGGCCCAATTTCCCGGGTTTTGGCCGACGTCAATTCTTCTACCAGTCCCGGCCAACATCCGGCTCCCCCCGGGACACATTTTGAGTCAATCCCGGGTCACATGATGTCAAGTCCCGGACCATCCCCGGGTCCCCAGGGGCCGGGGTTGCATTTGATATGTGCATTATGTTTCCAGCTTTCAAATGAGTTTATTGTTTCGTTCTTTGTTAGAGGCCATTGCTTGGCGCACGATGTGTTGTGGCCATTGCTGATTGTTTTTACACTCGTGTATGTGAACCAGAATAAAAGCTAATATGCAGCCTTGTAGGCTTAAGCTTACTGTTTTAAGCTTACTGGTCGCTCACAGTCTTGTGAAAGATCACACATTTAGGGTTCAAGATGACCACCAATTTCGTCAGGAAGGTCAGCTGAGAGACTTCAGAGATGACTGGTTTCGGATCCAAGCTGTCACCACGCCAATAAAAGGATTAGGGATTAATCTAATGTGATAATCACAACCAGGCACATGTAGCTTCCACGAGTGCAGAGACAGAGAGAGAGAGCCCATCCAGGCTCAGTGCACCTTAAGGGCACACAACTATGAATCAACTGGCGCAGCCTTGCCCATTAGTTATAATTTGTAAGTACAAAACTATCACTAATTGTGTATACTTCCTGTAGATTCCCATCAATAACACAGTGAGATGAACAGGAGTGACATTACTGATGAAAAACAGAAGAGATGGCAAAAGTGAGTTTTGTTATGCAGAAGCATCATAATTTTGTTTTTGTTTTTCTGTCTTTTTTTTTTTTTTTGGAGGGAGGGGGGGCGGACATAGTGTCGCTTTTACTGGGACATTTATAGCCTACATATGTTTTAAAATGAATGAGGCATGTAAATGATTTTCAATTTCAGACTGTTTTAGCCCAAAATGAAGGTGGATTTTGGTATGGGCCAGTACATGCACAATTTGCAATTACACATACTGGCCCAAAACATAATTACTGGTACATTAAGAGTACAGAGGCCACTTTGTGCTTATAGGGTCCCATGCAGCAGTTTTGGACAAAGGTATATAGCCATGTTAGAATTACCATTAAAGAGCCCTTTGTCGATTCTGAATGTTTGAAGATATGTTAAAAAATGAGTTTTTTTCCTAATTTTGACCCAAAAATGTCAAATATTAAAGTATCCTTATGACTTCAAATGAAAATTGACTGCAACCTTAATTTTTGCTCTGAATAATAGAATACAGGGCATTTGAATATTTTACATGTGAACAAAAATATTAGTACATAATGCCATTGGAGAAGAAATATTTACATTTTGACAAGAAATGTCTATCAATGTATTGAGATGGATCTTATATGTGATTGATAAATTAAAACATCCATCTCTTTATAAATTCAACATGTGGGGTGTGGTGTGATCGAGCAAAATCAGTCGGACATATTCAATTTTCAGTTTCTTATATAGGTTTGTAAACAGCATTTGCAAAGCTACATTTTGCAGAAAACCCCACTGAATTTGGACAACCAGTTCAAAAGATATGAGCAGGTAAAGAGTTTCCAAAACAGGAAACAAAAGGATATTTCCTCAAAATCAATATTTCCGACTTCTGACTGATTTTGCTTGATCACATCACATATACATACATGTGACCCGTTCTGACAAAACCAAGACCAAGTTGCATTTGACATTTCGTGATTTGAATAAAAATATAAGCACAGGACATACATGTAAGCTTCAAAAATATACATTTTATAGCATCAATACTTTTCAAGATATGGATAATTTTGTAAATGATACCTTGATATTTTTTTCAAACTGCTAATCTGAATAGGGATTATCATAGTTCAACTGTCAATTATTGAATAAACCTCTTTTCAATATTAAAGTACTTTGTTTCAGGTTTTGTTGGAGCTGCTTATCTGAGTAATGGGCTATTAGTTTCCTGCTTTACACAGGATTGAATAGGAATTATCATAGTTCAACTGTCAATTATTGATTAAATAAACCTCTTTTCAATTTCAAGGATTTGAAAGTCCACTCAGTCCCAAGGTCAAATACCATGAAATTAAGAATTCCAAAATGTGGTTTTTTTTATGGGAATGCCATCTTTAAAAGAAACTCAAAAATATGCCTGGCGACTTGTTCCGGGTTTTGTTGGAGCTGGTCACATATGTATGACACCTGTAGTATAGGCCTACTTTTTATCATTCTAAAGTTTGTATCCAGTCCATGGAATATAGGCCTATGCTATTTATAACTTTCTTACTTTATTTTTAAAATGATACATTGTACAGTGAGCAAAATGAGTTAAAGCAGAGATTGATCTGTGATGATACAGAAGAATGGCAGAAGAAGGGAGTCCCTTTTGAGGGACTCCATTATATTGGTGGTGTTGACATCTCATTTGTGAAGACCAGTACAACCCAAGCCTGTGCGTCACTTGTTATTTGCAGATACCCGGATATGGAGGTAAGTATTTATAAAGTTCCTGAAGGAACTATCATTTGTAGGTGGTCCGAAGCAGACACTTTTATGGCAGCATGAGTTGTATAGGTGGGGAGGTGTTGGTCAGTCAGTCTGTGGGTGTGTGTGTCAACCATTTGACAGACTTTTGGTTAAAATTTCACATGAAAAATTGAAATTCTGTTCCTAATGTTTCGATGAATCCAAGTGTGTGAAAATATTGGATCCAATTATAAACACTTAAATCACTTGTTAGGAGTGAAATTGTACAAAGTAATGTACACATATTGAGATGTACAAGCTCCAAAGGGGGGAGTGCATTAGATGCATCAACATATCATATCACAGTAGGCCTACATGTGAAACACATTTAAAAAAGAACAAAATTTTTGCTGTTTTTATAACAAAATTATCACTGTTGGAATGTTGGAAAATAGACCCGAATAAATGAATCAACCCTCCCAAAAAATGAATCAATCCTACGCGATTGCAAAAGCACTGCACGTAAACGCATCCCAAAAAGAAAGTATCCAGTTTGATTTTGGTCCATAAGTCAACGATAGGGTCTTAAATCAAGACCTACCAAAAGTATGTTACAGATAAATTTATTCCGCATAGCTTGATACCTCATTTGTCCGAATTGATGCAGAATTGATGACACAGTGACCTTTTAAATGCAATCGCCTCAATTTTAAAAGTTGCAGTAATTTCTATTGGTTTGGTCCTGCTACTCATGGTGCATCAGGCGTCTCACTCAGATCATGCACCGCAGATGTCTGGCAGTCATTGATGCAGCAGGAGAACATACCAGATATTGACTGTGGAGAGTGAAGGGTAAAACATTGAGGAAGGAGTAAGAGTATCTGTATTGAATACAACAAATGAAATGGAGTAAAAAAAACAGTCTTAGTCCGCCTCTGTTATTGTGTACGTATTAAGAATCTTGAGAAGCAGGGAAACCACATCAATAGGGATTACTGCAACTTTTAAAATTGAGGTGATTGCATTTAAAAGGTCATTGTGTCATCAATTCTGCATCAATTTGGACAAATGAGGTATCAAACTGTGCGGAATAACTTCATCTGTAACATACTTTTGGTAGGTTTTGATTTAAGACCACATCTTTGACTTATGGACCAAAATCAAACTGGATACTTTCTTTTTGGGATGCGTTTAGTACACAGAGTGCCATTATATACACAATTTTTAAACACTTAAGGGGGTACTACACCCATTGATTGTTTTTTGCATTTTTTGCATTTTGTGAAGAAATTACAAAAAAAATTGGACAAAGTGGTATGCAAAATGAAGGGCAAATCTTCTCGTTTTATTGGTGGCATCGGTATCAACGTAGCTTACATGCTTTTAAAAGTAGAAGCCAAAAGGTGGTACATCACTGATGATTTAAATTCACTTCATTTTGAAAGCTTAATATCAACGGATTTCGTTAAAATTTTGGATATGTGTTGCTAACACGTTAGGGAAATAAAGTTGATATGTAAAATGGGAATAAGTGGTTCCTGATTTCTTTTATGACTTCATGAACTTGGTGCTCCACAACTATCAAAAAGGAACTGGTTAAAATGCTTCTATTTTCAATGTTGAGCTATATTTTGTATTTTTAACTTGCGACATTATTTCACTGAAACTTAATTAAGCCATAGGTAACAGGTTACCACAACCATACTACAGCAATGTTGAAAAAATTGTATTTCTTGTCACCTATACCACCATATTGGGTAGTTTTCCGTAAGCTTAGCTTTTGTGATTTTGGTAACTATTTTATATTTATTTGTGAAATCCATCTCAACTAGGCATTCTAAATTGTACTCACCATTTACATCCCAAGGTATATTAGTATATCCACCTTGCACTTCTCGATATATATCCAGTTAAAGACAGAATATCAAAATTATTCCTCATTATGATACATTTTGTATCACAGACTCACATGTGTATTCAAAATTGATGCTTAAATTTGACCTGAACCAATTGACCTATAACCTGACATACGGTGACCTAATAGCCTTTTCTTCTCCTAACAACACATCAATAACAACATCAATATCAAATTGACTAATGACTATGCATCTATTGTGTAAGTGTTTATTTAATTTATTCAGTGTTATATATTTTGCAAGCACCACTAGATTTTCTATAGAGAGTATAACAAAGGATTTAATGTATTCTATTCATGTACCCTACTTGAACATGTTGAAAAGAATAAATTATGGTTTGTTATGAAACACGCATCTGAGTTACCAGGATACGGTAAACAAAAAATATATAGGGCTAAAATGACTTACTATACAATGGTTTAAAAACACCTTTTTTATTTTTTTTTTTATTTATTTTTTTATTTTACATGATCCGTGCATATATCGCCTCGCTATAAATGAAAAAATATTTTTTTAGACCAATCAAACCAATATATGGGTGTAGTACGCCCTTAAGAAAATTCCTGCAATTGGTTCTTAGCCGTGTGATACTTGTACACACTATTTGAACCAATCGGAGGTGTATAGCAACAACAAGACTGAATGATTCTAAGCTTTAGGCAATTCCTTGTAAAATGTATATTTAATTTGATTCAAATTTGGTACTTATTATTAATATATTTATTTGAATTGAAGTGTTTGTGAAAGAATGGGAATAAAGGTATTGTTTGTAGCTACTCTCATGCATCTATCATCTCATATAACATGCAACATTGTTTTTGGTGTAAAACAACTCGGCTTATAGCCTTGTTGTTTTACTTAAAATAATGATGTCACCTGTGTTATATGAGACGATAGATGCACAATAACAGCGGCTAAAAACAATACATTTTATTCTCTAATCAATGCACTCCGCATACTTTTCTAACCGCTTTTCTGATTGGCTGCTTTGATATAGGAGTGTATGAAAACGTAATAATTAAGGTCTAAAAAAAGGTTTGATTGCCCTTTTCCGGCCGACCCAAAAAATCCAAAAATCATGTAACTTTTTTAACATTTTGATGTAGTTCTCAGCACTAAATATTGGCGAATATTCACCAATAGACATCAATTGGTCCATATGGCAAGCTGTAGATTCAACAGAATACTTTGGGATCGACCTGCTGACTCAAATAAATTTTGAGCTTAAAGGGCAAACAGACCTTTTTTTTTTTTTGCCTAATGATAAAAATGGATGCTTTATGCCCACTATTTATTGGTTATCTCATCCAATATTTTAAAACTAATTTGACAGCAGCGCTTATTCAATCCAATTTTATGTCATAGGTGAACAAGGGGAACCTTTTGCATAAGACTTTTGTTTTACATGATATGAACAGTTACAATCATATTGCAACCAGAATTGGTTCATATATGGGAACCTTCTTGTATTTGTGGCGTTCAAGGTCACATACCAAGGTCAAAGATTATTTGAGCTCAACTTGTATTAAAGATACCTGTATCATACAGTGTATTTTATAGAGGTTGTGCATGAAATTATTGATTGGCTCCAAACAAAGGATTTGAAATGGCATCATGGCGTTGTACAGTCCATTCAATCAAATGTTGTCATCAACTTATTTGATCGTAGTGCATTTGTTATGTGTGTGAGACGAACTGTCGCGGTAGATGCTTTTGTTGAATGCATTTGAGTAGTCTGCTATATATACATTTTGTATGGTATGATACGGCATATGCACAACCTCTATAATCTATAATCTACAGCCTGTGATTGGTTTATAGTAGCATATATACATGTAATGCCCCTGTCATACAGTGGTACCAGTGAAATTTTGCATTTAACTGAAGAATGTCCCGCTCACATTTTTTCTTTCATAGGTAGTATATGAAGATTGTGATATGGTAGAATTAACAGCTCCATACATCTCAGGGTTTCTTGCATTCAGGGAAGTGGGTTTCTTCTTGAAACTTTTAGACAGATTAAGGCAATCACAATCACATTATATACCGCAGGTGAGCTATACAGTTTTTAGGTCGTCCAAAGGGAAAGACCTTATGGGATCTTGAGTCGTGTGTCCGTCCGTCTGTGTGTCCATGTGGCGGGTGTGTGTCCGTCTGTCAACAATTTTGTAAGGCTTTTTGATCTCATATGAACAGTTCCAATTGCAACCTATTCAAGGTCATATACTGAGGAGAGAGGTCATTTGAAGTTAACTTGTAAATAGGCTGAAAATTGTGTGTGTCCATCCATCAACAATTTTGTAAGGCTTTTTTGCTGCGCTATGGAAACCCTCATCTATTGGTGGTGTTCAAGGTCATATGCTGAGGTTAGAGGTCATTTGAGGTCAACTTGTACATAAGCTGAAAATACAAAATCTGGTCTCACATGAACAGTTCACGTGCACTTACAACCAAACTTGAGCCAAAGCTGCATTATGGGAGCTGAGCTTTCATGTAATGGTTGTGTTTAAGGTCACATAATGAGGTCAAAGGTCATTAGAGGTCAACTTGTAAAATTGGCTGAAAATGAAAAAAATGGGTTTTACAACAATGCACAAAAATGTTTCGCATGAATATTTACTATGTGTAGTGTTCACTACCCATATCTTCGGACGACCTGGCTGGGTCCGCTGTCCCTATTATTTTTACTCAGTCCCACCTTTTACTATCGCTATGGAAAATCTCGGCCCAATAAAATTCAATCGCACAGTCAGTTTCAGGGGGATGCACTAATTTGTTACCTGGGTCTGGTTACATTCATAAAATAGTGTAAACATAACTAAAAGGAGACACTGCTGCAGTGTCGGGGGCACAGTTGTTTGATGGCATGTAAAACTGAGTCATTTTTAAGAAAAGTTGAACAATGATGGCACTATTTATCTAAAACCTTGTTTGCATCTTTACAAGAGGAAGACACTTGTAAAATGGTATTATAATATCTGCAAACAGACTAACAAATGACAAGTGAATTTTCAAAAAACTTTTCATCATGAAATATTAGGTATAACTCATATTTATGGCTAATTTAAATTTATAATATATGTAAATAGCGCCCTCAATTTGCACACCAATGTACAGTTTATTGAACTAAATTTGCCATAAAAAACAGAAAAAGATGACTAATTTGACAAAAATCTATGTTAAAATTGCTGCAAAATATATGCGCATATACAATTTATTAGTGTGATAGCTGTTGGTATTATTCAGGTCTAGAATTGAACATTATAATAATGTTTTGTTAAACAAATTAATAAATGATCACATCAAACAGCTTTGCAGCCGACTGATGATGATGATGAACTAATAATGTGTGGACTATGCTTCAACCTTTCCATATTATCAAAATAATCTGAGCTTGTTTTTTGCTTTGTCTGAAAGTATTTCTTTTTTCAATGCAGGTTATAATGGTGGATGGTAATGGTATTTTACACCCAAGAGGTAAGTTAAGCTTAAAGCTTATTATTTGTCCTTTGTGTTTTTTTTCTTTTTTTCAATATTTTTGTGAGGACAGAAGTAATAGAGGATTCTTGAACGAAAGTGATTCACATTGATAAAGATCTGTGGATAAAGATTGACAAACACATTTATATTTTCACTTGGAATATTGTCAACATTCTATAGATAAATTAATGTTGACTGATGGGGAAAATGATGCACTTAAGTACGCGTACTGCCCAAGTTGACTGGATGCTGTGGGAGTGAATACATACAACAAAAGCATCGATCCTGGTTTCCGGGGGCATCAATACAATAATCATCATGATCCATATAATGAGATTTTAGTTGAGATTTCAAAGCAGACTACAGGTGAGATACGAGTCTCTGATATCTGATGGAGCTGGAGACCATACTGTGGAATTGAATAATAAGTATTTGTTTTAGGACTGATGGATTGGGAGAAATGGCAATTCCATGTTACTCATGATGTTGCACTTTGTTTGCAATTGCCATATTTTCTATACTGAAAGGTTTGACAATATTTGCACACAAGCTTTATTTGGTGCACAAGTCCCTAACCAAACTTTCTATATTATTTGAATTCTATCAACCACACTTCTTTTGCTCATGTTACATTTCTTTAGATGTTACAAAATTCCAACATGCCTTTATTTGAAAATTGTCCTCAAACAGGGAATCTCTTAATATGTTTCATGTACCTAAGGGGTAGTGCAATAATTATGTGTACCCCCTGACAGTTTTTGCAGTTTTGGGACACTTTGCCCTCTGACCTATTGGGAAAATTCAGAAAAATTGGTTTATGTGTGTACAAAATATACTGTAAAATGTTTAACAAGAATAAAAACAAACCCCAAAAAATATTATTATTGAATAAATTAATTATTTAAATATTTTTAATGATAACATTATGACAATAATAATTTATTTAATAATAATTACAGCAATTTTCCAGATATGTCAGAAGTCAAAGTGTTCCAAAACTTCTCTTAAAAAACAGAAGTTACAATGGCGATTGGGCTTATACTGCTGTTTTCCTTGTTTTTGTTTGTTGTTTTGCCAAATTTCCATATTAAAAATACCAACGACAATTTTAATGACTTATCCTTCACTTTTTGGTAACTTGGACTCAGTTTGAATTTGTCTACTCTTTCGCTGCTGGGGTGATCACTGAAACCAACTATCAATACTTTTATGTATGTGGTGTATTTATTTTGTTTGCTTGTTTGTTTTTCCTGTAGGTTTTGGTACTGCCAGCCATTTAGGTGTCCTAGCAGATATTCCATGTATTGGTGTAGCAAAGAAGCTAATGCAGATAGATGGGTTGGAAAAGAATGACCAGCATGCATCTAAGGTAGGGGTCCTAGACTGATGCCTTTAATCTGTCAACATGCAGGTTGATGACTGAGAAACTGATTTTATAAATTCTAGAGCTGAACCGAAATGACTTTTGTCCACCGATCCGATATTGATGTTGCGAATATCGGCCGATATCCGATCCGATCCGTTACCCAGAGGTCACTTCTATAGCAAGTTGTTTATCACCCATGTGATAAGTAAAAATGATCTTTTTTCACGGTCAGGTGCAATTCGAGAGGATCTCATTTATGGTATCAAAAACAGCAGAAATGGGAAAAAATGGTACCTTTATCGCACAGCTGTTATATAGTTGGCAGCCTAGTCAAAAAGGTAGGTAAATTTCCGCACCAATAATGCCAACAGAAAAGAAGGTAAAATTGTTGATGAAATTGTACTCAAAACTCCTCAAAATGTGTGCTTTTTCATTGGTTATTCTTCATGCCTCATGACTGAATGCTAAAGGCTGTTTTAGGTGTGTTCATCCTGACTCATAACAGTAAAATACTTGCTATGGAAAACATAACTGCATAGTATTTGCTTTGGTTATACTGGGGGGGGGGAATGCCCACCTGACAAAAAATGAAACAAAAAGTGCCCCTCTGACAAAAAAATTTCCATGTTTAATATGTACAACAACATCCAAAATTTAGGTTTAAAAAGATGTACAGAACAAAATATTGTAAAATGCAAAATTTTTGCATGCTACGCACACACATTGTCACAATAAAACCCTTTTTATCCTTATCATAGGCGAAAATAGTGTAAAATACACATTTTTTGCACGCTACACTCACACATCATGCCAGTAAAGCCTTTTAGGAAGCTTGAAGACACATACAGTCTCTCTTCTTTTTTTTTTTATTTCGGACATATCTAGGCATTACAGCTGAAATCTAGGAGATAACGCTGACGAAACTTACGCCAGGCACAAGTGACCTGGTGAATGAAGGGGGTCGCCGTAGATAGCTGGTCTGGGTATTTTTATATGACGGGCAAGTGTAGCCGACAATCCCGCGTTACCCTGATCGGAACCACCTGTAAACAAGGTCTTTATCATGGATCATCTGCCCCGCCATTACCAGATGAACTACGGGGAGAGCGGAGATTTTTTTTTTTGTCCTGCGGGGAATTGAACCCGGGACCTCTCGCACCAAAGGCAAAGACCTCTAAAAAACAAAACCAGTATACGCTTGTATGTATGCATCACGCAACTGCAATTTTTTTCATCTATGCCCCAACATATTATTTTGCCCCCCGACCAAGAAAGCTGGCTACGCCCCTGAATCGGTTCAGCCCTAGTAAATTCTGTTTTTAACTTTACCCTCAGAGTATGGGTAGGAACATATTCCACAGAGTTGTGTCCAAGTTAATTGTGTCACTTGCATCTGAAATTTAATACCTATTTTAGATCATTCAGCACACAATCTTATTCGTGGATATCTATATATATTGAAAAATGCCATAAAAAGGATGCTATGATCACATAATACTCCTTTAACATGCACAGTTGATATAGTAAAAAAATGGGATGTAATTAGCAACCTGGAATTGCATATTGAATTGGATTCAAAACAGACACAAGCATATCACACGTGGACTGCGTAAGAGACTAATTTCAAGGTCAATCAAATTAAATGAATGGGAAGAACTATTGCAAAAGTTTTAATATTTTTATCATCAACTAAAAGGTAATTCACCACACCAAATTTGTGACAAACAAATGACATTATTTTAGGTTATAATCTTGGTTTACACACATCAAAATTTGATTTCAACATTGAATAAGCACCACTTTTTGAATGAAAAATTCATAAAGCTCCACTATCAATGCGAGCGGATCATGATGGGGACAGCTGGGATCTGCTGGAATGTGGGTATTTTAAATGGCATAGGAAGGCTCTTGTGGGCCGTAATTCTAATTTATTATGCTGAAAAATACCTAGTTAAACCTAAAATGTGTATCTGGCTTCTTCATGACTTCATGAATCATTGTTCAATAGCTGTTAGTATGTTATGCCTAGAGCTGCTGCTTCTTTTGTTCTTTCTTTTTTAAAGTTTGAAATTTTTTGAATTTATTTTGTGTTTTTTATTTTGCGCCACTAAACTTGCGCTGATGGCCAGTTGAGAATCCCTATAATAGACCATATTTAATTTGAGTCTGTAGGTGTTTATAAGATGAAATTGAATTAAGGAAAGTTAAGTGTACTTCAACTTTTGTGACTTGATTGTCAGAAAACATGCAGAAAATGCATGTTTTTGGCTCTTTTTGCAAGAAATTAGTCAAATAGTGTACATTTTCTTTTATCTCCAGTTATAACTAAATGGATGATTAGGATTGAGCTATGTTTTATTTGACAGAACTTGATAATTTATTGTTTTAACCAAAAAAAATTAGTGCTGTATTTTTCTGGAATGGGGAGTAAGCATGTTGCCCATGGGGGTCGACAATAAGTGAGGGTGCGTTAGGCCTAACAAAAATAAAGTTTCCTGTAACCCGACCAATCCTGCAAACATTACGTTTTGTTACCTGGAGAGATTTGACCATGTCTCGCCACCTTTTTTCAATCAAATCGATGATAATAACTGTAGTGAGGGATCAACATTTAACCACAAATCGCCTCAGGCAAAACTCACTCCCTGGGAACTAAATACCAGGTCATTTTTATTGTAACTCATTGACCCATTTGTGTTATATACTGCCTTGTGATCTGGTCAACTCATTGACAGAATCTGAACCTCAGAGAGGAATTCAATTTTGGATTAATTCTCTCCAACGTAATGAAAATGTCAAAATATGTCAAGTTAAGCAGGTTGACAGAAAGAAAAAAATTGAATGAAGGGGAATCAGTTGGTTTGCTGTAAGAAAAAAAGCATGAAAAAATCAGACTACATACTACTCCACATATAAACATTATTCTAGCTATATTTATAAACCTATATTCTTTCAGAATGAATAAAATAAAACCATAATCTTTTCAGGATCAGGTGGGTTTATGGTCGGAAAAATACGAAATACGATTGTACAAAAACAGATTTAAAACTAAGAAAGGCGTTACCTAGTCCTTAGATAATTGGAATAAATAAAACAGTTCTTTTGTTACAGCTAGGGCATCCAAATTTAAAAGTCATTTTATCATCATGACCTATATCTGGCTAAGATTCAAGCTTTCTATGTAAACAAGTGTGAAAGGCACTTTAAATCCTCGCTTTAAAAAATAAAATATGTTCTGAGTGGAAAGTGTGCCTGCCTTGTTAAAATGCACCATATACTGGTGAAGATGGATAAAGTTCTTTGATATAATCACATGGGCAAATTTGTCCACATGGCATTGTTTACTACACAGACAGGTTAAAATGCCACTGTCACTTCTTTCAACACACTCTTTGAGTATGTGGAGTATGTGGCATAACTGCCTGCTCTTGCGTCTACCAGGAGTTTTGATAAGATAATCTACTTCACCCACTTTCGACTCTACATGTACCTCACATGGGCTATGATATCTGGCTTGTAATGGGTGTCCTGGGTACTAGAAATTTGTCACCTGGTTTTGAACACTCTTTCTCTAGCATGTTAATCATACACCATTGTTTCATTTTGGCCTGACCCTGTTTCCAAGAAAGTTTTCTTTGGCAATATCAGTTGCTCTGTTAAGCCTATGCTTAAAGCCAGCTGTGTACTATCATACAATGCATGTAGTAAAAGTGCCATAACTTTTTAATTATTTGCGTAAGACATACAAATAATACATTTTTTGAAACACAAGACATCGGTGAATCTTAATATAAATACAGATTTGTTGTAAAAACAACAATTATGAAGAAAATCACAAAAAAGTGACAAATTTCTTTTTGGTACATCATAACAAAAAAACACTCTTTCCAAGTTTTTTTTTCATAATCTTGAGACTCCATTCCAGAAAATGGGTTTTTTTTTTAATTTTTTGATATTGGCCTTGTTTAAATTTTTGGAAATAAGGGCCAAAAACTTTTGCATTTTATGGCATTTTTCAACTTTTTTTTGTATTATGTGACAATCAAGCCCAAAGACTTGATCAAAGAGTAATTTCAAGTTATGCATTCTAATTTTTGGAAAACACATTTTCCAATTTTTTTTCATAACCAGTAAGCAAAAATAACATACAATATTAAAATTATAAGCTAACTCTTACCCTATACGTAAGATTTTGAATGCTTAGACCTGTGCCAAGTCTTACAATTTTGTGACTACAGTTGTAAGAAAACATGCAAAATTGCATATCTTCATGTTTTGGACCATTTTCCCTCAAATTGCAAAGATATTAAAATTTGACTTTTATTGCCAGTTAGGACTAACTAAAGGATTAGGATTTAGCTATGTTTCATTTGGCAAAACAGGATAATATTTTTTAATCCAACAAAATTAGTTCTGTATTTTTCTGGAAATACCTGTAATGTTTTGACATTTAGAAAATACTTGGTACAGAATAACCTGAACCTGGCTGTGTTCCAGCACACTGTAAAGTCTGCTGAGGCTTGTGGATCAACATCTAGGCGTTGTGCCTGTGCGTAGTGCACTATAAATCACTGTGCTTTTTTTTTTTAGTTGTTTTGAAAACCAATGCCCCATGGAAGATAAATCTTGATGTGTCTATATGAGAAAGACAAGATAAACATCCAGTAAGTGATCCTCAAAGAGTAACTCATTTATTTATACCAATAAAATAAGAAGATTGAGATAACTTGATACCCCTGCTTGATAGCCATCTTGTTGTTGTGTAGTTAAAGACATGCAATGATCGGAATGAATATAGGAAAGGGGGTTGTGTGGGAGTATTTTGACAAAATAACCATATCCTGAGCTTTATTCTATCCAACACAAGAACCGCAAACTGAAGTTTCAAGACTTCAATTATTTATGGCATATTATAACATTTAATCATCCCATATGGCACATTGCAGTATTTCTTAAAAGAGTGAATGAAATCACCACAAGCCAGCCAGTCAGGCCCATTACTCTGTATAATAATTAGTTCTAAATATAGGACATTACCTCAACACAAACCAATCAGATTTCATTAGTGTGTATAAGTGGTTACTGTAATAGCGCCACCATGTTTCAGAAACTTCAAGATCATTATAGTATAGGTACTATCCAAATGTTTCAAGAAATCTCCACATGTAATTATAGATTTGAATTTCTGGACCACTTTAATTATTAGCATTTTCCATTATGAGTTTCCTGAACATTCCATGAACAGACCAATAGAGATAAATAACAAAATAAGTGAAAACTAATATCTGATGACAAAATATGTAACTTTTAATAAATATTATGGATTATTTTGCGGGCATATAACAAGTGCCAATGATAAACAGTCATTCTGAATGAAAGAATCATGTGAATTAGACGATCTTGAGCTTGTTTTTGTTATTGAAAGGGATTCAATCATGTTTCACTGTTGTCCATCACTGTTGATTAACATCCGGCATGTCTGCGTCTGAAGTAAACCACACAGATGACGCGGAGGCATCGTTGTTAATCAGTGATGAGCAATGGTGAAACATGATTGAATTCCTTACTCGTGGAAGCTTTATAATATGTTTGACAAAATCCGGACGATACTGTATAAATTAGAATTCAATATTTTGAAATTTCCAATGTTTATTGATTTGGTGTTTTTATAATAAAAAACCTAAAACACAATGATTTTATTTTGCAATTGTAGGGGCCATGCCTGGTTGGCATAACCAAGATACAAGCTAACACTTTGGCTGTCCAACAGAACAGCAAGCATTTGAATATCACTTTTTGACTTAAAAACTAGGAAAATAACATTCTCCCTGTTAAAAGTAAGAAACACTGAAAATCCTCTCTTTCATGTAATATGACAAGAAATGTGCAAAAAAGATATGAATATATTAACATCTACATGTTAGCAGTGTCATAGGTCTTTGTTCTTGATTTTAAGAGTGTGTTTCAGAGGCGTTAAATTCAAGAAAGTCAAAGGTTTAGTAAAATATAATCTAGAAATCTGAGCAAGTGACATCACAGTGCTATGTAATATGTGGAAGGATCGAGAAGCATTTTTACTTAGTGAAAATCACATTTTTGGTCATTAACTGGCAGTGGATGACCTTTAACTGATGGTCATGTGACTTTGTCCCCACCCAATGGTCCTATATAACAAATTAACAACCAATGGGCACAGTGGCTCAACACATATGGTTGTGATGGCTGACGGTACAGTATAGCCATAAGAAAGAACTTAGGTGGTTTAAACAAATGCTGCAGATTGTATTGGCTAAGGAAAATACTGCTGGATTGGGTTATAGACAAGTGACCCATTTCCTTTGTGATATCCTATTTGGCTATTCTAGACGTTCCCTTGATGTGCTTGTCTGAGAGAGATAGTGATGTATAGACTTGATGGCAAATTAGCATAATTAAAGTACAATGGACATATGCAAGTGTTGGAAGTGTTATATTACATGAGGTTATTAGTGCACTTCATAATCAGAAACCTTAGCCAAAGTTTCATTATTATGATTTACAGTCTATTTATACATATTGTATATTGCCTTTGTCAGTATTGTGTTGTCAAGAAGATGTCCTCAAAGTGCACTACTCAGCTTTTCATGCCCATCTCCATCTGTTATTATTATTGTCACTGCCAACACATTTTGAATCAGAACGGGGTATAAAATAGGCTCCATTCATTGTGCTCTTTTTCTGAAAACAGTGATTTTCAAGTTAGATTGGGGACTGGAGAAAGGGTGAAATTTGCCCCTCCCTTTATCAACAGCCTGAAAAGGTTGACCCAGTATTTTTTCGGATGGTTTGAAGAAGATTTTTGCCGCTTTCTGTTTTTACCCTGGAGGGGTCGTGCCCCAAAGCCACCCCCCCTTGCGGGGCACTTCGATATGAAATGGATATAGGTGTAGGGCTGACACTTTCACAGTAAGGGGCATTGGGTGAGAGCAAAATGTAAAAAATATGGGGTCATTGGGCGAGAGCATGATTTTTGGCATTCGGTGAGAGCAAAATGTAGATAATATAGGGTCATTGATACCTTTGGGTGAGATTTGAAACAGTGCCACAGAAACCTCGTGCATTGAATTTTTAGTTCTAAATGGCTTCAAATTGCATTGTTTTTTTGTTTTTTTAAATAAGTAACAAAATCAGTGACAAATGAAAGTTGCTGTTCAAATTGAAAAATAAGGGTCTTTGGGTGACAGATCAAATGGAAAAATAGGGGGTCTTTGAGTGACAGAGCATGTGCTCGTAAAAAATATGGGGTCTTTGGGTGACAGCAACACTGAAAAGGGGGGGGGGGGGTTCTTAACAGCCTCACATACGCGTAACCCCTCCCCAAAAAAACATTACCAGTAAAGTGATTCTGGGGACAGCTCAGTGGGAAAGCTGGGAAATTTTGGAGTTTTAAAAACTGTCAAAATCTTTTGGCCATTGGTATGATTATTTCTAGCTAATGCAGTTTTGTCAATAGGTGGTGCTTTATTTATTATGCTCCAGACATGTGTTGTCTGGTCAGTCACAGCAAAATCTGATAGTTTTGAAAAAGCATGAAATTGATGAAAATTGACATTATACTTGTGTTATATGTTTGAACAAAATCCATATCTTAAGCCATCTGGTTATCCCATTCGCTGATCATATTGAGTCACAAGTATCAGTTACTTTATCAAATAGAAAATGCAATTTGCAAAACTAACAAAGAAGCAAATCAAGAATGTCATGATCAAAAAAGCTGACAACCAACTCACCTTTAGGCTTTATCGAATCAGAGTTTCATTGCTACAATTACTGAAATAGCTCACACACTCTTACCCCCTAAGGGTTTTGTGAAAATACATTATTAGCAGATTGATAGATTTGATTTTAGTTAATAACAAGTTTAACAACAACCCTTATCGTTGGCTACTGAAGTGCTAGATGCAAAGGTCATTTACAATTGCATTTACAATCCTTATTTTATTTATTTATTTATTATGCTTCATCACTGGCTCATATACAATTACAAAATATATTATATATAAATATTGCACATACTAATCAAGACAAGGTAAATATAATAAAATGCCTGCGAAAAGATTGGGACAAACAGGTGCAAAATCACCTCTAGGACCATTCCACCTTTCGATTTTTGAAAACAAATTATGGAAAGAAAAAAAACGTTAACGTCACTTACTCTGTGTTTAAGAAAGAAAGAACAGTTTACCAACCCAAAGTGTTACAAAGACAACAAATACGCAAATCCTGACTAGCATGCAACCTAACTTGAAAAAAAAGCAAGGGAATATGCCGGTATGGGATTTGAACACACAACTTTCCGATCTCTAGACACCCTATCCATTAGGGTACCAGCTCCCACTGATAAACGGTGGTTAAAACTGGGTACTAATGTAGGCAGTTGATGGTATACAATACACACAAACAAATATTACGCAAGAATACAGGTACAGGAGATCATCACTGATGCTTAACCAAACCAGAGCTCACTATTAAAACCACTGCTTGTGCATGCATTCTATGTGATATAATACCCAGGGAATCGCTGGCCGGGCCACCGTATCCCACATGGCTAGAGGTGGACGCCCTTCTGCATGGCATGCAAGGGGTCTGAGGTTCGAATCCCGGGGTACCAAGTGACTTCTTTGTTCATTTTCTCTCCTTGCGAAGCCCAATCGGTGCATAAATTCATCTTTTACTGATTCACAAAATTAGATGAGCTGTAATAGGACCTTTCAGGTATTAATATAAAATTAGTGAGAAAAAAAAGTGGAATTTTGTCAGAACTCGCTTGAATGTTGAAAATTGGCAAATTTGCGCTGTGATTACGCGCAACTGTAGACTGATTCTGGGTCGTGCCCAATTGTAGACTGATTCTGGGTTCAGTTAACATGCATAGTTCCATCCTCACTGACCTAACACAAAATACAAGAATTAAGACACTCTCAACTGATATGATACAAAATATATCTATAGTAAGTAAATAGCGGCGTTTATCCAATCAAATTATGAGAAACTATCCGATGGTATGATAAAAGGACTGACTGATGTGATGTCTTGGAGACATTTTGACATATTTATCAGATTGTGCCCCAGTTTTACCATCAATGCATCATGTTTGCAGAAACTGAGAACCATTGATTTTGCCTAGAAATTAAATACGGCTGATGCATATTTTTAATGGGATTTGAGATTGCTTTGAGCTAGCTAGTAATACAATTCTAGTTTGAACATTTCTCTTGGGGATATCTTACTTAAATATTCAAAGAAATCTTTGTTAAAAATTTTTAACATGCATATTTTTAGTGAATCATCTCCTACTTAATAGGTTACTATTTAAAGGCATGTACAGTGATTTTTCCCTCAAAACTGCATGATATGAGCATTGAGTCGATCTTGTATCAGAATAATTGATCTGTTGGAGAAAGACGGCATATGGGATGCTTTCAGAGCTATATTCATTCATATCATTTTTCAATGTTCTCACATAATATTTGGTGAGCCCGAGGTTGGCAGAAGACTTTCTCCCCCTGCCAAAAGTACAGGAACCATTATATAGTTCATTGACTTTGATGTGTAATTTGGACCTGTATAGCAAAGGAACAAAACTTTTCCAATTAGGCAACAGTATCTAAATATGGTGCAGTATTCAGATGATGCCAATGCATCTAATATCAGATCATTGCATGACATGAAAACTTTCATGGGTAAGTCCTTTGCCCTGCCAGCAAAGTTTGTCCAATCCTGTGAAAGCATACATGAAACCCAAGCATATACAATGTAGCTGATGTATGTTTCACTCCCAACCTTTCATAAATATCAATCATCCAATTCAGCTTCCCCTCATTTTAGTTTCCTGTCAAGAAAAATGTAACTACAGATAGTCGTGGATCGATAAAAGGGCATCATGCGTAAGATTATTAACAACATATCAGTGGTTGTAGAACCTATGACAAGCTTGCCATCCCTGCCAACAGTGAGATCATGATGAGTACAAACCCTTACCAAACTTGAATGCCTTCCTGTTGTATTCTTTTTAAGTATTCTGAATATATTCATAGAATGTATTCATAATGTATTATTTTTAGTGGTTTGAATACTAGCTAGAACCACATAATTCAATGGACATAGCAAGTCTTTCTGAATACTAATATGTAAATTTGAAGATTAATACCAGTATTTGAACCATTAAGTATCTCTATGAGGGACTAATGCATCTATTATATTCACATTGTCTTTGGTTTATGTTACAAAGGTTACAAGGAAACTCTTTTCAGTCTTAATAGATGTTTGTTGTTGAAGCTGGAGCGGTGATCGGGGTTAACTCGTGTACAAATGCTATACAGGGATGTGCCGCCCAAATGGGTAGGTTTTCCACAAAAAATCCTGAGACATGGGTCTATGTTTTGAAGAGAAAATCTGTAGACATAGGTCTCCCTTTTAGATTTTCCGTGCTATATGTGTGAAAAAACATGCTGGAAAACATGTTTCTTTCACTATTTTCAAGCTCAAATACATAGATATGGGTCCTTATTTCCTGTGTTAATCCATAGATATGGGTCCCTATTTTCGGCAAAATTACCCTTAGAAATGGGTATGGGTTCGGAAGCTCAGGCCGTACATCTCCGTCAAAAAATAATCCTAAGTACCCCCCCCCCCCACCCCGGGCATCCACAGCTTTAATTGGTTGCATATCCACAAGTTCTGTCTTGGTCTTATATAAGGAGAAGCCCTTCAAAGTGATATTGCAGATCAGTGTATCTTGGACGACATAGTATGTCCGATTTCCTTTTTGTTCTTTGTTTTTCGCCTTTGCTCGTTATGAAGAGAATCTGTCAAACACCAATAACTCACTTCATCATACTTAGCTTTGACTCTTGCAAGCTTGTCAAGAAATGAGTTTGCAAAATCTGTACATGTTCTCATGTGATATGTTTTGGACACGGCATATGCAGTACGTAGCATATACAGCCCATTTTAAATAAGCGTGTGCCCCCGGGTATCAAAAAAGAGAAATTGGATTTTAAAAAACCTCTAGTTCGATAGGTCATACAAAAGGTCAGTATTTCTGGCTAAGGATCATGCTCTGTGAGCACAATGTATATCTATTTTTATGCCTCCACCGCGAGGCATACTGTTTTTGCAATGTCCGTGCTTCCGTCCAGACGCTATATCTCGGGCATGGATGGGCGGATTGACTTTAGATTTTCAGGATAGGTGGGTCATGGTCAAAAACTCTGGCTACTTTTTTTTGGGTGGGGTTCAAGGTCATATACTGAGGTCAAAGGTCATTTGAGGTCAGGGGCCCCATTTTCCTTAGTTACCTCTTTTCTCAGAGACTAGGGGTCACATGTTCCTCAAACTTGGTGGGTGGGTGCATCTTGACCCCAGGCAGAACAAGTTTGTATTGGTTAGTGGGTCAAGGTCACCTGATGTCATTTATATAGGCACCTAGGCACTGTAAAAGACAACCACATGAGCTAATCAGTGATTCACAGCAGCTTAGGAACAACAAGAGTGAAGGGGTACAGTAAAGCATCAGACATGTGAAATAGGGATGCTTATATCTGCTCTTGAAGAATATGGTACGCCGTTGTCAGATTCATCCCCGACTACTCCATCTGGTAAGTTAGGCCCAGCCAGTTAGTGTGTCTCTTCTCACTCGCTTCTCACCACTGAGGCCAGGGTTCAATTCCCCGCGGTGCCACATGTGAGTTTGGTTGCCGATTCATGCTCGTCCTCGCAGGTTTTTCTCCGGGTGCTCCGGTTTTCCTCCCGTATCTAAAATCGGACCTCTTCCCATATCTCTGCCCCATAAAGTCCGGTTGGACTTGGGCTTTGCCTGGCCTCGGCCAAATGTTATAAAGATATAAATAATAGATAAATAGATATGGTTCAAGAAACTGCTACTTTGAGAGCATGGCAAGGCATGGACAAGCTGAAGCATGTAGCTCTTCTGACTGCAAATGGCTTTGGTAGCAGTGCCATCAGATCTGGTTGGCACAAACTGGTGTGCATTTTGTAGAGGACTGTTGCTGCAGCCACTTGACAGTTTGATGGAGAGATGTGATGTTCAGCTCTGTTTTTGCTTCTTCTTCACTCATACCTATGATTCGAAGGGCATTCCTTTGGAATGAGATCCTATGTTTGTGGCGCTGGCACTCATAAAGACAGTAAGACGTATTCCATCACACTGCAAACTTGAGCCTTTTGTAAACGGTTGCTCTACCTCTGCCATCAAGTTTATTTGAAACTCTCCTCAGAGCACCCAGCTTCTGTCCTGATCTGGATGAGACGTTGGAGATGTGCTTTGTCCAGGATCTCTAGCCCTTCCTTCTCAGCCAGTTTGGTGGCACGCCAAACAGAAGATCTAGCTGGGTTGGATTCCTCTTTCTTCTCTATGTCTTGTATAAAACACTAATGTTATCTATACACCAATCTGACTAGGCCATTACTGCGGTGTCCCTGTCGACTGTGGTGTCCCAAGGTCGGGGGTTCCATCAATTACTTGTTAGTCTGCTATATACAGAATTGTATGCAACAGTGATTTTCAATATACGATCATGAATTGATTGCCGCTGTGGTTCCGTCAAAGGAGGGCCAAATAGAGTAAACGCTTCTCGGATTGGTGTATCTACCTATATTCATTTTTTTTTTTTTTTCAGTATTGATTAAAAAAGAAATTGAAACACTTGTTTAGATTCTTTTTATATTACTTTCTTCTTTACACATGCATTCAGTCATAATGTTGGGAAAACAATTCCACAACTTGAACAATCCATAATTGTTATTTAGAAAACCTGGAGAATAACTTGAGGGAAAGGCTGAGAGAGCTACCAGATTTGAAAAAAAAATCAAATTTGCTGCTTTGCAAGTTTCACTAAATCGAAAACTGTGTTCCATTTGCTTCATTCAGATTTGATTTCAGTTCACTTAACAAAAGTCGGTTATTGTTCGGCTCTGCCTTCAATCTGAAGGTCTAGGTGGTTGATTCATCTTCTTGCCCTATCCCTCATGAGTGCAACAAATGCCTTTAAAATGCTTGAAGACTTGGATTTGGGCCTTAAGAATATATCTAGAACTTGATGCAACCACATAAGATATTCCAGCGGGGTCAGATACTTACCAATCAACACACTATACTTTGATTAGCTCATAATCGGCAGCCCTTATAACAATTTGGATTAATATTTAAAAAAATTTGAGAATTTTCTTTTGACATCTCGCCAGACGCATCACAAATTATTAATTGATGTCCTATTTGTCTACTTTCTTTAACATACAAAATAAAGAGCACAGAGGTGAACTACATGTAATAGCACTCTTAATGTGGGTCTACTTTTCGGTGTGGTGGTAATAGCCTAACATTTCCTACCTATTACATATAGGACCTGATCAAACTATAGGACCTACAAAACTGGGTGGTTTTGTTCAAATGAGTATAACTTGGGTTTGCTATGAACAATTAAAACAATTATTTTTTTATTTAGACATTTTGAATTTGCTCTCTCCATAGATGTATCCATTTACAGCTGATTCCTTATAGATCTGTAGTTACAGCCCCTCAAATATGAGTTTATTGTCTTACGCTATAGAATAGCTGTAAGACTGTAAGAACACCATTGTCTGTCCATTTGTTCCTGTGAAATTATAGGCCTATCCACATTCCCAAATCTGTGTTTGCAGTCGCTATTAAACAGGAATAAATGTAATAAATTTGATATCATTGTGTGACAAAATTATATCGGATTATGTTTTACTTTTGATGTTATAATCATTTTGTTAATTGGTGTTAATAGTTAAAGTTTCTTTTAGTTGGAAAAAACTGTTAAACTATACCATTGATTTAGAAACACTGTATATAATTGTTCCTGATTTTTCAAATGAGTAAACACATTGTATCTACAAGTTACTAGTACCTATTGTTAAAAAGTAGTCATAAACTTAATACTCTTTGAGTAAACAAAATGAGAGCTAATACACCTAATTAGGTCAGGCAAACTTGTTGGAAAGTTGTAACATTATAATAATACCAGCAAGGAATCTAAATTCTGATGATCAATCCCATGTCTAGCCATTCAATTGAGTAAACACTCTGCCTCTACAAGTTATTAGCACCTATTGTTATAAAGTACCGTAGTCATAAACTTTCTCTGAGTATACAGAATGAGAGCTAATATTACATCTAATTAGGCCAGGCAAACTTGTTGGAAAGTTGTAACATATAATAATACCTAAATATTTAGGAATCTAAATTCTGATGATCCCATCATGCAGTGGGTGTTTTCGGGATATTTTGCCAAATGTAAACATCACCTGCACCTGAAAGTTACCTTAATCAATTTGCATTGTGGGATATGGTGCCATCAATCCCATGTCTAGTCCACAGATGATGAACATAAAGTTTTATTCAGATTTCCTTAAAAAAACACATAAAAATGCCAAAGCAGAAGAAAGAGCTGTTGGTATGTCTACAAAGTGAAAATCTTTATGTTAATGAGATTCATAGACATAGTGAACCTGGGTAGTGTACAAACCTGGATTTTAAAATGTATTCCTTTGTGACCAAAATATGTTGCAAATCAGCTTGTCTGGGCAATTTATACATTCTAATTTCAAGTAGCTTTGCGTGGCGCTCGCCACACTGTGCCCCTGGACCCTCACAGGTGGGCCCTGGATCCCACTCATTAATCAATCTAGCAGAGAGAGGCTTAGGAAAGATACCCGGTTTTCCAAGATAATACAATAATGTTTTAACTTCCATACCCCAAGCCAGTGATCTCCTTGCAATGTAAACCACACAAAATAGCATCGCACAAGCCACTGATCTCCTTGCAATACAAACCGCACAAAATAGGGTAAGACACATTAGGCAGTCTGCTTGTTTCTTTTTTAATCAGCTTGTATGTTCCATAGTTATGCTCCAACCACAGACTACTATGTAACCGTGTATCAACAGTCCAAGTCCCCGTGTATCGTAAGCTGTGAATTCTCGTATATTCATGAGGACTGTTTGTTCGATCGTACCGTGTCTAACAATCACGCCAGCGTTGCGTGCCTTTGCGTATATACACGTGATAGAGCTTTGTGTGCCATCGCGATTAAGCGATAAATGGTAAAAATATGCAGTAAGTGTGTAGCATTTTTGCCTGTCGCATTTCATGGAACAATCGGCCCTTATTATTGGGTGATGCTGATCAGACTTTTACTGCTTGTACGCAGCCTGTTATCTTTTCCGTCCATGGCTCCAACACCAACCCCCAACAAGATAGGATTATACAGGGTGTCCCAAAAAAAACCAGAACCCTCATTGCGCCCTCTTTTTCTCCTATTTCAGAAAAGTTGATCAAATATATCATATATATAGGAATGGAAATGGTATTTATATATTAAACCTAAATTTCATAACTTCTATTTGCAGTGGCATAGCCAGGAGAGCTGGGGAAAATGTTGCCCCCCCCCCCCCAAATATTTACCGGAATAAAATGGGGACAGCAAATAGTAAATTGTCATTAAAATGACTAAAATTGGGAGAAAAAAATAACAAATGGGGACCAAGATTTGGCCTTGCCCAACCTCCACACCAAAAGGCTGGCAAATCTAGCTACCTATATAGTTGGGCAGAATGAACTTGTGCTGAAAGTTGATGCATCTCAGGGCACATGCATTTTTGAGTCCAATTTCTCTCTTAGCAAGTGATACGCATTTACATGTACCTAGAATTTAATACATTTGGTATTACTAGCTGATGGGTATTCCTAATACGATGGGCTTTTTTAAAAATCTTTTTCTAAGTTATGAAATTCAATTTTGTATGTATGGGCTTGTTGACAAGAAGTTAACATGGTTAATCTGAAATCTGTTTTATATTCTAAGGTACTGATATCTAAAGAGCAGATATTATCAGGTAATTTTTATTGAATGAAAGTGTTAAATTACTTTTGGGGTTTTCATTTGCTGGTGATAACACAAGTTATTCTGTTTGAAATAGGGTAATTGTGGCTTTGAAGATGCAAAGAAATGATAGTAGGCAGGGTACGTCGCATCAGAGAAGATATCTTACATTACGTTTCATTACCTGGAGAGAATTTATCAAAAATTGAATTCCCTCCTGAGGTTCGTATCTGTCAATGAGTTGACCAGATCACAAGGATGTCATTATAGCTAGAGGCAGTATATAACACAAATGGCTCAATGAATTACATAAAAATGACCTTGTGTGGTATTTGGTTCCCAGGAAGAGACTTTTGCCTGAGGCAATTTGTGGTAATTAAACTGTTGATCCCTCACTACAAGAGTTATTACCGTCGATTTGGTTGAAAAAGGAGGTGAGACATGATCAAATCTCTCCAGGTAACAAAACGTAATGACACTTCCCACAATTAGTTTCTTCCCTGCTCTGATTTGCTATTCAGCACAACATGGGTCGATAGTGACAAAAATATATCTCACAGAGCTTATCCAGATCTTGCTATTGAGGTATTTCTTGTCACACTATAGCATGAAAAGCAAATCAGGCTAGGGAAGAAATAAATTGTGGGAAGCTTTTTCTCTGGGGTAAGATGATTTCATAAATGACCCTGAAGTAGTGAGGATACTGGTTGTATATAGGCAAGTCCTTGTAAAATGTAGGAATTATATTAAAATTAATATTTTTATTTGAATTGAAGTGTATAAGAATGAGAATAAAGGTAATGTTTTTAGTCGCTGTCGTGCATCTATTATCTATTATATAACACCTAAGTAGATCCTTGTCATTTGATTGGTTGATTGTTGGTCACATGTCATTCAATAAATAAACTATTTTACTGCCTACGTCACTACCGTGGAATTTGGTTATATTAGCCGTGCATTTTAGTTATATGCACCGTGCATTTATGTTATATTTCGTGACGTTCTATTGCATGGCTAGATTGCATGTTTTTTTCAGTCCGATCGGTGAACAGTATAACATAGGCCCTACCGTGTTACGGGATATTTAAAACAACAAACTTAATTTGCGGCAATTCTAGATGAATATTATTTGAAGAAATATAATCTAAAGGTCTAAAAGTAAAGCCCCGAATAGCCATATTCCTATTTTTTCTTTGGGGAAAGAAAAAGTAGAAAACAAGAAAGTGAAAAGGTAAGCTTACCATACGCATTGGTTAGGCCCGGTGGCTAGGTAAGCTTAAATTCTATTTTACTGCGTAGCAAATGCCTGGTATTAATAATAATAGACCGGGCCCTTGAAATAATACTTTTAATGGCTTATTTTGGGGGTGATACAAGAATGTATTGCTAAAAAAAGCCATATTTGTCTACGATTCGTAGGTACAATATTTTTAACTCCTGCAAAGCCATTACAATCAACCAATCAAATAACAAAGATCTACTTAGGTGTCATATAAAACAAATAATGAATGTTTTTCGCGTGCAATGGAAAGAATATTTTCATTAGTTGAAAATGGAATGTTCCATTCAACTCAGCTTCGCTTCGTTGAATGGAACATTCCATTTTTCAACTCATGAAAATATTCTTACCATTGCACTCATAAACATTCATTATTTGTATAATATAACACTGGCGACATCATTATTTTTGGCTTTAAACAACTTGGCTTCGCCTCATTGTTTTAAAATAATGATGTCACCCATGTTATACGACAGCAGCTAAAAACAATACCTTTGTTCTTTAATTTAACAAATTTAATTATGTTTGCTGCAAATTTGTTGAGATTTTAAATACCATAAAAATATGTGTGTAAAATAATATCAAATTTACTGAGATGTTTTATTTCCCAAATTGGTCATAGGCGGGTAAAGATGCATTCTAAAGGAATGTAATGAAATGGATATTGAGATTCGGCTCTAAATGTTGAATTTAATTTGCTATATATTCTGTAAAAGAAACACAGAACTATAATAGCTATTATAGTGCTTCATAATCAATTGTAAATCCAATTTGTATGAGCTTTTCAGAAAATTATAACTTTGTTTAATAACAGATAGAAGACAGTAAATTATTGCAATATTGAAGGAGTAACCGATACATGAATGTTAAACATAACCATAAAGTTGCACGGTTATCTTTGCTTTATTAAGTAACATGTATTTCTGATTATGAAGGCGCGCAAAAAAATTGCATTATGTACCGAGCAAATTTGATCTAATGAATTAGACGCTTAGGGAGATTTAGCGGAGTCAGTATGAAGGAACTTTAGTAATCAAATAAAAAACACACATAGATGTATGTTCTTGTTTGATTAGTAAATTAGGAATGACCTAATTTGATGGACTGCTGTATTTATTTAAAGACATGCAGATACATTGTTTGCCAAACTTTTTGATGAGAATAAATTGCATGCATGTTGTTGCTAGACAGGGCTTTGAGACCAGCGAAGAAGTGTGAATGTCACTTAATACTTGACTTCATGAATGCATTAAAACTGACAATTGCGCAAATAGTGCATAGGAGACTAGGAGTACTATGTAGCAATCTATTCAAATAACACAAGTAGCCATGAGTATGCCTACTCAGTTGCGAAGCAAGGATTTTGCTAAAGGGGAGGGTGGAGTTGACTTTCAGGGGGATCAAAGAATCTGACAAAAATGGGCAAAAAAGGTAATCTATCATGGTAGCCAACATCCCTTAAGGGATATAAGATGTTGCACCCTCTGGTATGGGGGATCCTTGATGTGACATATGTTTGATGACATTAGAACACATGTCTATCATATCATCATTTTGTTGTTGGTACATTCAAATGTTTGAATTTTGATACCCCCATACCCATACACATGGCTTAATGTAAATAATATAACTAAAGAATCTCTGTATGTTTGATTGTTTATTGCAGATTGCTGAACTGATAAAAGCAGGAGACAGTTTTCCACTGATAGGAGATTCTGGCAAGATATGGGGAAAGGTGGGTTTCCATTTTGCTTCACCTAGCAATATACGTAAGAGAGCCATATCCCTCTGTGGGGTTTGGGCTTGTATTCCAATGAAGCCATAATGTATGGTGGTTTTAGTAACTTTTTAAATTGGGTTGTTCTTTATCCAATATTATATTTAATAACTAGGGTGCTACTTTATCTTGCAGACACAGATCTATAGAATGTCTAAGTGAGCTGAATATCAATTTACAGCTATTTACTTGCACTTTCCTAGACTATTCTCACCTATTTAAGACCAAGAAATCCGACCGACCAACCCAACTTTCCCATTCTTCCCACTTCAGGGCAACAGAACAATATTTTTTTGCCTAATGCCCTTTTTGGACTTTTCCACAGTCTCAAAATCCGCAGGAGTGGCACTCCCAGAAATTTTTTTTTTCTTTTTGGCAGTCCCTGGATCTAAAGCCAAATGCTGCAATCATTCAAAATTGATTTTGAAAAACTTTGCAAGAAGTTTACCAAATCTATTCAAGATATAGAAATGTGTAGAAAACCAATCCATTTTTAATTGTTTTTCTTCTAGATTTTGTATTTTTGGCGGGAAATTGCATATCTTTGGGGTGACAGGCCTAGGTTAATGCTATATTATTATTATTATTATTATTATTTATTCTTTCTTTATTGAGGGTTATACTGCTTCAGTGACAAGCACTGCTTTTCTAGACCGTCAGCTAAAATTTTTATTTTCTAGACTTTGTGGGTTTCTAGTGACAGTCCGACTAACCCCTGCCCACCCATGGCTTAGAAAGTAAATATTGTCATATGTTCATACACACTTAGATAGCAAGAACCAATCAGAGCAAATGTTAGACAAATGAGAACCATGCATTGATTGTGTATAATGCACAGACACGCACTCCCCGTAGTCCCCTTACTACGCACACACAGTGCATTCAGATGCGTTAATTTTTCTTGCAGGTTGATGCATTTATGGTAAATTGGTTGGATTTTCCAACATTTTAGTGACAATTTTGTTATAAAAATAGTACAGCACTTGTACAGAATAATGCACTTGTACTGAGATGTTGATGCGTCCAATGCACTCCCCTTACAGGACTTGTGCATTATAGACATATCAATATATCAATACACATGCACTGTTTTGTACAATTTCACTCCCAACAAGTGATAAGCAGTTATTATCCTATATATAATATAGCCACACAAAATCACTGTTCTGCATCCGACATCCATATTTGAGGACCCTTAACTATAATGGTGTCATTTTAAAACTAAGCAGTTCTTTCACTTGGTTTTATCTAACATTTCTTTTTGGTAACAACCAAATCTGAAATAATTTAGGCTTATAATCAAAGCATCAAGAGGTTGTTTTGTATTGCTAAATCACTGAAAATCTGTTTAATCAACCTGACTTATAGAACTTATTGAAAACACTCTTCTTTTCTTGTCACATTACATATATTTTTGGTCATTTCCGTTAAATAGCAGTTTGATCAAATCTCTTGAAATCAGGAACAACTTCCTTATATGGCCTAGTTTTGTTGTGATATGTTTACAAGAGACTATGAAGCTTTGTGTGTGTTACATTTTGAAGAATATCTGCTTTTACTATGCTTTGGAATCGCTGATCCACCGTGGAAAAGTTGTTTATGAAGGTTATTTTTAGCTGATGTAATACAAACAGATTTTAATGTGTCACTCACTGGCAACTGGGTCATATCAATGTATAATATGTGCAACATGACTTTCAGTCTCTCTTACATTTTTAATTGTTTTCTTGTATGCATGTACATGGTTACAGGCTGTCAGAAGCTGTGATAAATCCAGCAATCCTATATATGTATCAGTTGGTCATCGGATTCATCTGGAGACAGCGGTAGGGTTAACATATCAATGCAGCTTGTATAGAATCCCAGAACCAATAAGACAGGTATGTATTTAAGTCAACTTCACAGTCCCTAAATAATCTAATTAGCTTTCTTAATAATGTTTTTCTTACTTTGTAGCTTGCATATATATAGCAACCAATATTTCATTTTTAAACCTAGCTTATAATGTGGTTTGGGGATGGTCATTTGCATGGTTTTTCTCGTCTCATCAGATAAGACCCATAAATAAACATTGTTTCAATATCTCTTGAAGATACCACACAAAAAGGCTATGTGCAACAGAGGTTATATATTATATATATATATATATATAAACAAATTCAAAGTATAGACCTCTGGCAAGGCAACCGTTACTTAAAGTTTCACGGAATACCCTCACTTACGATCATTGGGTAAACCGATCATATATAATATGTATGAAAGAGGAAAACTGATCATAGGCCACACAGTTATATTCCAGTGCATTCTGTATTTCAATCATCACAACAAATCTAAAACAAACCACAATCCAAGTTTGACAGGTGACATCAGATCATAATGATCATTTCTCACCTCACTACACTGAGCAGTGAACAGTGTGCATCACAACTGTGAAGATATATTTCCAGACAGCAGCAGTATAATTTTGTTGTATCAATTTCAAGAAAAAGTATTTTCAGACCTGCCTCTGGAAACAGACTAGTTTATTTATTTTTGGCCTAATCTCAATTTTAACAAAAATTAAGAAGTTGCCTCAGTGAAGTAAAAAAATGCATTTGCAAATGTAATTCAATTTATTCAGTTTTGGTGATTGCTTAGTATCAAGCCTGAAACTTGGCATGATCTCTGTAAATGTCAGCCATATCTGAACAGAAACACATGGCTTTGACAATGTATCCATTTCTTCACCAGCAAATCTATTATTTAATTATTTATACATTATGCTGTGTGTTTGTCTGTTTTGACATGGGCTCAGTACATCACACATAAAATACTACTTGTATGCTTTTAAATGTGATGCCTGCTAGCAATATAGGTGATTTGAACGTAATCTGGCGGTGCATAAGCCTGATGTGGGCCAAATTGATTATGAAATATGGAAAAAACTAGATGTGACACACTTCCTACATGCAGCAACATGAAAATCATCTTAATCACTAGGAACCATATCTATTTCAATAACAACTCTTTATAGAATTAAGAACAGGATGCAACAAAATACCTGCATAACTTTTCCAAATAACTGAGTGCTGAAGCGGTTAGTAATTGTACAGATTTCCAAAATAGATTGTTTTGACAAAACTTGGAATTCACATGTCAATATACACCAGGCACAAAAAGAAACTCGTCAGTTATATTCATCCTTGCTGTTCAATAACTTGATAATTTTGGATTATTCTGAAATGTACATTTTATTAATTGGTTTTTTCTTTCTCATTTGACACCCTGTTCGTAAACATTGAGCAAGAATTGACCAAGATATGCGCCTCAAAACTCTCAAACCCCAAAATGAAAAGTTGCAATTTTAACGATTCAATTGTGCCTGTACACTGTGTGCTTTATTGATTGGCCCGTGGTGCTTGTGTGGAATACAACGATGCGTTCCCATTGAAAATCGTTGAAAATGCGACTTTTGTTTTTGGGGTTTGCGGGTTTGGAGACGCATATCTTGGTCAATTCTTGTTTGTTTTTCACGAACAGGGTGCCAAATGAGAAAGCAAAGTCCAATTAACAAAATGTATATTTCAGAATAATCCAATATTATCAAGCTATTGAACAGCAAGGATGAATATAACTGACGAGTTTCTTTTTGTGCCTGGTGTATGCAAGAGGCAAATGAACACAATAATGATAAAATTGGATCTAAAACCAATACTAAATTAATTGGTCGACCAATAAGTTTAGGCATTGGATTCAAATTATCATTTGATATTATACTTGGTCAGAGCTGCATTATGTTTTGTATTCACTCCATATAATTATTTGGATGGTCTATCTGTTAGCACTTTGAGCTCATTGTAATGGTACATTACAAATGTTGTTACATATGTATGTATACTGTGACTGGAAAAAGTTCATAATTTTAAAACTAAACCATATTGAGGTATTATTTTTTTTAAATAAATACACATCCTTCATCTATTAAAAAAAATTAACTATGGTTTAGTTTTAAAATTGCCATTTTTTGGTGTTTGGATACTTTCTGGATGCAATATCATGCGCCACTACATGAAGGCACACATGACATGAGTGAAATTGTAACTTTGATCCAGTGGCGCAGCCCTAAGTCTTTTCCAAGATCTCTGCTGGCAGGGCTGGATTTACTATTGGGCCATATATGGGCCCAGGGCCCCCAAATTTTGGGGCCCCCAAATTACCCTTGCATCTTCCTTTTTAGCCTTATAAACTACATGTTTTGGGCCCAAATAAGGTAAAATCACCAAATGTTGCACGCTTCGCAAGATCCAAGCAAAATCTATGCTCGTCTATTCCTAAATTGTAATACTCCCGCCGCCACTGTCGATCTTATACATATACGTACCTTAACCAAAACTTAGCCACTTTAATGCACATGCCTTCCTCACAGTAAGTTATGGGTCCTCCAGACTTGGCCTGACCCAGGGCCCCCAAAAGGTAAATCTGACCCTGTCTGCTAGCAATGCCAGTGCAGTCAATGTTTTTTTCTTCCTTAGCCATCTCAAGAAATAGAAAATGTGACCAATAATAGAGAAGAATTAATTAGCAATTCTTGCTATTCGCAATAAGAAGCGCCGCCAGTTTGCGATGTAATCGTGATGTATCATGGGAAAATCGTGATGTATCATGGGAAAATTCGACATCAAGTCCAGCATAATCGAATATTACCATGCTATTACATAGGAACACGTGACAATATTTTTTAGTTTGTCAATATTGAACGGTATTACACGCAAAAAAAAAAAGAAAAAATTAATTGTGCACATTTCAAATCACATTATTAAGTATTATTGAGTATCGATTCGCGTGTAACACCTTTATTTTTTTATTCTATAAAAATATTGTCACATGTTCCTATGTAATAGCATGGTAATATTCGTATTGCGCGGACTTGGATGTCGACCTTTTCCCATGATACATCACGATTACATCGCAAACCGCTGGTGGCGCCCTTATTGCGAATAGCGAGAATTCAATTCTGATTTCCTGCTTTTACGTTTTTTGTTTTTTTTTGTTTTGTTTTTTTTTTAAACAGGCGGATATCAGATCTCGTGAATTTCTTCGACTTAATGTTCCAGCGACAGAAGAAGATACAAAGAAAATAAGGAAATCAAAATCATCAATATTAAATACCATGATAAGCAGTGTAAGGAAGAGCTTTCTAATGAAAGGAGTGTTGTTAGTTGTAATTTATATGATTATTGTAGCAATTTATAATTGCTTAAGATCTTGAGTCATTAAAACTGTTATAGGCAGGTCCATCACAGGAAAAAACTAACACTTTTTCCAGAACCACACTTGGCACATATGTTGCTTGGGTTAAAATCAAAATGGCACCCAAAATCACCATGTGTACAAAATAGCATGTTTTGACAGTTTTATGGGAATCAAATGACACCATTTTCACTATTAAAAATGTATCCAGATATAAGCAAAATATACAAACTGATCAATATCTCATCACCTGACCTTGGACTATTCAAAATGGCTGCCATTTGCACTGTACAGGTTAAAATCATTGAAAAAAACAATGTTTTGATATATTTATGTGAAGTAAATGCCACCATTTTCGCCTAAAATGTGTAAGCAAATAGTACAAACAGATACATTTTACTTCACATAAAGATGTCAAAACATTTCTTTTAATGATTTTCAACATGAACATTGCAAATGGCAGCCACTTTGAATATTTCAAGATCAAGTGATGAGACATTAACAGATTTTAATCTGTTTGTATATTTTTCTTATACATTTTAGGCAAAAATGGTGGCATTTACATCACATGAAGATGTCAAAACATTTTTCAATGATTTTTACCCGATACAGTGCAAATGGCAGCCATATTGAATATTTCAATGTCAAGTGATGAGACATTGACTGAAGTTAATCTGTTTGTATATTTTGCTTATACATTTCAGGGGGAATAAAGATGTAGAAGCACTATATTTTCAATGATTATTAACCGTTATACTGTACAAATGGCAGCCATCTTGAATATTTTAAGGTCTAGTGATGAGGCATTGACTGAAGTCCAGTTTGTTTTTATATTTTGCTTATACATTTTAGGCAAAAATGGTGGCATTTACTTCACATAAAGATGTCAAAACATGATTCAATGATTATTAACCTTTATACTGTGCAAATGGCAGCCATTTTGATTATTTCAAACTCAAATGATGAGATATTGACTGAAATTAATCAGTGTGTATATTTTGCTTATATCTGGATACATTTTAGGCAAAACATGTTATTTTAATGATTTTTTGTACTTGTGGTGATTTTGGGTGCCATCTTGGATTTAGGGAAAAATTGAGGTGGGCCGTGGGCTTTTTTAGCCTATAAATATAAACCCAAGCAACATATCTGCCAAGTGTGGTTCTGGTAGGAAAAGGTGATAGTTTTTTCCTGGGATGGACCTGCTATTAGGTTTATTTATAGAGAATAAGATATGATCATATACATAAGAGCCATGTATCACTAGGAGACATTTTTCTGTGAAAAATCTGTGATCGGTTGACAAATCTGTGACAAATCTGTGTTGGATTACAGATTTTTCACCCGATCAGAGATTTTTTGTCTCCTGTGTATAGTCAAAGAGGGTGGGGCGTGGTCTTGGGCCTGCATCATACTCCATCAATCAATTGTATTTTATCCATTCATCATGCAACAATAGCAATAAAAATAGCAAATACAAATATATTTTTATATACAATGAGAAAAGCAATTATTTTTTTAATGAAAATATTAATAAGCAAAATGATGGATCAGTAGGTGCAGTGCCTGTGGTTTTAAGTTTTTACTACAAAGAAGGAAAAAATACAAAAAAATAGTTTTTACGATACAACACAGAACTTTGTTTGATATGATCATCTATTAATGTTTCTAACAAAACATCACGTAATTGTCAATTTTAGGCCTTCAGATCTCACACCACCAAATCAGAGTCCCATAGAGATATGTGCTAAATTTGCCTTAAGAAAACATCAGTTTTTTCTTCATAGGAGCGACTCAGTTTTAGCGACAGCTATGATGGTTGAAATCAGCCCTTGCCTGATCCCTCTAGCTGGGAAAAAATATAGGTTTACTATTTCTGTAAAGAAAAGGCTGCTTAAAATCATTAAAAGTTATTTGATCTCTCCCATCTGTGGTACGCTTGCAGGAATTAATATTACTAATCATGACTAATCCAAATTTGGCTAAAATTATGCAAATTTCTGCTCATTTTAATGCTTGAATTGCATGGGTTTTTCTGAGAAGTGAAATTAAGGGCGTACAACCATATAATTCTATTTGGTGGTGTGAAATCTGAACAATACCAACAGCTATCACACTGATATACACATACATGTGTGTATATATTTTTACTCTTTTTAACTTGGATTTTATTTTCTTTATGAAGTGTTTCATATTTTTCTGTATTTTTGTGGTAATTTTTATTCTATGAACTGTATATTTGTGTGCAAATTGAGGATGCTATTTACATATATTTTTAATTAAATTTAGCCCAATATTATGAGTCATTCCTTTCATTTCATGATAAGTAGTTGGAAAATTTCCTTGCTATATGCAACTCATGTTCATGATGTTTTAATCCACTATACAAGTGTCTACCCCTCGTAATGATGCAAACAAGATTTAAGATAAATAGCGCCAGTGTTCAACTTCGCTTAAAAATGAACACAGTTCTAGTGCCATCAAGCATCAATCTTACACTAAAAATTTTGCACTCAGTACACATGGACGAAATAGTGAAAAGCCAAAGTGCTATGGCCAAATGCTGTACAATTTACAGTGGAATGACATGTAATATGAAATATAAAACTATAATGTACCACAAAATGAGGGTGCCGACAACAAATGCTGACATGACAGCAAAATACAATATAGACCATTAGTACCAATGAAACATGATGGAAGTTCCGAATCGCTTGGCAGATATTTTCCAAAAGAAATGTTCTTTTCATGTGTTGTTTAAAAACAGCAACTGATGATGCATTTTTCAGAGTTGATGGTAAATTATTATAAAGTAACAGTGGCGTAGGATTCTTTTTGACATTGGGGGATGGGGTTGGAAAATTTTTTGATGAAATATGCTGCAAAAGTGGAATAAATTGGCGTGAAGCGCTGACAATTTTGCACTTTAGGGGCTAAAATGGTGAATAGGCCTATAGAAAAAAATGGTGAATAGGCCTATAGTAGACCTTATATCTTATCAAAGTTGATGCTTTAAATTTGCTGATATCTTCACCTATGTGTGATATATTGATAATAACACATGTATTCAATATTCTGATCATGTTGTTAATGCTCTGAATGAACATAGTTCTTACCATAGAAAATGCATTCCTCTTTTTCACCTTGGCCTAAACACCCCTTACTTCTCAAACACCGTGTACACGTGTATTGTTCACTGCCGGGTCCTCAAGGCTGAGGTGTTTTGGATTTACACACAGAGTGTTATGGCACCTGTGTGAAACATGTTTATTCTGCCCAGGCTGGTCTTCCAGCAGCCGGTGCAATGCGATGTGCTTCTTTCTTTTAGTATCTCCGGGGAGCTTTAGCTTTACCCGCTCTCGTTGGTGGTTTTCGAGGTCCTTTCCAAATTCTGCAATCTGTTTTCTTGTGCTTCTTGGACAGTCTATGCATTGTAATCTGAACCTGGACAAACCACAGTGGATCTGGGTGGGTAGCCTGGGCCTCCATTTTCTTCACTTGTTTTGTTATCTGGGTCAGAAAAACAAACAGACAGCAGAAGAGATACAATGTCAAATATTTGCTTATAAACAAACTTAAAAGATGGCAATGTGCATTCTTTAATTTTAATGTTTGTTGATAATATCGATTGCAAAGACAATCACACTTGAAAATTAGCATCTTTCTATCCTTTTTTATTAGGCTTATCCAGTAGCCACAGGATCACATGCAGCAAGGCCAGGCCATACCTAGCTAGGCTTAGGCCATAGGGTCAGGCCAGAGCATAGGCCTGTTATCTCTGACCAGTCTCTAATTTATCATGTTTATATACTGCAGCACATTATATCTGCATGTGTGATGCCAAAAGTCACATAGGACTATAATAGGTCTCTATGTCTGACCAGTCTCCAATCTGTATAGTACAGCACGTTTATCTGCATGTGTGATACCAGGCCTATAGTCCTACGTCACTAAGCTTTTAATCATGCCAAAATTACCATTTTAATCTTAATTAACAGTGAAATGACATTATCCTCAATTAAGAGTAGAAGGATGAATCCCTAAATGACCAAAATTTCAACATATGTGATGACCTGAGACTTTTTTTGTTTTAAAGCACTGAAGTGGAAAAACCACAATTTTACAGTGCGCCCTCCTTTTTTGTGTACAGATTTTAGCCAACTGGATGGGGGGAAAAATACAATTTGCCGAGTTTACGGTTCATTCGTAGTGTTCACTCACATACGAGGTTAATTATTTTTATTATCAGTAACCCACACACAGGCATCAGCATTGTGGATGATGATTGAATGGACCATCCCCCCCAAGCAAATATTCAGGGGTGTTATCCCACATCCACTGGGATCTACACATATGCATAGTAATAATGCACCTTGGATTTGTGTGTTAATAGATGGATATCACCTGCATTACAAGTGTTATAGTTTATATGCACATCGCAGTTGATAGCTAAGTATTTTGATCAAGGAGGTTGTGGGGAAGCAGACCAAAATTGACACATAAAAATCAGAAGTGGGAGAATTTACAAATTGTGAGTTTTCAATGTTTTAAGTGATGAAAACAGTTGGCTAGCATGTGCTAATGAGTGAGTTGTTTCTTTTGCAACCTGAGAACAGAGTTGTGGTGCAAATTATTATCATCAGCCCAGATGATAGCACAATTATAGTTTAAGGGTAATAGAACTATTTACCAAACGAACATATTCTTGTTTATACCATCTCAATACTATCACAACTTCAGCTGTGTAACTTGAATAAAAAGTGGTTCTTTTAATTAAAAAAAAAATGAATAAAAACTGTGTGCTTTTTGTACTGACCAGACTATTTAGTAATGATTTATTCATCGAGGGTTGTGGATCAACGTCTAGGAGTTGTGCCTGTATAATGTACGTACTGCATTATAAATCACTGCTTTTGTTAAATAATATTGTTATTATTATTATTATAATTATTATATTACGCTAATTAGCCCTCCCCAGTGGCTTGTAGCCAAATGAAACAAAGCTAAATCCTAATCCAAGTCAAAGTCAAATTTAATAATTTGTAAAATTTGGAAATAAGGGCCAAAACATGCATTTTTAAGTCGTTTTTTATATGCTGTACGACAGTCAAGCCCAAAGACTTGTAAAAAGACTAATTTCAAGTTATGCATTCTAATTTTAGGAAAACACATTTTCTAATCTTTTTCATAACCAATTATCAAAAATAACATACAATATTAAAATTATGAGCGAAGTCTTCACCCATTACTCAAGATTTTGATTCCTTAGACTTGTGCCAAGTCTTAGAATATTTTGACTACAATTGTAAAAAATGCATGCTTTTGGCCTTATTTCTCTCAGATTGCAAAAATATTCAAACTTAACCTTTATTGCCAGTTAAAAATAGCTAAAGGATTAGGATTTAGCTATATTTCACTTGACAAAACAGGATAATATTTTTTTAATCCCAAAAACTTAGTGCTGTTTTTTTCTGGAATATATAAACTGGCCTCAAAAAGAAACTTATAATTTTTCACAAGGTCATATCTTAAAATCCTGTCCATAAAAATGAACAAAAATTTCACACAGGGATACTTAAATACTCTACTCTAAACAATGGTCAGTAACCAAGCAGTTGTCGAACTGACACAACAGCAAAATGCACTGACATGGAACGGCTTCCTGGACCACATTCACAGCCCAATAATTGGCACCCAACACAAGAAATCTGTGAGTAAATGGAATAATGTGGAACAAGACCTGTTTCTTAAAAAAAGTGTGTGAAAAGCAGCAGCAGCCCCGTTCCACACTATTCCACTTACTCTTTTGAAATAATCACCTGTGTATGGATCTTGTACGCATTCTCACATATTTATTTTGCTGGGTTCCAATTATTCGCCTGTGAATGTGGTCCCAGAAGTTGTACCGTGTCAGTACATTTTACCGTTGTGTCAGTTGGACAACTGCTTGGTTACTGACATGTGTTTGGTGTAGAGTATTGAAGTAATCCTGTGTGTAATTTTTGTTCATTTTCATGGACAGAATTTTAAGATATGACCTTGTGAAAAATTATAAGTTTCTTTTTGAGGCCAGTTTAGTAATGTCTCTTTATCCCAGTATCCGCAGTTAGTTGCATAATGTAGTCCTTCCGTGGTTTTCATCTTTTACCAAGTGTAGGCTGCCACAGCAATACTCCGAAACCTGCCTCTGTCCAGCAAATCTCTGTCTTTTTTGTTTTCAATGTTTCGGAGATTGGGGAGAGATTGCCGTACAGACTTCTAGTGGTGTGTGTGACTGTCAGGTAAACATAAAATGCTTTTGTGTTGCTGCAACCATCAAGCGCCTTCCTAAACTTAATGTAATTGTCCAGGTTTAAAAACTGGGTGGTGCGGAGCTACATCAGGAGACGATCCCTCAGCGCAATCTTGAAGGCGTCGAGGGATGAGTACTCAGCTGGATCCTTCTTCACGATGTTCCAATCCTTGATGGTACGTGGGAAGAAGGAATTGGCATAGACTGATGAGCTGGTCTGAGGGTACAAGAAGCGAGACTTGTGTCCTCTTGTCCGAGATGTGGATTGGGTAAGGTAGTTGGTCCAATCAATGTCGACTAAGTCTTGGTGGATCTTATACATCATTACAAGGCGGCTTTGTTGGCGTCTCTCTTGTAGTGATGGCCATTCCAGGTGTTTCAGCATGGCAGTCACACTGCTCTCACGACTGTAGTCACTGGTGACGAAACGTGCAGAGGTTCGCTGAATCTGTTCAACTTTGCGGATGTTACGCTGGGTGTGGGGATCCCAGGAGGTTGCAGCGTACTCGACGATTGGTCTCACAAAGGTTGTGTATGCAGCTGCCTTGATCTTACGGCTACAGTGACTAAGGTTGCGATTCAAGAAGGCCCGGGTGGAGTTAGCCTTCCTGGTGATGGCATCAACATGGGCATTAAAGCTAAGTCGTGAGTCCAAGTGCACTCCAAGATATTTTGCCGAGCTCACATTCTCCAGGCTGTGTCCATGGATGGTGTAGGATGGAGGGATTGGATTGCGTTTGTTGGTGACCTGCAGGACCTGGCATTTAGATGCGTTGATCTTCATCAGCCACTTGTCTTCCCATGCTTGAAGGGAGTCGAGGTCTTCCTGAAGGAGTGCAGAGTCAGCTGGTGAAGATATGTCCCTGTACACTACGCTGTCGTCTGCGAACAATCTAGTGGTTGAGTTGGAAACGCAGTTGGGCAGGTCGTTTATGTAGATGAGAAACAGTAACGGCCCCAGGACGCTGCCTTGAGGGACGCCAGATGATACTGTAGCCTCACTGCTGCGTTGACCATCTAGGAGGACTTGCTGGGAGCGATTGTGTAGGAAGTCCCGAATCCACTGATTCCAAGGTTGGCCCACTTACTCCATAATGCTCGACTTTTAACAGCAGATGACGATGTGAAACTTTGTCAAAAGCCTTCTCGTAGTCCAGTAGGATGACGTCAGTTTGTGATTTGTCGTCCAGTCCTTTGGCTAGGTCTTGTAGTGTGACGAGAAGTTGCGTGTCGCAGGAGCGCCGCCTCCTGAATCCATGCTGGCTGTCTGAAAGGGTCTTGTGTTCAGAAAGGTGACGGATCATGGCACAATGTATGATATGCTCTATACATCAGGACTGCGTGATTCAACTGTAGTGGTGAAATCTTGATTCTTAGATTTCAAGGCAAGCTGCTGTTCCAGATCTTGCTCATGCTAGCTGTTACATGATTTCCTGATGTGTAAGTAATTTTCACTGCTACCAATGCAAGCCCCAAGATATTTTTAATCATCAACTATATTTCAAGGTCACTACTAGTACTATACCATCAAGTGTTTGTATTGGGGATGGGCCATATTGCAAATCATTGCCTTTGTTTCTCGGCGTTCATGCTGAGAGACCGAATGTAACTTAAAAGTGCTGCAGCTTCAACAAGATGGACTTGGAGTAGCTCTTTGGCAGTCCCTGGCGAACTGTTGGCCAATAGAGATATGTCATCAGCAAAGTCGAGGTCTATATTTGTTTGTGGGCCTATCCTCCTACTTTCCTGATATCCATCTGGTGTGGTAATGTGTGCAACAGTGTTCTGATAGGTGTTTCCAATAGCTACCACATGAAAAACTGGATCAAGGAAGGAGTTCGAAGCAACCATTAGATCTATATGCTTATTCTATAATGCTTTTTCAAAAACGACTCGCCACGACATTGTTTTTGATTATTTACTCATGATCTTTCTAGTTGTTACTCTCATGATAAAGCTAGTCACACAAGCTCTATACTAAAATGCAGAAAACCTTAGACGAGCGCGTATTGTAAGGATACATCGCGTATATACTGCGTTGCACGTACTTGTCTCTGATTGGCTGCTAAGGCGATATGTTGTTGCTGAGATGAAATTTATGAATGAACTGTGCGCCGTACGCGTTGTTAGCGCCGAATTTGCAACATCACGGTAGTCGCGCTCGTAAAAGGTTTGCTGCATTTTAGTATAACTTCTTTTACAAATCTTCATTGATTGTACAGTTCTTTTACCAATTTACACTGATCTCTTTTGATCATCTTTCAATTAGCCTACTCATTACAAGGATCATAAACATCTCAAAAAAAGTAACTAACCCCCCTTAATTAATGACCATTATTCAAACACGGGTGATTGTATTACAAATCTGTAAAATGCGTTGGAAGCAGAATTTATTTCTGCACATTTTCATATTATAACACAGTATCTACACATGGGAATGTCATAAACACATCGGCATACGAAATAAAATAGCGATTTTCTGTCCTTCACCTCATTTGTTCAGGTCAAAATAAATGACTAACATTTTGTGGAAAGGAAATACAATTCTATTGAAATGTTACAATATTAACTTTGTATTGGGGATGGGCCATATTGCAAATAATTGCCTTTGTTTTCTCGGCGCTCATGCTGAGAGACCGAATGTAATGAAGTGCTGCGGCTTAGCTATTTGGCAGTCTCTGGCGAACTGTTGGCCAATAGAGATATGTCATCAGCGAAGTCGAGGTCTATATTTGTTTGTGGGCCTATCCTCCTACTTTCCTGATATCCATCTGGTGTGGTAATGTGTGCAACAGTGTTCTGATAGGTGTTTCCAATAGCTACCACATGAAAAACTGGATCAAGGAAGGAGTTCGAAGCAACCATTAGATCTATACGCTTATTCTATAATGCTTTTTCAAAAACGACTCGCCACGACATATTGTCTTTGATTATTTACTCATGATCTTTCTAGTTGTTACTCTCATGATAAAGCTAGTCACACAAGCTCTAGCTTCTTTTACAAATCTTCATTGATTGTACAGTTCTTTTACCAATTTACACTGATCTCTTTTGATCATCTTTCAATTAGCCTACTCATTACAAGGATCATAAACATCTCAAAAAAAGTAACTAACCCCCCTTAATTAATGACCATTATTCAAACACGGGTGATTGTATTACAAATCTGTAAAATGCGTTGGAAGCAGAATTTATTTCTGCACATTTTCATATTATAACACAGTATCTACACATGTCATAAACACATCGGCATACGAAATAAAATAGCAATTTTCTGTCCTTCACCTCATTTGTTCAGGTCAAAATAAATGACTAACATTTTGTGGAAAGGAAATACAATTCTATTGAAATGTTACAATATCAACTTTGTATTGGGGATGGGCCATATTGCAAATCATAGCCTTTGTTTTCTCGGCGTTCATGCTGAGAGACCGAATGTAATTAAGTGCTGCAGCTTCAACAAGATGGACTTGGAGTAGCTCTTTGGCAGTCTCTGGCGAACTGTTGGCCAATAGAGATATGTCATCAGCGAAGTCGAGGTCTATATTTGTTTGTGGGCCTATATCCTCCTACTTTCCTGATATCCATCTGGTGTGGTCCGGGGGTGTGGTAATGTGTGCAACAGTGTTCTGATAGGTGTTTCCAATAGCTACCACATGAAAAACTGGATCAAGGAAGGAGTTCGAAGCAACCATTAGATCTATATGCTTATTCTATACTGCTTTTTCAAAAACGACTCGCCACGACATATTGTCTTTGATTATTTACTCATGATCTTTCTAGTTGTTACTCTCATGATAAAGCTAGTCACACAAGCTCTAACTTCTTTTACAAATCTTCATTGATTGTACAGTTCTTTTACCAATTTACACTGATCTCTTTTGATCATCTTTCAATTAGCCTACTCATTACAAGGATCATAAACATCTCAAAAAAAGTAACTAACCCCCCTTAATTAATGACCATTATTCAAACACGGGTGATTGTATTACAAATCTGTAAAATTTGTACACATTTTGTGGAAAGGAAATACAATTCTATTGAAATGTTACACTATTAACCGTGGCTATTCAATGTACTGCTGCACCCCAGTTGAATTAATTTCTATAAAATTGCTATCTGAAATTTGGTAGCGGTTTTATTTAATTTATTTTTTGATGCATTTAAGCAGTATAGTCATGGTGTTTTTGGTGGTTTGCAAAAACTTAACCAAAAAATCCCATTGACTTCACAAGTAATAAATTGTACATAGTATTTTTCACTAAATGCACAAAATGAGAGAATGTACCCCGTTTAAAAATCATTTTTTCTCAGAATCAACCAAAGATGTAACTTTTCAGGCTGCTTTTGCCAGAATTCAGGCTTTGTTTGTTGTCCAAATTTACGTAACGTTTTTACGCTGTTTTTCAGGCTTTTCGTCAAAAGTGGATTTTCATCCCTGTATAGTTCTATATGGTTTTCAATAACCTTGGAATAAATCTGAGATTTCAGAGATTTTTGTTATTATAAACACTTACAATGGATACATTCACAGTATTTTGGCCTTATGCTGTCATATGTGCCCTTTAAATTTAAAACAACCTTAATCCAAGCTATATCCCTGTGGACTTTCCTAAAAGAAATTTGCACATAAGTGCTTCTTCCGTCTGAATAATTGAATGGTTTTTGTTTAATTTTGTTTTTGTTTTTTGTTTTACCAGTTACATAATGTAATAAACACAAATTAAAGTGCATGAGCTTATAAAGTTATTCAAAGATGAGCGTTCTGAATTTATACAAATCTCATATGAATTCAACTATATGTCAAATTTATTGACTGTTTAAAAGTGCATTGTATACAAGTAAGTTTTATATTCGATCTTTTTCCAATAAAGCAAAATTATCGAGTACAAATTCAGCTTCAGAAAATGTGCGCGCATTTGTCACACCTAATTAAATGGTCATAAAACAAGTCTGTTGATATTTATGATACAAACTTCCGCTAATTCTGTGTCTTATATAAAGCTTGTCACCTAGTTGTAACTGTAGTCTCTGGTTATTTAAAGGAGTATTTCGTGATCCTAGCATCCTCTTTTTATGACATTTTTCAGTACATATATCCACGAAAAAGCATATTCCCAAAATTTCAGTTGATTCCGATTTTGCGTTTGCGAGTTATGCATGATTATGTGTATTACACTGCTCCATAGACAATACGTTGTAATTTCGTTCTGGTGCACCAGAACGAAATTCAAATTTCGCGATACCTTTGCTAAACGAATTAATCTGCAAGAAATATTTTGTACATAAACATTATGTAGCCAGAGTATTCCAGTGATATAAAAATCTCAACTTTTTTGAGAAAAGTGGGGGATGAGGCTGTGGATCACGAAGTGCCCCTTTAATTTGTAGATGCTCTGTACATATAAACTCACTTTGATCTTGATGGGATGCGAAATGAAATGCTCAAGCCAGGTTAACAAAGCTTACAATGGCACTATATAATCTAGATATTGATTGGACTATAAACACATTACGTTTCACTACCTGGAGAGAATTGATCATAAATTGAATTCCCTCCTGAGGTTGGTATCTGTCAATGAGTTGACCAGACCACATGAATGGCATTATAGCTCGAGGCAGTATATGGTCAGTGAGTTACATAAAAATGACCTTGTGTGGTATTCAGTTCCCAGGAAGTGAGTTTTGCCTGAGGCAATTTGTGGTTAAATGTTGATCCATCACTACAATACTAGTACCGTCGATTTGGTTGAAAAAGGAGGCGAGACATGATCAAATCTCTCCAGGTAACAAAACGTAATGAATAATTATATATCAACAAAAATGTCATCAAGATAAAGCAACATGTCTTATTTGCCCAGTTATTTTCAAGTTCGCCACTATGAAGTATGTTTAAGCATGCTGACCTATGGAAAGAAACTGAATTGAAGACAAGATCAAGGAAAAGAATGCCACTGCAAGCTCCAACAAATGAGTTGAACGACTTTACTGTCAGCATCGGCTTATAGTGCTGTATACATAAATATTTTGTGTAAGTGCAAATGGATTGACCTGATTCTGCCTGTGATTTCTGAATGATGAGTATATAAACAAATAGTAATATAATATTAGTTTTGAACATCAGAGGAGCTTTGAGATAATGTTGTTGGGTTTTTTTTTGGGGGGGGGGGGGGTTTGTTTTAGGGGGTTTTTGTGTGGGGGCGTGTGTGTGTGTTGTAGTTTGTTTGTGTTTTAATTTTTAATTTTGTTGTTGTTTTTGTTTGGTTTTTTGTTGCTGTTGTTGTTTTGTTTTTTAATTTGGCCTAGTTATATGTGGGTGGGGTGTGTTTGAATCACCACGGGAGAAGGTGTGAATTTTACATGCACACTGATGAGAAGTGAGGACCATCTCTTTGCAATGCTAATTTAGACTGATTAGGGAAACAGGTTGTGTATAATGGAATTTTAATATCACTTTATATATCACTTACTACCAAGTATAAATGCCCCATTTAAGCACACATAGAATTAGACCTTTTCGGCAACAAATTGAAAATAAAAGTATGAATAACCCTATAATGCATGAGCCTCTGAAAATGAGTCCTCGGCACAAACGTATTCCCGTACCGCCCCATTGCCTCGGAAGTCTCCCTCAAAAATATGTTGATGGGCAATGTAAATGGAGGATCCCACAGGCTCTGGGGATTATGGTTAGCTTATCGATTGCAAATCGATGATCATTTAATATATGTTTCAATGTACGGGTAGCACCAATTAATTTTTGAAAAATGGGTGTTCAAACAGCAATCACCATCTCTATCTTAAAACGTTTCCAGCCTTTTTTTAATCCTAGGGCCTATTTTTTCATGTATAGGTTCATGTATAAGCCCAAAATACCTCAAAGAAAATTCTATATTTTACTAGAACTCGTCCACATAACATTGCTCGCTGAGTGATTTGGTGGTGTGCGCCCTTATTCTCGTCATAATTTGCCTCATTCAAATTGTTGAAATTCTGCCCGGTTTTCTGAATAGATTAAGGGCTGGGGTATGAACGTTTGGACAGTATTTATTTTGGGACATTAGAGCACATCAGACATATCGAATTGCATTCTGAATATGAAGAATATCATTCTGATATCAAATAATTTTGATTTTTTGAAATTCGCAATTTAATACACATTTTAAAAAAAATCGTTAAAAATTGATATTTTTGATATTTAACAGTACTTGAAGTAAATTATATAAATCTAATGATATATTCTTAATGTGTATGTAGCAGGAGGAAAAGCCGACAGTCAATTGAAAATTTTGACCTTTCATATTGAAGATATGGATTTTTTCCCAAAACACCAAAAAAATTAGGTCTTTTGGGAAAAAATCCATATCTTCAATATGAAAGGTCAAAATTTTCAATTGACCGTCGGCTTTTCCTCCTGCTACATACACTTTAAGAATATATCATTAGATTTATATAATTTACTTCGAGGACTGTTATATATCAAAATTTGAAAATATCAAATTTTTATAATTTGTCATAAAATTTGTATATTGTGATTTTAAAAAATGAAAATTATTTGATATCAGAAAGACATGCTTCGTATTCAGAATGCAATTCGATAGGTCTGATGTGCTCTCATGTCCCACAAAAAATACTGTCGAAATGCAATAAACGCTCATTTTGGATCCCTTAACCTTCTATAGAGAAAGAAAAACATTTGCAAATGCTTTATACAATCATGATTTGCTAACACATCGACGTGGTTGAATAAGAAACTTAACATGGATTCCTGAAATTGGATAGCTATGTAGCATTAATAGTTGTAATTCTTTATACAATATGTTATACAAAAAACAAGAACATGATTAAGTGATGCGTTTGTAGCTTCTAATTTTTGATACTGTGCAATAATTATGTTTATAATGCTTTAAGTAAGCTTTAAGCAAATGTCTCCGAAGTAAACTTTAAAAATCTAATGATATAGGTGTATGTAACCGGGATGAAGAGAATGGAAATCTTGTTTATTTGATACAATTGCTTGTAAATATTATAGTGCATAATCGATCTCCAATTAACTTTATGCCGGAATGTGAGGTATTGAATGTTTGTAATTTAGTCTGTAATATAAGCTATAGGCCTAAATACGAAGAACGAAATTAATATTTTCACATGAAATTAGCTCAAATTCTTATTTCCACAGAAATATTCATTGCAAAGAAATACTGCACACACCATGTAAATCCTTTTGGCCTATATACTAAAGCTTTTAGTCTGATCATTCAACCAGCGAAGCAAAATCCGCAAAATCCAGACTCGTATCGCTTGACAGGCTTGCAACGATAAAAGGCACCGATAAAATTGGTTTATGTTTTTTAATGTAAAATAAACATTGCTTTACTGCGTTGCAGATATCTAGCGTCACATTTAGAGTCCAACAATAATCATATAATTATGTGCGAGTCTTGCATGCAGGATCGTATTTGGTGAGATTTATTTTATTATTATTCTTTTTTATTGTATATAAAAGTAAATATTTTTGAAAAACGGTACAAAAACGCGTATGATGGATCGAAAATTTTGGGTGAAAAGGTCACGCATTCAGATTTTTCTAAAATCTTTTCCTTATTTCGAAAATATAGCTCAATTCGTTCCATACTTAATCGACCATTTCTGGGGATACCAGGATTATACAACGGATCATACAACGGATCCCCTAATATTCCAACTTCTTACAACAGTGCAATATTTTTTACGATAATACAGTTTACTTTGCTGTCTGATGTTTTAGGTCAAATGTTAACAAAATGGCACAGCTGTGTCCATGGTCGGTGACCACAGCGATGTCTATCTAGTTGTTTCAAACTAGAATTCGAAGTTAAATTCACTTCAAGGCACGGTTGTTTGATGTAATGTAAAACTGTGTTATTTTTATGTAAAGTTGAACAATGATGGCGCTGTTTATCTTAAAAACTTTTTATCATGAAATGTAAGGAATAAGTGATACAATTTGGCTAATTTAAATTGTAAAAAATATGTAAATAGCGCCCTCAATTTGCACAAAAATGTACAGTTTATAGAATGAATAATTTGATATAGAAACGAAAATCTAACTCAAAAATAGCTTTAACATTTATGTGTATTAGAGTAATCACTGGTAATTGGTATAATGTTTTTTGTTAAATTAATAAAATAATGATCACATCAAACAGCTGTGAAGGAGCTGTGCAATAATTATGAGTCCGGGAAGGTGAAACAGACTATTTTCAACTACGTTAATACCGTCATTCTGTTTTTGTAACTTGGCGGATATATTGACATTTAAACAACTAAGACGTGAGAAGGAAGGCATGGTAGAACTACAATCTTAATATGCATTGAAAGCAATCCTAATCCGTAGACTTGTAAATGTAGGAGATTTGAAGAGGGTTAAGGGATCGGATAACAACGATTGCACAGTATTTTGTGGGCCATGAGAGCAGAGCAGACACATCAAATTACAGTTTGAATACGAAGAATATCTTTCTGATTTCAAATAAGTTTTAATTTTTAGAATACAGGGTGTCCCAGAATGATCTGTACCGGGAAAGATGGAATTTTTTAGGTATGAAGGGCATGTTAAATGTAGTTTTACATTTTAAGTTTTACATATATTTAGCTTTCTCAGATTTTTTCGATTTTAAAAATTGGACGTTTCTAGTAGAAGTTATAGAAGATTGCGTAAAATGGTGAATTCTAAGTTTTGACAACGCAACCTATTTTGAAAATCTGTAACATTACTAACCGTTCAGCACAAAGTTATTTGGAAAAAGTTATGCAGGTATTTTAGTTGTGCCCTGTTCATATTTCCACTAAATAGCCGATATCTATCTATTATTTATGACGTTACGAAGCAATCATTACATGGAATTAAGGATTTGCGGCCTAATCCCATTCTCTCTTTGGCGGTAGTTTTAGTTATTGTGGTGTGAGGTCCATGTAATTTGAAATGCTTGCAGAGGTCGAACTGGTTGTGGTACAGAAAAGATGGCTCCTCAATTTATTGTGCAGCAGCGTAGATTCCTTTCAAAAACTTACTGGCAAACCGGCAGCTATGTTGAGACGCAAAGAAGATTCATTAGACGATTTCCGCGAGCACGCGTTCCAGTCAAAGGAGCGATAGTGTATAACGTAAAGAAGTTTGACGAGCACAGAACTGTCAGGAATCGGCAGAGTGAAGCTTCAGGTGCTCGTAAGACTGTAAGAACTAGAGCGAAGATTGCAGCTGTCTGGCAAGCTTTAAGGCCCAACCCCAACAGTAGTTGTCGTCGAAATGCTGTGCCAAACATCCCACGTTCTTTATTTAATCGTATCGTGCCATTTTCAAGGGTATGCGAGTCGTTTGCGCTGCAAATGAAAAGCAGTTTTTCATTGATTTTACATTATTGCATGAAATTAGTGCTGAAATTCACAGAATAAGTAGGAGACATGTCCAGCATTATAATGCATGTATCAAAAATAGATACACTGCCCGTCTTCTATTTTTAGTTATTTTTGCAAACACGGTACAAATCATTCTGGGACACCCTGTATAAAACGCATTTTGTGGCAAATTATTCAAAAATCGATATTTTTGACATTGAGCAGTACTCGAAGTAAATTTACGCGTTTCTCCAATTGCTCAAATGTTTCTGTGTTGATGCGTATTTGTATTGCATCCTTGCGTAGTATTTCCGATTAGTTCAATGTTTGATGGCCTGTTTCGGTTTCAACATGTAATTCTAACAAATGTAAACACTTACGTCAGATAAAAATCACTCATACTTCAACAAAACATGTCCATTCAGGCTTTACATGTAATCACCGAAAACAACGAATTTCACCATTTATGATGCGATCAAGCGAAAGTCAAGTTTCAGGTAGTGACCACTCCTACGTCATACATAAATTCGCCTAGCCCCATTTCCCTAAAATAAAACTTTCAAAAAATCACACTTGGCAGAGGTGGGCCTCGAACCCGCGCTGTCTGGCACTAGCATGGCTATTGAATTAAACGTCGGTGAACGGATCCGATGCGCTAGACCGCTCGGCCAACGATTGTCAAGCAGTAATTTTGAAATATGAAGCTTTGTATATAACTTCAACATATCGGGTATATAATTTAACAATATAAAGACAGAAAACGTACCATATTTTCGGAATTCACCTTAAAACATTCATGTGTATTATAAAAGAGCTACCACTATAATCTTGTAATATTGTTGAATTTTTAAGCGCATACAGACAATACACAATGCATTTATCGATTTTGATTTCGTGCACGCGCACTATGCTCAGGACATAGCGTCGGTTTGCAAGCTATATAACTATCATTTTTCTTGCAAGACGGTTTGGATTTTTGCAATTGGTAGTAAAAAGTTCACATAGGTCCCCAAAGTTCCTTTACAAATATTAAAAGATTAGATTCTCATAAAGACGAAACAGTAATCTTCAGTGGGGACCTATGTAAATTTTACCTTAAATTTTCACCATCAATTCAGTGTTAATTTTTACTAAATTCAGAAGATATTTTGGCGTATATAAAATTGAAAAAAAATTCATAAACAACTTAAACTATAACACTATTGGGTATCACGAATCATTATATAATTATGATGTACAGTTAATATTCAAATATTCTTTTATACATATGATGCTGCAGTTTTTACACAAAAAATATTTCAATATAAACCCTCCCACTCGGCTATTTTAAAAAGGTAACCAGGCTTCCTCACTCCTCAGCATGTGCAATAAATTAGCATTAAACTTTTCTAGCAGCCTTTTAGAAATACTTGCTGATCGCGACCACTGATGTAGGTAGTGACGGGTACTATTACGAATTCTAGCTAGTTCAAATTTTTATAGCAATTGGGGGAAGCTTTGTTATTTTGAAAACTCTTGTCAAAAGTACAGTTCCGAAGAATCTAGAAAGGGGTACTTTTGTCCAGCTGTACACGATGTGTAAGATACAAACACTAGTGTTATTTCGATTTACAAATCTAATTTCGATTAAATTCTAATTCAATTCTCTCTCAAATTTTCAAATCGGAAAATTCTACATTTAATTGTAATGTATCGGAATTTGAATCAGAACCAAAAGAAATGTTATGAATCGAATTAACATCATAGCTGGTAGGTGGTGCATTATCTCTCTTAGCCTTCAGTTTTAGTTTTCACTTTGGCTACAAGTAGCTGATGGTCACTACCACAGTCAGCGCCTGGTCGTGTCCTGATATTTTGGAGTGATGTTCTCCACCTCTTCCTGACCATGATGTAATCGATCTGGTTTCTTGTTCTAACTCCTGGGCTCATCCAAGTCCACAGTCTCCGTGGATGCTGCTGAAATAACGTGTTCCCAACCAATGACTAGGTTATTAGCTTCACAAAATTCCTCCAGTCTGTCTCCACGTTCATTTCTGATCCCAAGTCCATATTGGCCTATACACCCAGTTCAGAGTTGTCTCCTTCATTTTGCCAATCTTAGCATTCCAACCCCCCAGTACTAGTACGATGAGTAAGTCTCCCGTAGTCTCTTCTCTTGTAGGTATGTTATCCATAACTCCTTGTACCATCTCATAGAAGTCTGTCACCTCACTCGCTGATGTTGTTGTTTATCAAGTTTATGATAGAAATGTTTAAAGGATGTCCTTGCAGTCTTACAGTCATCACTCTCTCATTTATTGGATTATATCCCAAAACACACTTGGCTGTTCCCCATAAAAGAAAGCATCACTAATTTAGTGCTAACATCGTATGCGGTAGTGAGTATTATGACCATTTCTTATTCTAAATGAATTTTGCAATATACAATTCACCCCCCCTTTTTTTGTTTTTTTTTTTCGTTTAAATTTTGTTTACTTCTCAGCATGCTGATTAAAAATTTAGGGGTCGGGGACGAATTTCATTTGCGTTCGCTATCTATACTACTAAAATAATAGCCGTTGTGTGTCTGTCTGTGTGTCTGTCCGGCTATGCGTTTCGCCGCGCTTCGACGCATGGTTCCGATATTTCAGACATATATGGGTACCGGGCGTGCGCTGTTTACCGGGTAGTTTTCAAGGTCATCGGAGGTCAAGGTCAAAGGTCATGGGGGAAAATACCCCACGTGGATACAAAGCAGCAAGTGCACATGGATAAAAAGAATCCAGTAGACGATCTACAACAAGTTTCAAGCTGCCCAAGCCAGTGAACAAGGTCATTCATTCATAGATTCCATTCAGCTTTTGGCTACATGCCCAATTTGAAATGCACTGTAAATGTCTACCCAGAATGCATTGCTGCAAATATGCTATAGTGTCTTCCCAGCATTCATTGCTGAAAATGATTTCTATAAGCGCCCCTACCCCAATAAGCGCACACATACCCCAATAAGTGCCCACATACCCCCTAATAGCTAAAGGGCTATTACAGCAACAGGCGCACTAGTATAAGCTAAAGGAAGGTGTGTTCTGCTATTTAGTGGGCTAGTGCATTTAACCTTGGATTTACACTTAATTTAGGTGTGATTTGTCTTGGGTCCAATCCCTACCATGAAAAGTTTGCTATATATCTTTATAACATTATTTCAGGAAAAATACGAATAAAAACAATTGCAACGAGTGTCAACATGTAATGTAATAATTATTCTCTTTGAAAAAAGTTAAACTTGTTTTTGCAATAGGCCCTTTAATCATTTCCGAGAACAGATACAACGCCGTGGCTGGAACTCGCATCGCCACAAAACAATGTAACCGACTTAACCAAGTTATTATTTGACAAAAAAAGCTGTCATTCATTGCTGATCTCTGTATTTTTTTCTACGGCTCAGATATAATCCTTTCCTTGTACTGTTGGACAGCCGGTGAGTTGTTGTTAAGCGGACTTTTTGACTGTAGAACAATATAAGCATTTTAAAAATATCGTAGAGAAACGGAAAGCTTAATGCTTTTAAGAATAACACATTAGAAAATTGATGGAATAATGCAGTTTCTTCACGCACTTATAATATGCATTGTGTGATGTCATACATATTTATAACTTGATACAATAGATCTGACTCGGTGAAACATATAAAATAGTGTTGCCTACTTTGTCGTGACGACTTTCAATCGAGGAAAATACCACCTACGCAGTGTGAATGAATTCCCTAATGCTCTTATGTGCGACTTACCGACCTCATTCATGTAGACTTAATACTAATCCAATGTTATTGGATTATGATAGTTCGCCTAAGAAACGCCTCCCAGGTAGCTTATTATATGACATAATAATAGTGATATGCTGTACAGCCAAAAAAGGAGATGTTTAAAAAAGCTTGAAACACCTTTAACAAGAGCGGTTATTGCATCGCAAACTGGTGGACCGAGCTAAGCATATCCCGTTGACCCCATATGACCTTTGACATCTGTTGAACTTTGACCTCGGATGACATTAATTCATTTATTGATCAAATTAATTCAATTATTTATGTTGTATCTATTTAACTGAATATACTCTCTCTTTCTTTCTTCATATAAAGGGTTAATATAATGCATCCCCACACAAAACAACCACAAGTTCCAATGGTACTCAAGAATGATAAGAGACTGTATACAATTTTAACTATTTTAGTCTAAACTATTATGAAAATTTATCAGTTATTGATAGAAAAGCTCCCCTAATGTGGTTTGATTTTTATCAACTCCCAATAGTCTTCAGTTTAGAGTAAACAGTCCCCGGAAATGGACTGTACGTGTCATACCCTGTTTAATACCACACAGCTGCACTGAATTGAAGCTTTCTTGCATTTTTGCCATGGTAGGGGGCAGTAAAATGGACGCAACTTTAAAAGTATTAGGAGTAGAACCCCTTGAGTTTTTTTTTTATTGCATTTCTTACTTTTTTCTCTTTCATTTGACACCACTCGGAGGGTTAAAGCTTCATGGCATTTCGAGATATGCCCATTTAAGACCAAATGGTTAGTCAGTTAGTAAGCTAGTAAGTAAGCTAGTAACTAAGTAAAATACACTAATATAGGGTGGTCCCGCTATGCGGTCCACCAAAAACTACGCATAACGGTGCGTACTTTGGACCTCCCCTCTCTCCCGGCCCTGTCTCAATTTGTGTCCTACAATCCCTCCCCCCCCCTTGTTATTGGGCCGGCCTTGTCTCAATTTTTGGCCGATGTCAATCAACTCAGAACAACAAGCTGCATCAAATAAGCCGGTGCCTGCCTGAAACATCACCATTATACAGCCTATCACTAATAATATCAATATCATTTACAGCTTTTCTGTGCTCAAGCATCTCAAAATAAATGACAATGTTTCATGCATATCAACCTCTGAACAAATTTGCATGTGGACAGTTCAGTATCTTTTGCAACATTATCAGGAAAATCCATTTGAGTAAAATCAGAATAAAATACGCTAAAAAGAAATTAAATTAAAAGCTTATTTTCGGTGTAGTTACAAGATTTAGTATCGTTCCTATCTCATGTTCTCCTACCACACACCCACAAGGGATTCTAAATTTAGCATACCATCAGTTCATCCTTTGCCCCAAGATGCAGTTTGTATTTTAAATCTATATACGGTCATGTATTTAGTAACATAGGGGTATTTAAAAAATACAACACCCGAAGGAATCGAAGGGAAGAAAACGTAGCCGTTGGAAGTGATTATATGGCCTAACTTATCAGGCTTATTTTTGTGAGAGTATCATACTAGGGTCCTTAGTCCATTGGGCTATATGAATGAACAAAACTATATTTGGATTCCGCAGATCCTTAGTATACACAGTAACTTTGGCTGTCATTGTGTCCGACTTTAGGCTGTATTTCCGGATTAGATGTATTGAAATAAACTGTCTTGACTGTCATTAACCTGTATCTTGCTACATACGAAAACGCTTGTATTGACACCAAATATCCTAACCCCGAACTTAGATGCGCTCATTTTAGAGATAAAAATGTTTAGCAAACCATCTTAAAGGCCCTTTCATTGATCCCAGCGAAAGTGCAAAAAAATTAAAATTGTTTATAGATTACCTAAAAAGCCCAAGACCCCGTTGCGCCCTATTTATGACTACACGGCGACCATTGGATACAATACTTCAAGATAGCTGGCGGATATTTTGGGTGGATTCGTCGGTAACACACAACACCATGTAAAGAATTCGCAGCATTTATCTGAGGAGCAAGGGCAAGGTTATCATTGAGGAAGAGGATATTCTCAACTCTCATGATGTGGTCAGTGTTTTCACCAACACTCCTATTGACCAAGTGCTAGACATCGTAAAAATAGACTTGAGAAAGAGAATGTACTTCGAGTTTATAACAAAGAGAAGTTAACCATCGATGATGTTGTCCAACTGCTTGATTTCATCTTAACGACCACGTATTTTACACTCAGAGGGAAAATCTATCGCCAGCTTTTTGGTACAGCCATGGGCAGCCCTGTTTCGGCGATAGCAGCTAACATACATGTATTTATTGAAGCGTTGGAATAACAGTCAATTGCCACGGCGCGACCCGCCTGTAGACCAAAGTTGTGGCTTCGTTACGTGGATGATGTGTTGGAAGTAATAAACAAAGACAGCGTTCAGCTGTTGACTGACCACTTCAATCGGGGTGACAAGTCTGGTTCGATCAAGTTCACTTTTGAGCAAGAAACGAAGGAAGACGGTACTGTCAAGCTTATGGTCTACCGCAAGCCAACGCACTCCGACCAATATTTGAATTACCAGTCTCACCGCACTCTATATATACATCAAAAACTAGATGGACAACTTGTCCGTCCAAAAGATAAGCGTGACTCGCACTCAGGCAGTGTATCCCCTACATGAACAGCTGCATGAACGTCTTATCGTATATTGGAGAAACATGTAAAAAATCGGTACGCGGTTAGAAGAACACAAAAGTAAAGTGGAGAAAGTCAGCAGCACCGTGGTCACTAGAGCAGGGAGAAAAGAGTCGTTAACTACCACGCACAAGTCGGCCATAACAGACTATGTCATCGGGTGGGGGAAAGCTGAGGTCATTGGCACAAAGCAAGATAGATACAAGCGCTGGATCAAAGAAGCTGTGGAAATGAGAAAGAGGGGGCGTACAACAATGAACAGAGACGAGGGGCAGTACCAGCTTACTCACATTTTTTATGAGTTCCTGCAACAGGGATCCAAAAAATCCCCAGAAGGAAAACCAACTGGCAACCCAAAAAAATCACGCTGGAAATCCCTCTAGCGTTGGTTGTCAGTAGATTGCAGTCACTCCTCATCAAGTGTTGACAAAGGCAACAGTGGTTGTTGAAACGTACACAGTAAGTGCATTTTTCTTGGATCAGATACTACGAACTTTGGTTACTAGTTGTCATTAGGTATTTTTGAAATGAAATGATTTGGCAAAAAATGAGGAAAACAGCAGTATTGTCAAAGTTAAGGCCGGATTCAGATACATGTAGCCCATTTATATACTGTCAGTATATAACTTACAGATTTCATGTAAACATAGTAAATGCCGTATTTTGTCTTAAATACACGGCTTTCGGCTGAATCACTTGCAGACAATTTTAGCACATGTATGACAATGACAAAGGTACCAAAATCTAAAGTTTGATGATTTTTACGATTGTCCGGATGAGCAAATCACTCAATGGGCCTTAAACTGAGGTCAAACTTAAAGCCAACAATAAAGTATCAAGGATAATGGCTGGAAGTACCTTGGGTTTCCACAGTAAAATCCATGATGTTGTGAAACTAGAAAATGGGCTTTAATTAAACTTGGTAATTTGGTAAAATATACACTTGCTTTCATATTAGTCATATTATTTTGAATATGTTTATATTCCGACACTCGGAATTGTCAAGGTGTCATCCGCATGAATATTCATATCTCAAAAGGTCAGGAGGTCAAATGTCAAGTATGAACTAGAATATCAGTCATTGTGAACTGGAAATTATGTCAAAGGTACGTAGGGACGATTTTAACAGAATGGAGTAAATGGGTTTTTCTTTGAGGTCTTTTGGGCAGAAAGGGGAATTGGCAGGGCCGTGCGACCCCCGGGGGGGGGGGGCACTCACATGTAAAGGTGGTACGGGTATGTGCGGCGGTCAAGGGTCCCTTTTTCAGGCTCCCCGGCAGTTCCTTAAGCCCCACATTTGCAATATGCTCCAGTTCATTGAGCCTCAAACTCTGACAATTGTAGCTCTTTAGCTACAATTTGGAAAATTTTAGCTCCAAAGCCTATAATTTGGCCGATTTTAGTTCACAGAGCCCCACCAAATATGTTGAAATTTCAGTTCATCAAGCCTCTGTTTTGCCCCAAAATAAGTTCTTAGTTCCCAAAGTTCGGCGCCCCGCGCCCCGCGCCGCACACCCCTACCAAAATTTTAGTTGAGTGCCCCCCCCGGGCGTGCGACGTATCAATATTTGGAATCGTTGATCTCTAGAGCCGTTGAGGTGGTAGGATGAGAGCCTGATCTAGGTGGTGTTTGTATTCAAATAATAAAGCTGACACACAAGAGGAACAGTTTGGGTTGTATAAAGGAAATATAGATTGTGTTATATTTACCACATGTACATGTGAAACCACGTGACCAAAACCAAAACTAAAACTCAATCAGGTGGATGTGAGTTCATAAGAGCAATGTCGGGGATTATAGATCACAATTTTTCAATCGATGTGGAGAGATGAGGTTCGACCAACAGCCATTATAACGAATGGTTCATGTTCAACTAATTCCAGCGGACGGTCTGTGGCTAGTAAGGAATCGTCTTTGACCATGCGCTGATCTGGCTGGTCAGGAAGATATTTAATATCCCGAATTTATAATATGCCTACCAGTTCCATCGTATAACCGATTGCTAGAGAGTATGTGTTACCATGTTTGATAAATTTGTATTTATCGTATAATAAAGTGTGGCCAAATGTATAATGTGTACATATACAGCATGTCTCAAAAAAAGTTGTGCAAGTGAAAAGCGCCCTCTTTGGGAATTAGAAAATACCGTTGTGACATGATGCTTATATCAACGTCAAGGGCACGTCCTTAGCTCTCAAATACCGTTTGTTCTGTTCGACTTGCTTTTTTCAATCTCGAGATATGTTTAGTTAACAACGAGAGGGTAAAATCACAATTGTGCCACTTTTACTACGGAATAGGGCTGTGCATGTAAATCAATGATAGCTGAATGTTGATACGTCTAATGCACTCCCCCCTTCGGGGCTCGTGCATTAGACGCATCAACATCAGCGCGCGTGCATTATTTTGTCTAATTTCATTAATTTGTCAAATTTCATGAACTTATCGAAGTTCATTAACCTGTAAGTGTGCAATATTTGTTTGTCTTTTAACATGTCTTGAGCGACAAAGAGAACATTTTTTATTATGATAAAATCATTGACATGCACATGTATAAATTTTACAGCAGAATGTGAAATACTTATTTATCTTTTAATTTTTCGTAAGTCGAAAAAGAGAATCATTATACATGTATCATGATAAAACAGTAAAAACAGTAAAAACAATTTTGTATTGTTGTGTAATTGATGCATTCTTTTGATTTCACGAAGGAACTCTTGATAAACTTGATGCTATCATTGTTACATGTACAGCCCTCTTCCCTAGTAAAAGTGGCACAATTGTCATTTTACCCTTTCGCTGTTAAGTAAGCATATCTCGAGATTAAAACAAGCAAATTGAACAGAACAACATAGGGCCTGCACTTTGGCTCGTTTTTTGCAGGTTTACATGGTCCAATAACCACAAGATGACTGACATGTGGTAACAAAGGAAGCAGTCACTGCAATTTGATTATGTCCCATATGATTGGCCATTCAAGACACCCCTGTGAATATACTATAGCGGCCTTTTCAAAATATAATACCTGTTTGCTTGACTGTATTGACAATACCCGGGAACAATACACACAGTATATGCATTGGACAAACTTTTTACAATAAGCATGATAAGTGATGATGTGACCTCCAGATTTATACATCGTTCGTCTCGCACACTGACAACATTTGATTGAATGGACTGTAGGCTACTGCGCCGTGATTACGGTGAAGGACACCGGTTCAAATCCTTTAATTGTTTGGAGCCAATCGATAAAAGCATGCAGGGCTTCTATACACATGTACAGTTTATCCCTATATAACCTATAGCTGTGTTCACACATGCACTTATTACCGGTAATATTTTATCTAGGCTTATGTCCGATCGAATTAAATATTTCCGCTAATCCCTTAGTGCGTCCACATTTGTCGGCAATAGCGCTATACGCTGGCGAAGTTACGTAATAATCGGATTAACTACCATAGCAATAGGTGAATCATGCTGATTAGTTGCACCTGTAAGATTAGTATCTTTGAAAAGACCGGTATTGTATTCAATCTATGATTGCAGACATACAGGTGATGAGTGCAACCTGCTTGTAGTACAGCGCGAAATGTTCAAAATTGTTTTCACCTATTGCTATGGTAATTAATCCGATAAATGACGTAACTTCGCCAGCGTATGCCCGACGTGTTATGTCCGTTAAAGCCTATTACCGGTCATAAATCCCTTCCGTTTCTACATGAGCATCATCAGAAAATTTAACCCGATTTTAAATGTTTTCACTGAAAATTCACTTTCAATAAACGCCCCTCTTTAGAACAAATTACAGACAATGCGGTAGTATTTATGTAGGTTCTATTATTATTATTATTATTATTGTTATTATTATTATTATTATTATTATTATTATTATTATTATTATTATTATTATTATTATTATTATTATTATTATTTTAGTTTGACAAAGTAGTCCCATTTTACAGTAGACTTAGCTCTATATCGCATTTTATACATGTAGGCCCTACTATGGTGGACATCTTTGAAAAATGACAAAAATAAAAAATTACACTGACTCCCATCATCATGCTATTTTTTCTTGGGGGGGGGGGTCCCAAATTTACAAAACGTCGGCTTCAATAAAATTGCGACCTCCCCTATTTCGGCAGCAAATATTTTATGACCCCCCACCGTTTACACCCCCGAAAAAACAGGCATCAGTCTTTTTGAATAAAATAAACACACTATCTGTAGTCATGCTGTGTTGTGACTCCTACATTTTGGTCATCAAAAATATTTTATGACACCCCTATTTTTCTTTCCGTATATATTTGGGACCCCCTAATCATCTTATAAAATGCAATTGCATGCCTTTCTGTTATCATGCTTATGGCTTAATAAATTTCATCTCCATCTACATCCAGGGCCATACTGCCCCCCCCCACTGAACCCTCTGGGGTTAACATTTGCTACACCCCCCGAAACTCGTGTAGGTTATCCCAATAAGGATGGTCAATTGCTCCTGCGCCTGAATTTTTCACCCGATCATGGAGGGTGCGATGGAGAGTTTTCAGTGCCTTTATCACTACAGGTATCTGCTCCCCCTTGTCATGTAATAGCGTGGCTATCTCCTCCCAAAGCTTTTTTTTATCCCAGAAATACTTTCCGTGTCTCTCCAAATTTTGAGAATAGCCAATGTTTCCTTGTCATTCCAATTGACCCCTCTATGGAAACGGGAAATCACAAGCAGCAAATAAAAAAAGAAGCTAAAAGGGAAATGTAAGAAAGAACAGATTTTAATGTTCATTTTCAATGATTCTACCTGTTCAGTAATTCTTCCTGTTATAGTGAACGCTCCCATTTACTCATCTAACGGTGATGTCCGAAAAAAACAATCGCATCCCCAGGCCTTGCCGTTTGAGGCGAGCGATCGCTCTCGCTCGCAGCCGCTCGCCCAAACTCGATTTTTAGTGAGCGATTTTCCACTCGCCATAGACACTAAATATCACTCGCTGCGAATCTCCCAAAATCAGCCACTAAATCAGCCATTTCAGTATTTAATCGATGCTGTACTCCCTCCAAGCGTAGAAAGTGAAAAATGTTAGCGCGCTTCGCGCGCATTTCAACATAAATGTACATAAATACCGTGTCAAGACAGAAACTCTACTTGATTATTTCCTAAATAAGTGATATTTGTGAAAATTCGACCACTCGCCTACAATCATGCTAGCGAGTGATTAACCACTCGCCTTTAAAATCTAAACGGCAAGGCCTGCATCCCGCTAGTTTATATTAATATTTGCAGCTGCAGCCATAAATTACTCTGCTTAAAATTTTGATATAGGCCTACTCACAATTATATCCGACAGCCCAACAGTGCTGCGTGTCCACACGTAATTACTATTACCGGACGTAACGTTTCGATCGGTCTTAACAGCCCTTAACTCTGGTCATCTTCAGCCTTAAATTGTCGGATTTAAAGCACATTACGTCGGATATAGCAATTTTTGTTTATATCCGACGCTCATTCACACTGCCACTTATATCCGATACTATTACCGACGTAATTTAAGTCCGGTAATAGTCCGACTGTGTGAACACGACGAGTCGGCAATAGCTCTATGTCCGACGTGTTTATATCCGAGCTATTACCGGTCATAACTAACCGGAAATGGTCAGCAGAGCTAATGTATCCTTCTCTTGCCAGTTCATTCCTCTATTGCGTTTGATATTCGCACCTGCATCCATGATGATTTTGTTTTATCTCTCACTGGTCACACTATTTATACTCTGCTTCAAATCAGTTGCGCGAGTGATTTAATTTAACCCGGAAGTGTTCTTCACGCTGAATCGCGCAGAAAGGTGAAAGGTCACAGTTACGAGTATATCCGACAGCCCAAAAGCGCTGTTCAGTGTTCACACGTAATTACTATTACCGATCGTAACGTTTCGATCGGTCTTAACAGCTCTTAACCCTGGTCATCTTCGGATTTAAATTGTCGGATTTAAACCACATTACGTTGGATATAGTTATATCCGACGCTCATTCACACTGCCACTTATACCCGATACTATTACCGACGTAATTTAAGTCCGGTATTAAGTGGTTTAAGTCCGACTGTGTGAACAAGGCTTTTGTCTTGAATACGCTGGCAAAGTTATGTAATAATCGGATTAATACTATATAGCAGTAGGTAAAAACAAGTTTTGAATAATCCGCGCTATAAAGTCCCATTCAGTGATCCCAGCGAAAGTGAAAAAAAATCAAATTGTTACGTTTATAACATTTTTTGATGAAAAACCAGAGAAGATGTAATAAAGAGGAGGTTCAACAGAATTATATCCTTGAGATAATCCCGTAGGTAATCCTGTCGCATCTATTCATAGTCCTTTATTCTTAAGTAGTTACACACCCACTTGAAATATCCTATGATGTTATGTGTGTGACCGCCCATGGTTGACCGATTTTCACTTCAGAATTGGAAATATTCCCAATGTTTCTATAGAGAATTTGTTAAAAGTATGAAACGCGTGTGTTAAGGACCTGCTGCTTGGATGGGATACCACATGTGGATAATACAAGAAAGAAATCGAGTGCTGTAAAATTTCACCCGAAATCCACTGTTTTTGTAAATATATAAATTTCTAAAGAAGAAATTTTAGGATTTTTAGAGAGGTGATGATTGTGATCATATCTATTTTATTATCTTATGTATTTTCCTGTCATTTCCTGCAAACCTAATAAAGATATTCTGATAATTGAAAACATTCTTTATCATAAATAATAGAGGCTGAAAGTGGCAACAAGCAGCAAAAATTATAATTTGGCATGGAACTTCAGTCATATTTTATCTGACCAGATGACAGGGTCTGCATGCATGGTGTGCATGGCATGATGACATGCACACACTGACCTATCCCTAAAAGCAGTTAGCTGCAACTTGTGTATCACACCCATCCGGGTTCAAACCCCATTGTGGTATTCTATTGTAAAGCAGCTAAATAGGGTGATTCATCATTTACTTTGAATGAGCGGTCTCACACATATTTTGTTTGAGGATAGCTTGATCAACCTCCTCTTTATTACATCTTCTCTGGAAAAACAAATGGCAAAAAAACAAAACAGGAAAACGACAGTATTGACGAAGTTGAAGCCCCATCAAATACATGTAGCTAATTTATATACTGTCAGTACCGGTATATAAATTACAGACTCACGTAAATGCATTATTTTTTGTCTTAGACACACGGTTTTCGGCTGAACCACTGCACTAGCAAGCTATGTTAGCACATCTATGACAATGACGAAAGGTACAAAATCAGCCATAGGCCTTTAGATAGCAGAAGACACAAAAGTGGTGTTTTATGACCTTTGACATTCTTTTGTGGCGAGTGACATGGTCTTTCAATTCACGCCGAGTGTCCTTGACAGGTTTGACTATGCTTCAGTGGTCATGAAAGAATTCAAAAGATAACCTCTGCCCCAATAATCCTAAGCAATTGTCTGAAACTGCTCCTCGGATCATAAGAACTCAGTCCTCAAATGATAGTCATAATAATGTCCAAAATTTTGATGATTTTACGATCGTCGGGATGAAAAAAATAAAAAATCACTGAATGGGCCTTTAGTTCCCTCTCCTTACCCTGGCAATATAAATCAAAGAAAAATAAATAAAGAAAACAAGAAAAGAAAATTAACCAAATTAAGGGATCTGGAATGAGCGTTTTGAGCGTTTCGATAGTATTTTTGTGGGACATGAGAGCACATCAGACATATCGAATTGCTTTCTGAATACGAAGAATGTCTTTCTGATATCAAATAAATTTCATTGTTTGAAATTCACGATATAATACAAATTTTATGACAAATTATTAAAATTTGATATTTTTCACATTTTGATAAATAACAGTCCTCGAAGTAAATATCATAAATCTAATGTTATATTCTTAAACAGTCCCTGACATGATACCATACATGTATAGGCCTATGTATAGTAAATTTGTCTGCTTTATCTGTTTTGTGCTGTTTAAGCAAATAGTTAAACATAATTTCCATAAAATGTAAGCTTTTACTGTCAGCTAGATATGTCCCCTTTAATTTTGAGCAGAACAAGTGAGGTAAAGCAAAGAAAATTGAAATTTACTACTACTAGCGCCAATGAATGTTATACGATTGTAAAACGGAACGATCCTCTGGTGTGTGTGTGCGTATGTGTGTCCTGCACGCGTATTTTTTTCTGCAACTATAACGGGACGCAATACGATACCGGTATGTTATAAGAATTCACCTTTTCGGTAAATCCCATTAGGCTTTGCGAGTACACCTAAGAACTCGTCATTCTGCGTCACGCCGCTCCGCGCCGATGCGCACATCGTTTATCGAACATCGTTACTGCACATTGCAAGTCGGCATGACGTCAAATGACGAGTTCTCAGGTGTACTCGCAAAGGGTTATGGGATTTACCGAAAAGGTGAATCAAACTTACAAGAAAGATGGCTCTTGTCAAATCCTACAATTCTGTCAGAGAAAATATGCATATTTGCATTAAATTTTTAATTAATTGACATAATTGATTAATTAATAAATATTTTATTTAATGATTTACCATAATTCCAAATATGTCAAACAATATGTCAAATTAAAGCTAATGAAATGCTTTATAAATTGGTCAGAGCGCATTTTGCAGAATGCATTTAGTACTTTAGTCATTTGTTAGTTACATGATTCCAAACATTCTATTCCAATTTTTTGCTATACACGCATAGGAGCTGTACTTTTAAAATCCGCGCCTAATCAACAATAATAGTCTTTCACTCCATTTTCAAAGTACTGTGCTCCCTGTAGCTGTAGCATTATGGAGTGACCAGGTCCTAGAGTGTGATGGTTTTGTAGCAGATGACAGTGCTCATTCAAGCCTGTCAAGGTCAGTTAGTAGCCACTTGCTGAATGGATGGCCATGATCAGCTATCAAAGAGATGCCTTGTGCAGCTGCCAATCACAGTAGAGGTTTGATAACATTTTGTTAAAACCCAAATGTGATATAAGGACAAAGCTGTGCATGTTGGTACTTAATTGTTTGGATTCTTACGTTGAAATTCCCTTGTATCAGTATTTTTATGTGTTATAGTGGTCATAAATTATATAGCTTTTAAATTTTGGGCATTTTTGCTCTGTTGCACTGTATCATTATGGAATTTGAGCAAATCAATTACCGACACAAGCAGGTATACAGTGTATTATTTTATTTTTATTTCGTATCTCAGGAGCACTGGCTCACTTGGTAAGGCATCAGAATTTGGTACACTAGCGCTTCGAACTTTAAATCGGAAGGTGGTGAGTTCGAGCCTCATCACGGTCACATTAATTTTATAAACCAAATAGTGTGCGAACTTTTCATATTTGTTTTTCTTTTATTGTTTCTTTTCTTTGTCTTTTTTCTTGTTTTCTTTATTTTTTTCTTTATTTTTCTTTGATCCATATTGTCAGTGATTTTTTTTCATCCGGACGATCGTAAAAATCATCAAAATTCAGATGTTGTACAAGACTGCGGAACTCAGTCTTCAATGATATAGTCAGTAATAATCTTTTGGTCATTATATGACTATCATCATTTGACGACTGAGTTCTTATGATACATCATCCGAAGAACAGTTTCAGACAATTGCTTGGGATTGTTGGGGCAGAGGTTATCTTTTGAATTCTTTCATGACCACCGAAGCAGAGTTAAACCTGTCAAGGACACTCGGCGTGAATTGAACTGACCATGTCACTCGCCACAAAAGAATGTCAAAGGTCATAAAACATCAACTTGGTGTCTTCTGCTAGTGGTTCAGCCCTAAGCCGTGTAGGCCTATTTAAGACAAAAATAATGCATTTACGTGAATCTGTAATTTATATACTGACAGTACATATAAATTAGCTACATGTATTTGAATGGGGCTTCAACTTCGTCAATACTGCCGTTTTCTTGGGTTTTGTGCCAATTTTTTTCATTAAAATTTTTTATAAAAGTAACAATTTGATTTTTTTTTTCACTTTCGCTGGGATCACTGAATGGGGCTTTGCAACGCGATATATTCAAAACTTGTATTCACCTACTGTTATAGCATTAATCCGATTATTACACAACCTCGCCAGCGTATTCAAGACATCCAATGCAAATAATCACCTAGATTATGACGTATCATACCGTAAATACGGCGGAGTACTCAAATTCATTCAACAAAAGCATGATTACAAGCTATTGCAATCTACCGCGACAGCTCGTCTCACACACATAACAAATGCACAAATACGATCAAATAGGATGACGACAACGTTTGATTGAATGCACTGCATTGTGCCATGATTACGGTGAAGGACACCGGTTCAATCCCTTTGTATGGAGCCAATCAATAATTTCACGCACATCCTCTATTATTGCCCAATTATTGCCCGGGATGATTGCACACTGTAAAAGAGCTATTGTTATAATGTTTGATGAAATCGTGTTTAACTACCGTATTTGCTTAAGAACGGCACAATACAGATAATGCAGACAGATTGACTACATGTGGTACATGTATATACATATTAATATAGGGAATGTGTGTGAGTCGAGTATTACCTAATTATAATAGGGGCGTATCCAAAAATGAATTCACGCCCCTTTCAAATGTCGAGCCAAAGTGCAGGCCCTATGAAACGGCATTTGAGAGCTAAGATAGGCCTATCACGAGAACCGCCCAACCAGAGAACCGCGAAATCTAGTTATAATATAATAATTGGAAATACCAGCGTGAAGCGTTAAGGCTGTTCCAGTTAAATTACATATCCATTGGCTGTTCCATTTAATTTACATACTCTCTCTGAAATGGCCCCAAAATAGGCTGTTCCGTTTAATTTACATACTCCCTCTGAAATGGCTGTTCCATTTAATTTATATGCTCCCTCTGGAATAGTTTTCCCCTAATCATATTGCATAGCCTCACTGTGAATAAGAAAGACTGACAACAGCAACCTATGGAGAGTAAGAGAGGCGCTAATTCCCCTGGGAGGGAACTTTTTACAATTTCTTTATTTTAAGTCCTCAGCAAATAAGGACTGTATAAGTTTGGGTACACCGATAACATGCGGGTATAGCCGTATTTGTGTACAAATATAAGGCCTTCTAGTTTTTTATACTTAACCTGAGCCTGTTGAATAACTAGTGGATTCATCCTACTATCATGGCAATTTCTAACACAAACATAACGGGGTGATAACGGTGTATCCCCTTCTCTTGTTTAGTGATGCTTGCTCAATACGCTCCTATGTAGATTTTTTTTAACCTCTTGTATATCCCATTGTTCATCGTCATCCGGAATAATGTTTTTCTCGTTTTTTATTTGAGTGTCCAGTATCCTTTAAATGGAGGCACACGGCTGAGTTTTATGCTTCGTTGGAGCTGAGTTTTCTATGTTGGCCAATACAGTCAGCTGAGTACCACACAATACCATAACACTAGTAGGTTAGAGCACTTTTCCTTTTGATGTTTATCATGAACAAGTTTACCATGTAGTGTTTTCATTGGCTTGAATTACGTGGAATGAATCGTGTAGGATTTAAAGTGATTCTTCACAATTTCCGAGATTCCCAGTCCGAGTATACACCGTTATTAAGAGATGTTTTGATCCCGGGTTTTGCTGTGATTCTTTTCTTCTGGCTCAGGCTGATAGATAAATGGTGCTCGCACGGCATTGGAGAGTTCGTACCTGCGTATGAGTGCTGTGACGTAGCCTGAGTCATCATAATGAAGGCCGTCTAGTTTGTTTCAAACCATTAACAAAAACTAACGCAGTTTTAAAGGGGCTCTGTGATATTTCGCAAACAGATCACATGAGAAGAAAATGCCTTATTTTGATAGATTGAATGCTCAAAGAACATACATGACATACCAAACAACAATTTAGAGAGCAAAATCTGTAATATTGAAAACTACATGAAAAACGTCGAACTAACGTGATTTTAAAAGCTTCTATTTCAGATGCTAAATGGACATGTTTGTATACATGTTGCGACCTGGAATTTGACCAATAGGAGACAAAGATATGTGATCACGTGAAAAATCCGTGACAAAAGTGTGATCCAACACCGATTTTTCACAGATTTGTCAACTGGTCACGAATTATGCACGGAATAATGTCTCCTAGTGTTTTACTAAGGCGCATTTTGGTAAAATATCACATAGGCCCTTAAAAGATTTGGAAGCTGACCAATATTATCACTAACGGCCAAAAATTTAAAAAGGACGGTAAGTTTATTATTTTTTTCCATGTCTCAATTTAGTTTCAAACGAGCGAGAAAAAAGGTCACTTTATGTAGCAAAGTTTAATGTTTTATTTTTTGTGTCCAATTTATTAGTATAGGCCTGCCGAACTTCGACTGATTCTAATACAGTTATGGACAAAAGTTTATTTATTGATTTATTGTTCTGGAGTAGTGCTCAGTTGAATTTAATTGAAAGATATGAATGTCCTTTGATGTTTACATCACACAGTTTGTCAATTAAACAAAGAATTACCTGAGGAAGCGCATTACAATGGAAGGATTACAAAATCGCAACACTTTTTGACGGTCTCTTTGTATCAAAAAATGAGATTAAAGACACTAGAAAACTTTATTGTTTAAACAAAAACTTAAACTCTCACTGTGATTTGTTCAGATAAGTCTCTTGCTTGGGAAAACACATTTCAATATTTGGTGTGTCAAACCCCCCCCCCCCCCCACCCCCTTGTCAGCTCAAGGTCATTTAGGCGACGTGACATTCCCTCGTCCACGTTTGCCAAGGTCGCTTGTGGAATATCTCGCCAGCAAGCAATGAGGGCGCGTCTAAGTTCCTGCAGGGTGATTGGTTGGTTGTCCATGTTACCTATCCTGCGGGATACTTCTGCCCATAAGTTCTCTATAGGGTTCATATCCAGGCTTAAAGCCGATCAGTCCAGGTGTTCTACATTCTCATTTTCAAGGAATTCCCTCACGCGTAGGGTTCTGTGCGCCGTGTTGTTGTCATCTTGGATCACGAAATTGTTGACCAAGTCTCTTCCTGCAAACGAACGCATAACTGTATCGAGAGCATACAAGTATTGGTCTTGGTTCATGTATCCTTATAGCATAGAGTTGTGATTTCGACCTACTGTGAAATGCTCCCCATACTGTGATTCCACCACAATCTCCCTGGACTTTAAGAAGGATACAATCCTCAAGCAGGGCTTGACCGACCTGTCTTCGGACCTTGAATCGGTCATCTTGTCTGTAGAGGTGGAATCGGGCCTCTTCACTGAAGATCACATTACGTCAGTGGCCTACTGTCAAATCCCTATGTCTCTGTGACCAAAGCAAGCGCGCATGCCTATGTCTTTGCAGAAGTATCGGCTTTCTTATTGGTCGTCTTGCACTAACCAGTCTATTGTTCACAAGTTTTCTGGTAACAGGCGCTTTTATGGACCTCGGCCATTCTGTTCGTAGCCGAGATGCAGACTTCGTGCGGCCATTGCGGCAAAGTCTCAGGAGAGATCGGTCTTCCCTGGCGGTTGTCTTTTGGGGCCGACCTGTCCTTGGTCTAGGTGTAGTAGTTCCGGTCTCCCGACGTCTCTTCAAACTTTTAGAGACTGCACCTTATGTAATTCCTAAAGTGGCACCTATATCCTCCTGCTTGTAGCCGCGATTACGTAAGTCGATGACGCGGGCGTATAAATCTGCGCTCAACTCGTACCCCATGATCAGAAATAATATCGTATACAACAGACAGATGCAACAAAATAAAGCTTGTTTCTTCACACCGTAATGCAAAAGCCAATGTAACCTTATGAATCATATCTCAAAAATAACTGCAAGAAGGATGCCCGATGGTTCATTGGTCAGGCATAAGAAGCCATTGTCCTACATTAGGTATTGTGTGATATGGAATGGTACCTAAGACCTTGGCAGACACCCGTGATCCATTTTGCATGACTTACGGGTCATTGATGGTAAGAATTCTGCACTTAAAAACAGGGTTATGCAAAAAAAAAATATTCCAAACTTTTGTCCATGACTGTATATGCAGGTGTGTAATAATTCAATTTATCACACAAATTCGCGGACCTGTGCTTTTGAAAGTTGTCATGGTTGGTGAATAGCTGTGAACCAGCCCCACCGTCCCGAATTATATCTGGTGTCCCGCATGGAACGGTGTTAGGCCCCTTGATATTTTTGGTTTATATAAACGATATTGCCTCCCACATAGAGAGGTCAATGCACATTCGTCTTTTTGAAGATGATTATCTCTTTTATAGGATTTTCAGAATATCTAAATCCTGCAAAGTAAGCTCACATCCAAATGGTCAAATAAATGGCACATGAGTTTCCATACTTCCAAAATGTAAAAAACTTAGCGTCATTTAATTGTGTACACTTATAGCCTGAGGAATGAAATTCTTGAAATCTAAAATCACACCCAACTATTTCCCTCACCTCATGGATTCAGAAGGCCACACAAGGGTTTTTTAGGTAAGAAAACAAATCCGTACCAATTTTCTTACCTGTCATTTCATATACGATAGGTGGCGCAGTGATGGTAAGAAATTAAAAACCTTACCTATTACTTTGACCCAAATCGTGCCATGTAGCTTAATGGGTCATACTAGTGAGTCGACGAAGACCGAATTTTAAGATAAAGAATTCCTGAAATATTGTCAAAGAACCGATATTGCGGAGATGGTGAATAACCGCTTAGTCTATTTATTTTTATATTTGCACCAAATATATTTCAATGATGTATCTGAAACCATTTCAGAACACTCATGCGTACAGAGAGGGATTTCTCTTGCAGAATTTTCCGAACATAAACACTATACTTTAGGATATTATATAGGTCAATGCGAAGAAAATGTGCCAAGGATTATTTCAATTATTTCCCTCACCTCATGCATTCAGAAGGCCCACCACACAAGGGGTCAGAAAATAAAAGTGCTCCGATTTCAACGAAAATTGTCTCATAATGATCGGGTGGTTTTTTTTTAGGTAAGGAAACAAATCCGTACCAATTTTCTTACCTGTCATTTCATATACGATAGGTGGCGCAGTGATGGTAAGAAATTAAAAACCTTACCTATTACTTTGACCCAAATCGTGCCATGTAGCTTAATGGGTCATACTAGTGAGTCGACGAAGACCGAATTTTAAGATAAGGAATTCCTGAAATATTGACAAAGAAAAGATATTGCGTAAATGGTGAATAACCGCTTAGTCTATTTATTTTTATAGTTGCACCAAATATATTTCAATGATGTATCTGAAACCATTTCAGAACACTCATGCGTACAGAGAGGGATTTCTCTTGCAGAATTTTCCGAAAGTAAACACTATACTTTAGGATATTATACAGGTCAAAGTGAAGAAAATGTGCCAAGGACTATCATATGTTATGGTAGTGTGTGACTCAAGTTCTCGAAAGTGTAAGATTGTATCATATTTCATATAAAGCGATTGCTGACAAACGTTTCATGCATACTTTTAAATGTAGATATTAGTTGGATAAATTGAAGTGCTCAAGATTCAATACATGTGACCTCGAGGATTTGTTATTATTTCAAAATCTGCTTCACACTGACGGAGTAGCTTACTACGGACCCGATATACTGTAGCTGTGCATACTCCTAAAGTGTATTTAGTCAAATTAGACTATTTCATTTCATTTTATTTAACACTCAATACTCATCAAAAATTGCAAACAACAATAGATTGCACATTTATGGATATAAAATACATAAAAAACTACTGTACATGTACGTAATTCAGGGTACCAGAATAAACTATTGCACAAGGTGATAATGGAAGATATACCAATGAGTACCAAGGATAGTCCAAAAAGCCTTCGGAAGAAAGCTTAATTCCGTTGGGGTCCTTGTAAGGCAAAAACAAAAAACCAGCAGCAGCAATGATTAAGGACGAGCAAAACATACGGAAGACGAAACACAAAACGAGCCGAGGGGGGCGCGAAATAATTTTCGTGATGTTATGTTTTTTAAGATATTTAAAAGCACAAGATATTTTGGTCAAAAAAAGTATTAGAACACCCCTAGATCCAACATGATTGATACTTTTCGAATTCCAGAGTTCAATGAAAACACACTACAACAATATTTTATAAATGTTTTAAAAACGCTGGTTGGGCATTCAACCGATCAGAAAAGGTTTTATATCGAACTTCCCGCTAAAAACACTTTTTTTCATAAGGTCAACAGATGACGTAATTCAATGTTTATAGCCAGGCGAATGTGGTAAATCTGTTGAAAATGACCTTTTCACGCACAATTTTTGACCAAAATTTAGGTTTCAAAAGTCAAAACCTCAAATTTTATGTGATTAAATGAAAGAGCATACTTATATTGTTCATATACTAGATTCATTTCCATGAGCAATGGCCAATTCTCTTTAAATTGTAAATCTTGTGCAAAATGTTATTATGTTCGCCTGTTTTGTCTAAAAGAGCGCTTAGAAACTCAAATTGATGTGCAACTTCCACCCACCTATGACTCACTCATCCATTCATCTGACCGCCGGAGGTCAATATCCGCTGCTACTTCCGGTCAGAAGTTCCCGCTACCATCAAACCCAACATCAGTCGGCATTGAAGACCAGTGGATGCTGGTCGCAGGCCACCAACCTCCACAATGTTAAGTTGTGAGAACTTTGATAAATTTATCTTCTTGATATATAATTTTTATTTTGTCGGGCCAACATTTGCATCGAAATTAATTATTATGTTCCGATATGGTTGGTCGAATAATATTAACATCGCCGTAACGCATCTGATGATGAAATGGAACAATCGTAATCATTGCACTACATTATAGAAAGAGACTAGTGCTAATGTTGATGGAACAAAGGTTTGAAGGTTTTTTGGCATGCCTGAAGGATATTGAACAAAGTTTTCTTGGGCTGCCCTCTTCACAGAGTTGGGTATTTTTTTTTAAATATACAAAATTGCTCATCTGGTCATAAGGAATCCACAAATGTATAGTATGCCTATCAGGCATGCCAAAACACTATCAAACCTTTGTTCCAAAGTTGTGGTCACCAAACATTAGTACTAGTGTCTTACTATTAGGCGACGAAAAAAACATGATGTTTTACGGGCGGACTCACCTTTCAAGTAGGGTCAGTCGAACCTTTCAAGTAGGGCCAGTCGAATGATTAAATTTCGGTGAACAAATCGACCGCGACTGAAGCGCGGTCAATTGCCAATTTCAAGATAAGAAAATCAAGTACGAACATTGTACGGGACAGAAGCGCGGAAAAATATAAAGCTATTTAATGATCAAATATGAACATTAAAGGAGCCAATGCGAGCGAAGCGTGTAGCAGAGAAACATTTAGGTATTCAATCATGTTTCACCGTTGTTCATCACCGATTAACAACGATGCGTCCGCTTCGTCTGCGTAGTTTACTTCGCGAGGGCAGCCCAAGCGAAGTAAACCACGCAGACGCGCCGGAAGCGAGATGTTAATCGGTGATTAAAACTCTGCCTCAATTACAACGTATCATTTCTTGACTTTTTAACGGGCCCCTGAGGACCCCTTTCTTTGCTTTTATGAGCCCATATGCTGTATTTACTCTTTTACGGGCCCTCTAAAATCTCGGGCCCGGAGGTTAACGCATCCCCTTAAACCCCTTGTCGGCGGCACTGTCTACCGCTTACTTCTTTCTCGCTTGTTTGAAACTTAAAACCATAATGAATTATGCTCAATCATTATAAAGTCATAATGTACGATCTTTTTAAAGGCCGCTATAAATATCTGGAAAACACATTAAGTTAGGAGCTGTGTAAAGTTTGTTGGTATAGAGGTGAACAATAACTAAACATTAGCTTGATTATATTTTAAGCCTACTTAATTGGGTTACCCTTGAAAGTTTGCCTGGTCAACTGGATCCCTCTTTAAATGTTTTTTTTTTTCAAACCTGATTTTCACATGTTCTAACTTGAACTAAAATCAGCCAAATTTGTTGTGTTTGTAGGACGACGTTTAGCGGCCATGTAAATGTTACAAACCATAAGGAGGTCATACACAGCCAAAACAATACAATAAGAGTCGTTTCATATAATGCCGTAAAAACATTATTTTATTATATTTCAAAAGCTTTACAACATTCAGCACAAAACCTGTTGCAGCATTTCAATTTAAACAAAGATGTGCATTTACAAAATAAAAGGGACAGATGCGTATAATTATACATGTATATATATTACAGCTCAAATACCGATTATAAATAGCGTTTGAAAAATTGAACACAGGATTTTGAAGGCACGCGTAAAGCAATGTTTTTTTCAAACATGCAAGTGAGATATGGAGAAATTGAAATAAGAAATCAAATTTAAGCAGACCAGGGCTTACCATGCTTAACGTGGTTTTTTTCTTTGCCAGTTATCCCAGGTTGGACCAGTCAATGTGTTTCACAGCCCATCCCCATCCACATCTATAGCACAGATGTAATTTTTGTATCTTTCTAGCTACCTATTTAGTGATTTCGGATAAGAATCACTATACTTATTATGGACTTGTTTGCTTTTGCAATCTGCACGCCAGCATGTAATATTCTCAAGTTAAATTTATACTTGATCGAGTTAAAGATTAAGCTTAAATTGACAACGGATAAGTGCCAAAACTACTGTCGCCTATTGTCGACGTCGACACTATAACCGAATGGCATGTTCTCGTTCAATAAACTTGGGTCACGTTCATTCTCCGCCTTTCATTCTCAGATTTCAAACATTTTAGAGCAGATGTAAAGAAAGATGTTTTGACTCATCACATGCTGATAATGTTTGCATGACTAACATTGTCCAAACTGAGTGGCAAACTCTCTATGGACGTGAGGACACCGTATAGCAACAAATCATGAGACATGGACAAAAAACGTGAAGGAAGATGTTTCGACTCATCACACGCGGCTAAATGTATATATGCCTAATGCCTGACATTTACTTGAACCAGTAACCACTGGATACTAACGTGAACTACGTCAGCGAATACGAATGACATGTCAAACAGCCGCTAATCTTAAAATGCTGGTCCATGGGATTACCTGGCCATGTCACTCCCATATTTTGGAAGCAAGTGACATGTTGAGTTATAAAAAGTAGTGTTTTTATGGGTAAAGGACAATAACTTCTGGGTGGCCAACTAATAAATCATCTACAGGAAGTCCCAGCATGGGGTCAAAGGTCACATCTTGTTTTAAACCGTACCAAAATATTCCGCTGGCATAAGGATTCAGAAAAAGTATAGTTTGACATACCTGTGACGTACGGTTCTTGAGTTATTAGAAAAAAGGGCAAAGGTCAAATGTTATCCTCCACAGAGGTCTAAATCACAAAAAATGCTCCCATTTAGAACCAAAGATGTGTCAAATTGTTCCTCTTTAAAATACATTTCAAAATAAAGAAAATGTTGCCATCATAAAGGTTGCGTTATGTAGATAACGGGGTGAGAGGTCAATCCCCTTGTGAAGTCTATTGACCTTGACGTATTTTGCTACGTAACCTATACTAAACCTTATATGGTGAAAACTAACTTCCTTATTCTAAAATTGTTTTGCAAGAGGAACAATTTGAAACATTTTTGGTTCAAATCGAAGTATTTTTTAAATACTGTTAATGGTCAAACTTTGACCTTTGACCAATTTGCTATAACTCAAGACTATCCCACTAGTGGAAATTTAAAATGGGCATTCTTTCAAACCAATGAGAATAGGACAAAACTATGAGAAATAAAAAATACTAACGTGTTAACAACCTGTCATATTGTTTTAAATGTGGAGATGACACGTTAATTAGTATTTCGATCTCTTTCATTTGGATGAGAAAGTTTCGTAATGATGAGAAAATTTTCAATTCTCATAGCCCTTTAAAAATGCTTTCTTTTAGGTTAATTTTTGAAACCAAAATTTAACGGCCCTTTTGGTATTACATAAGACAGTGGTTGCTAATAAGGCAAGAAAATATGTTTTAGAGCTTTCGAAGATGTTTAAATCCAATGAGGAACCCACGGTTTTATTTTGGGTTTTGTTTTGCTTTTTTTTTTTATCATTATTTTCACAGATTCGAACTAAAGTCAAAATAAGCTTGGGATGCTCGGAACTTTCCAAATTTACATTCTTACCTAATGATTTACCACTCAAAATGCTGGCTATTATCATACAAGTCTCATTTAATCAGGCACTTTCATTTTATTTATGCACTGGAACCGATCGAACTCGGTATTAAAATGACCAACATTGTGAGCTACACCTTTTCACTTTAAATCAATTAATTTTTTCGGCCAAATGAAAAGCAATATTTTTTTTCATTAAATATCAGAAGAAAACCATAATGCTTGATACTTTATGTTTAATCATGGTGTTAAACTTAGGCGTGCAATTTAATCTTCTAGTGTAAGATTATCGATTTTTACAGGCCCGAACTTGTCTCGTGAGCATTTTGGGGTGTCAAATTATTAGCTTGTATTATACGTCGTATAGATCGCTGGTGAAAGATATTTCCCAACTTAAAAGTCAAAGTCAAATATACCCATGAATTGATAATTCTGCATGCCACAATATAAATATCGATCGTTATTGCTGGTTTTATTCGAAATAAAATACAGAGTTGGACATTTTCGCAGTCGGATGTGAAAAATGGCGAAATCTAATTCTGTCAAAATTTAATATATGTAGGACGTGCCTTCTAGAGTTGGGACTAACCTTTCTTTCGCGAACTATATTGAAACGCTAAAAAGTTAACCCAAAAAAGCTCATGGGCCTAGTTCAGGTCTGTAAAAACCACAAATAGTACACTAAAAGACACCAGGATTTTCATCTGACATTACTGAATGAAAAAATTACAAATATTGTTTTGTTTCTTGTTTTGTTTTTTATTTGACCGAGAAAATTTTCAAAGCCAAAAGATGTACATTATCTCATAATTGTGTTGATTTCAACAGTTATCGAGCGACTTCCAGCACGACAAGAAGAAACAATATAGGATGGTCAATAGCGTGAGTGATACAGTCATAATTATAATCAAACATTTTCACTAATGAAAGGTGTTATTCACACAATTACACAACAAAATGTTTTGAAAACACATTTTACAAATATTTTTCCATAATAAAAATGAGACATACAATTGTTTTTGGCCTAATGTAATTCGAAATTTACAATATCTCTAAGATCCTATTTACAGAACAATTACTGATTGTCGATACAACTATTGACATATTGTAAAAATATCGTGTAAGAAAATAAATGCACAGTTAGTGTTAATATAAACTTTACACAGTGTTGTTGTATACGAGGGGCGGTCAGTAATTAATGAGAGTTGACTTGTAACCCCATGGATTATTTTCATGGCATTTCTCTACCTTTGTCTTTCAAAAAATACATATGAATATTATATCACACACTTGATTACGTAACATCATTAGCATAAAATCAATGGTCTACAGTCACTGGCTAAAAATGAGTCGTTTTAAGGGAAATAAGAGGCTGAAATGAGGTATTGTTGTATATTTTAGATTTTCTCGGGAATTAAAGTATGGAGAGTGCTGCTTTTTGGAATAATAGAAGACCACAAACTTCCAGATCATATAACTATTATAATGTGTTGTCAAATATGTGTTTTATTTAGCAAAAGTAAGGTTTTTCAAATTATCAAGTATTACTGTTACACTTCGTGACTTATACTCCACACACAAAAGAGAAACCCGGGACTACATTATTTTTGTATACATAAATTTTTTCCAGTTTAACAAATATATCGACAACAAAATAATGTGTATATTCTGGCTAAAGACAATCGGAAATTACAACGCAGTGGCTCATGAGGACTAATACATGTATAAATACGTGCTAAAATCACGAAATACAAAGAAATATAATATATTAGACACGCAATTTCCTCCGATTTCATTACATCTCACCTAGTTATCACCTCAAGAAAGGTTCTGCCTGGGGATGACACTAAATTCAGGTTTTATATTGCAACACAACCCTATGCAAATTCTGATGGTTTGAATCTACAATATGAGGCAAGGGATCGATCGGTTCATAAAAATTCACACCTAACTCCTGCCCGGTCTTTGTATTGAGGTCACCACATAAAGGTGTCGTAAGTTAAATAATAATAATCATAATAAATAAAATTTATAAAGCGCGTGAAACTCAAAGCTCTGAACAAGATTAAACGAAAATATATAAATATACCCTTTATACCTAGGATTTACATGAGAACGTCATATTAAACACCATTAAAGGTCAACTACAAGATTAAGATACACTTAATATACACTTAAATAGATTTACCACAGAACATCGTGTTAAAAGGCAATGAAAGTCAATAATATACGATTTATGAACAACTTTTTAAAACCCACATAATTGCAATGTCAAGATTAGGACTTACTATCAATAATACGAAGGAAATGCGTGACATGTATAGGATACATGTAATACAAGTAGTAAACATCTCAAAAAAGTAACTACCCCCCTTAAATAATGACCATTATTAAAAAACGGGCGATTGTATTACAAATCTGTAAAATGTGTTGGAAGCACATTTTGACACCTCATTTGTAGCAATTGGTTAAATATTGACGAGACAGCGTACATTTAAATCAATGTAACACAAGATTTGAAAGTTGCAGTAAATTCTATTGATATGTATTCAGTATAATGGAAGGAAATCGATGTAATGATATCTGAGTGTTTTTGTATTGTCGTAAGTGCAACTTTCAAATGGACCTCACTACATTAAATTGACCGGTGTTTTATTGGTTTCTGGGGTATCGTATCAAATGAGGTGTCAATTTCCACGAATTTCCAAACAACGGTTCCTATGCTCACGATGATTAAACTTTTGATATCAAATTTGGTATCAACCTTCGAAGGAAAGTGTATAGAAAATTATTATATAAATTATTTGCCATAAACTCTGATTAAATGGGGATGGAACTAGTGGTGATTTTTTTTAATTTGGCTGTGTTTATATGTATTAGCCACCCATTAACAATGAGATAGGGCATTCCTGAACCTCGTTCATTTGGGGATGATTTGAAATGACCTCCACTTTAGATTGTTTGATATTTACTGCCAACATTGTGGAAAATGAGATACATGTAGCAGCTGACCAGGTGGTGGCCGCATTGCATTCTCAAATTCAGTACATTTTCATCGTCAACCGTGTAATTGAATGGGATTATTTTTTAAATTTTAAAACGCTTGAAATATCACAAACAAATAGGCCTATGTTGATAAATAATATAAATACAAGCTAAAACCGTTGGGGCTCGATAATGAACCCCACAAAACTAACCGACTATATTGGAAAATCCCATACGACCGGGCGGTTTCACAAGTTTGCCGGCTCGATCATGTCATCCGCCGCCTGCAGCTGACATAGGGTACCTTTTGCTGTAACGGGTCACATATGGACGCCCGTATGAATGCACTCATATAATAATTGTAGCGGTTCTTCGTCGGAAGGTTAATTATAAAAATCGACCAATTTATCCATAGAACTATTTCCTAACATATCCATTACAATCTTCAATCTCTTTTTCACTTCTTGTGATCAACGACATCAGAGTAACGTTAAACGCCATGTATACACACAAGGGTATTGGCATGCAGATAAAATAGAACCTTAAAACCGCAATACTCACAAAAATCCAGACAACATCATTTATGTTGTCTATTAAGTAAGATTGTATATCCTCTCCTTCGAAACGCGTACAAATGCTGCTTATTTTCTATATGCATGAGTCTTGAATATTGAAATGACATGGATTCTTCAAAAGCAAATTCTTAAACGTTGATTTGAACACTTTTTGTATTGAGGGGTCGGTCTTTGGGACCCGAGAACCCACTAGACACAACAAATTGCATTCTAAATACGAGAAATGTTTTTTTGATAACAAATAATTTGGATATTTTGGAATTTGCGATATAATATTAATTGTATGGCAAATTATTAATGATTTAAATTTTTTAACTTTAAACATTTAACAGTCCTCGAAGTAAAAAGCTAATGATATTTACGTTAAGTGTATGTATCCGGGATGAAAGCTGAAGATTGTGACATTTCGTATTGGAAGATATACATTTTTCCCAAAAGACCTACACTTTAGGTCAACATTTTCGTATGTTTCACATGATTGACGGCTTTTTATCCCAGCTACATTCACTTTAAGTATGTAGCTGGGATAAATATTTATACAATTTACTTCGAGAACTGTCAAATGTCAAAAATGTCAATTTATAATGATTTCAGAAATAAATTCCTCGTATTCAAAATGCAGTTTGGTGTGTCTGATGTGATCTTAGGTCTCACAAAAAATACGTAAAAACGTCGCTATCTGAGCCCTTAATAAATTCAGGAAAATGCTTGCAAAAAGTTGTGACATAAACAAGAATTGTTAATTGCAACATCATTTCATCAATAGCACAAACTTGTAATTTCCTATCATCTTTTTCAATATTTGTATTTTATTATTTCTGATACATTCAGTTCTGATACATATTGCTTGTATTTAATGACATTTCTGTATTGCAATTAGTGTCTATACTTTTCTTTCGGCATTTTCATATTGTCTGTATTTTTGATAATGTGTCCTAATGATACAGAACACAGCACAAACGTGGTTACATATTAGACAGTAACAATGTATGTACAGTACACCATGTGCACTAACACATATATATGTATATATAAATTTTGTATGCACCATATATAGTATATTATCTATGTTATTATAAACATATGAAAAGCAAACGGAAAATTACAAACGGAACCTATTATATCCAGGACCCTGGCAGCAAGTTCAGAAGTATGTTACTGCATGTAAGCGGCCATTGACCCTGTCTTCGCGTATCCATGAACTACCGGTGACGTAGGCGCACTTGAATTGTATTTATTTATTATGCTTCATCACTGGCTCATATACAATTACAAAGACAAATATATTATATATAAATATTGCACATACTAATCAAGACAAAGTAAATAAAATAAAATGCCAGCGAAAAAAAATTGGACAAACAGGTGCAAAATCACTTCTAGGACCATCCCAAATTATATAAGCCTGCAATTCGAGCATCTGCAGTAATAGCTCCAAGAGCATGTATTCAAAGAACAACAATTTTGAGTAAAATGAGAATTCAAAGATTCAACCACGCCGGATTTGAAGGAAGAAAAGGAACCGGCTATCCTTGTAGACAAAGGCAGCTGATTCCAAAGCTGCACAATGCGATTAAAATAAAAAGTCATGTGCGCTTCGGTTTTGCAACGTTGAATTTTAAGTTTAAATGGATCGGAAGATAATCTAGTGGTGGGATGGTCCTGCCCATTCCCTTGGCTGAATTTAACATAATTATTGATATTAATATCATAGTACCCTCTAAATGGGCGATGATTATAATCAGTGCTCATTTTGATGGATACAGTATATCATTGTTGTTTTTTTCAGAACATCTACATATTCAAAGTAAATAGCACATAGTTTGTAATAATTATACATTTCAAATGAGAGATCATGAACTTTCTCAAATATGGAATAAACACTGCAATTATAGAAGAATTTTCAAACGTCGTTTACTCACAAACCAATGTGGCTTATCAGGCTCTCTGTCATATTCACAACGAATTAAGGTTTAGTTGTGCTGTTCTTGTATCGTTCAGTATTAATCCGTGAAACATCGGCATGTTGTGCACAGAACATACTCGTAGCATATATTTGTCGAAGTAATATGGTACAGACCATGTAGGTTTAGCAATGACAGGTATTTACAAGTGTTTGAAAGCAGTGTATCTTTTTCCTCACGTGCAGGTCGTGCGTGCAAGCTTCACATTTAAAATGTATTCATCCCGACAAGAATTACACGTCGGCTATATAAAACAAGGCACAACATCTTGTTTGGTCCTATAGCACTATCAGCTCTTTCTATCGTACCCTAAACATTTGCATAGTGCTTTCATTTTTTATCTTGATGAAAAACGATGACACTATACAAATGAAAACTATTATGCTTTATACAATCTTATTTACAGGGCCGGATTTACCATTGGGCCAGATGGGCCCGGGACCAGGGCCCCAAATTTTTGGGGGCCCCAAAGTGCCGCATGTTTCTTTTTAGCCACAAAACACCATATTTTGGACCAAAATATGGTAAAGTAGCAACATTTTGTCTGAAAATTGAATTTGTTTCTGAACAAAATATATTCGTCCCTCTAATGTAATCCTTTCGCCCCGATCGCTCCCTATTTGTAAAGTTTTTTTGGCCTGGCCCAGGGCACCCAAAAAGGTAAATCCGGCCATGACAATCTATTACACCACCAGGGTATGAGGTGCCTAAGCCGTTTTAACTTGCTGAGATAAATTTTATCATGGACACTGTTTAGTGTCAGTGTTCATCCCCCACACCAAGGGAATATTTTATCTTCTAAGTTTAACAACTACTGGCTGATTTTCTCGTAGACAGTCGTGATGTAGCTGACGCCACAGTGTTATTGGCAGCATCGTCGAAATTAGTGGGTACAAAATCGTTGAGACGGTGCTCTAAAGGTGCAAGAATTCGACCCTTTATTCGACAAGGACCCTGGCAACAACTGAAAGCTTTCCTGAAATAAACTCGGAAGTTTTCGCCAAGAAAACTGTACAGGAATGGATTGAGACAACTGTTGAAATAACCCAGTAATCGTGCAATTAAACCGTAGTAATACTGGCCTTGGGTACCTGACGCTAATGTGTGACGGTAATAAATTTCCTGTATATTTTTGGTATGGTAAGGCAACCAGCAAAACGCAAAACCTAATACCAACACCAAAACGAGGCGGGCGACCTTTCGGCGGCTTTCGTGACGTCGAACTCCAACAGCACTGGCTTGAGTGGCAGACGACGCATGACCAAAATCGGAACTATGCCAGAGCATAGTAGCCATCCGGATATAGCAAATAGTAATGATGAAAAGGGGAACCACGTAGAAGAATACGAAAAGTGATGTTTTGAAGGCTCTCATGCTGGACATTGATGGCCAAATTTCAATACAGGCCGTGTACGGGGCTGGATAGTAGAGGTTACCCACCATGATATTCGGTACCTGGCTGACGAGGGCGATCATCCAGATCGATCCGATGATAAGCATGGTTTGCGACATCGACCTGTACAAAATAACAAAGAGAAAGAAAGAATAAATAATGCTTAAAGCAACATGCAGGAGAAACATACTTTATTATGTTGGAACTACATATGGTAATTTTGTGAACTTGAAATATTCAACCATTAGCTATTTCTCTTGGGGGTTTTCCGTCCCAATTAAAGGATAACTGCGCTTGTTTGCTGTTCTCCATTTTTCCCAGCGTGTCGTTCTTATATAATTTGATGGCGCCCTCAATTTGTCTTGAATTTCTACTTTTTGCATTATTCTAATGCCCAGTATACTAAAACACCACGTGAAAGACTAAGCCTGAAGTGCTTTAATTACAGTAAAATTCAAATTTTTATATTAAATCCGGAGATCTCTGATCGAGTGGTGGCTAAACACATCGCGTGTGCATCATTGAATCAGTGACGTATAGACTGAGTGCGTATTGCTATTCGTATTACGTCTTGACGTATAAACTGTGTGTATGTCGGTCTCCGTCTTACGTCTTGTTTGTACATCCCAGCTGCGTGAAGCTCCGCTAATAAAGCATGATAATAATACGATCGGCGAGTTAATACACGCATTGTAGGATCTGGAATGATATTGCAGTTTTCTTCGTTTTATCTCATTTGATTGGCTCGAAATTAAAAGGGGACAATGTGATCAGGAAAACTAACATTTATCTATTCTTTATGCAAATCACACATTATGGCTTTAACCTGTAGCCCTGGTCAGACCAGCAATGAACCAGTAAATGAACCAAGCAGTCTCTTAACTTACATTAAGCATTTTACAGCAAGTATTAATATCATTGACGCCCTAGTATGACCGTGGATGTCCTATTCTGCTATTTTGATATCAATGTATAATGTCTCCTCTATGCAGTGATAACAAAATAGGTACAAACAGTCCAATGTCGCTATGACGTAATAATGTGATTGCGCCCTCGCAGAATTGAGCACTCCCGGGAAATTATACACAAACCATAAGCTAAAATCTTAGAAACGTACAATTTCCATCGGATAACAGCTTAATCCTTTACAACTAGTAATTGCTGCACAAAAGCCCTAAAACAACGATGAGTGTTATGGATTATACGTTAATGCGTATTCGTAAATATTTGCATTAACTTGGTTTTTAATTTGGCACTAGTATGCCTCCGTAGTAAGCTCCCCGTAACTTGATCAACTATTAAAAAAAAGTTTTACGATGTACGTACAAGAAAATAATGCAACATTGAAGAATACTAAGGAACTGATGCTTCCTGCTATTAATGGGTTTTTCGTATCAGTGCTTCATTAGAGTACCTTTCCTGTGCTTACTCGGTATCCTACATGTTTCTTTGAACGAATAATTTGTGTGCATTTCTCGTTTCCCTTTTAATTCTTGGTCTTGGTCTCAAATTTCCAAAGGAAATAATGCAAATTGACTGCTTTATATTTTGTTACTATTGGTAAGATTTGACAAAAATGTTTGTATAATTGATTTTAATCTGGAAAAATCAAAAATATGGGTTAGATATCAATATGAATGGCTTTGTTATAGTAACATCATATGCCCTTGAGTTGATCGACTTTATGTGAATTTAGAGGTGTATTTGACATACTTGAACTGAAAGCTTTCCAAGATAAAGAATATAGTAACATTTCCATGTTATCAGATAAATATGAATAGACCAAATGAGGCAAAGCAAAGATAACTGTTATTTCATTCCAGCCCCAAAAAAATTAACAAAACCTTCCACTTGATTTATTAATTAATGAACTAACATTTTGGAATTAAACCGTTCAAATTATAGCCCGAAAATCCATGTTTTGCATGTAAGCGAATTTAAATTCCGGAGGTTAAGTTTATGATTTTTTACATCATAAACTTACGTAAGTGATTTGACATGGAAAATATGTACACGTTTTGACCCCGACGTCAGTATGCTTCCACTATTATATATTATATTAGTACGTATTTATAAATACGCACTTGACCACCTCCGCGCTGCCATAACAGCCTGTAGACAGAAAGTTTCGAAGTGACCTTCTATACAGCGGCGGGTCTTATTCTTGTAAATTTGAATGCAAACATGGCAAAGGCGGTAAACAACACGTAGTTCGCAAGGCAAACTTTAAAAAACCGGGCAAAACAGACGTGTCATTTATCGGTATGGCATTTTCGTTATTGATGCTGCCCTATTTTAGTACAGAGCTACTACGGGTATGGGTTCCATGTAATTAACAACACGAGACACTAATACTGTGCAGCAAAATTGTCTATTTTGTTCAACTTTGTAATTATATTTGTGCCCCCTCCCCCACTTTTGAGGCAAAACCCCTAAAATTACGTTAATTTCCACTTTTTGTGGCAATTTTGCGCAAAATTTGTCGCAATTTACTTTCCCCCCATCCCCCCCCCGAAAAAAATCCTGGTGCCGCCATTGCAGAGGGTAAGGCCTCACGTAAAAGTGAGAATGAAATATAGGCTGATAATGTTAATAATAGTGCCCGCACTGCGTAATAAATTGCATTATATGAATGAAAGATGGAGTTACGGCATGGCACTCATCGCTAATGATTCTTGGGTTTCAACTTTCTCTGATTCTCTCAAAACCTCAGAAGCGACAAAATACTATACTATTTTGTGGATTTAAGGTCGTAACATAAGATCCCGTAACCTTCCCTCCAATTCAATGATAATAATTATTTCAAAATGGCGAGTAAAGATTACTCAAAATTTGATTTATGAAATTGTAGCTCAACGACAGGTGTTTTTCTAGTTTTACGGATTAAGTTACAATTTTATTAATCTTGGTTCAAATTCAACGAGAAACACGATTTTGTATAATAATGATACCGTATATCTATATAACTAGATAACAAATTACGTTCTACGTGTAGTTATTGAATGCTAAACGCTCTCCGTAATAATCCGGGATATAGAGTTTTTTCAGTCGATTGGCTTACCATAGTTTTATGTAAAAAGCATGCACATGAGGCAAAAAAATGACACCCCTATAACAAGCTTGGTATCTCCTTTATTGAACCAATACCATTCCTATTTTGTATCAGCTCTATTTGTGTCCACTATGTGAGGGCATACATCGCTAGGCATGCTTCCCTGTCTACCGCCTTAATTTGGCTACATTGCAACTACTTTCGTAATATTTTCAAGTCAAGAAATGTTGTCACGTACTGGTGTAATACGATGCCGTTGGTTTCCTTTAAGGGGGTACTACACCCCTGGCCAATCGTGTGCCTATTTTTGCATTTTTCTCAAAAACTATAGCGCATTGGTGACAAGTAAGATAGGACTACAACTACTGCACTGAAAATTCAGCAACTCAAGGCAAGTAGTTATTGATCAAATATTGGTTTTCCCTCATTTTTGACTGTAACTCCACAACTGCTGTCTGTGTTGAAATACAATTTCAAGTGCAGTAGTTGTAGTCCTTGCCCCTATAATATACATATCTTACTTTTCACCAATTTTTGAGAAATATACAAAATAGGCACAAAATTGGGCAGGGGTGTAGTACCCCCTTAAGCAATCATGTTAAAACACTGTTGGCTGCCAAACACGTGTCTTCTTTTTCAAAATCATGCTTAAAATGTTCACACTACATGATATGCTGTTACATTTATGTGATTATTATTATGAATCATTGATGCAGTTGTGTGTTATTTTTTGAAAGACAATGACAAATGTAGCACTTTCATCCGCTGTTTCTGTTAGCCGAGATTCAGCTTAAAATCATGAGAAATATAACATATCAATACATTAGGAAACGAATTTGGAGAAAACCTTCTGTTAATAAAATACTATGCTGAGCCACCAGCCTGGATGGTTCACGCTCCAGTAATTTGGGATGATTGAGCTCAGTAATACATCAAAGAATGTCTTCCAATTCATGAAAACAAATAGATAATCAGCTTATCGGATTAAAAGCTTAGAGGGAAGGTCTTGCTGCTCAGCGAGTGTTTGTAATTGTCAGAAGGTTTTCTCCAAATTCATTCTCAAATGACCTATATAATAGATCCATTGTTTTCACTAGTCCATGTGAAATTGCATGGACAGGATTATAACGATTTTAATAGTTGTACTCCAGTAACCCCACAACAAGTTATTATCTCGTCATAACGGACAGTCCCAGCAAACACAAAACGTTTTTAAGGTTTGACACTATTTTAAAGTGTTGCGATTTGGTAGTTCACAGCATCTTGCGAATGGTAGTCAGCTTGGGCAAAAATCCCATTGATCATTTGATAGCGAGTGTGTAGAAGAATTCAAATATCACAGATATACTGTTGTAGGTCATGTGGTTCTTGAGTTATGTTGTAGGAGGGCTGAAGCACCTGCAACACTTACATAAACATACATAACTCATTAACAACGATAAATCAAGCAAGGTTTGAAAATATATGGTTTGTAGAATGAACTTTTGCAAAACATCAAAATGTTATTTTTCAATAATATATTGATTTACATAATGAAAATCGAGATGTTTTGGCTGCTTCGACCAACAATACCTTGTCTACCCTTAAACGTTTTAAACAGGTTATATTTGAGGCTTTTGGTTTTGGTGAAAAAAACGTTTTACATTAAATGTCGGGTTATATAAAGGTCATGAAAACGTTTTAGAACGTTCTGTATGAAAACACACTACAAAAACATTTTAAAATGTTTTCAAAGTGTTATTGAAAAATATTTTCTGCAAACATTTTTTCGCCGAATTTTTTGTCAACACTTAAATAACGATATGTTTGAATGTTTTATACCCTTTATATACCCCGAAATTTAAATGTTTTCTGGCAACCCTTTTCTAACCTTTTTGTGAATGATGTCGATAACATTTTGTGTTTGCTGGGGTGTGTAGTTCTCGCCGTCGCCGTGTTGCTAATTGACTGGCTGCTCAGGTACATCATCACCGGACCGGAGGTACGCGAGCCCAGACATTGTTTGCCAATTTTGCGTGACACGAAAAGCAAAATAAGAAAAAACGGTAAAAGGCATTACGGACAATGTTTTCAAAATATATTATGTGACGGGGCAGTCAAGTATTAAAGTGACGTACCTGTGCCTACCGGAGTATATGGAAATCCAACTTGGTTTATCACCGGTGAACTTGCGTTTTAGTGTAAAATTAGTGTAAATTTCATTCAAAGAAGAGGGTAATATCCGGCGCAACCTGATGAAAAGGGAGGTGTTCATTGGGTGGTAGATTTGCAGAAAAAGGGGACTATTGACAGGCACATGACGCTTGCCGATTATGTGAGTGCCCTCTTCACACCCCACCCCAAACTGTGATAGAAGTGGTCAGGTCTTTATGGAATATTCATTGATAATTTGATGAGTTTCGGAGAATACGGGGTCGTTTAGAACAAATGTCACGAAAAAAAACCGTATTCTAGAAAAATATAGAACCAAATTTAGCTGAATCTAAATCTTTCGTTTAGTTGGTTAGTGGTTAGGGCGCGAGCTTCATAATCGAAAGGTTGCGGGTGAGCCCCACCACTGTCAGTGTGTTGTGTCCTTGAGCAAGATAGCTTAATTCCCAATTGCTTCACTCCACCCAGGTGTAAAAATGGGAAGCTGCTGGGGTAAATACAATCTAAGTCGCTGAGAGTACTTGCGCCTCGATTGCGAACTTGGTGAAGCGGAAATGATTCTGATGTATCCTAATGGCAGCGGAATAATTGTTGAAGTGTGCTGATGCTTAGGCGAAGCGCACATTAAAACAACCAACATTTATTTTATTTATTTTAGTTCTAACTGACAATAAAATTAAAATTTTAATTGTTTTGCAATTTGAGGGCAAACGGCCCTGCCAAAAAAATATGTTTTGCATGAGTTCTTACAATTGCAGTTACAGAGTTTCCCAGACTTGGCACAAGTCTAAGCCATATGGAAAGGTTTCTATACAAAACGATTCTCTTACAAACCATCATGCGCATAGTTTCCACCTCGATACACCTGAGCACACATTTTCGTCCAAGAGCTTCCAAGCAAGCAGTGAATTGTCTCCGCACAGTCTTTGATTACACTACATGGTTGAGTGCATAAGAGCTGTGGAGCTTCTAGCTGAAAATGGGCCTCTTTGATTGGCTTTTGTCGAAACCTCAAGTGTTCCCTTCATCCAATCAGAATTTTTTTTATATCAAACGAAATCTAACACTTCCCCTGAATTACCTCTAGTCACTAGGTCAACAGATAACGCAATTCAATGTTATAGCAAGGCGAATGTGGAAAATCTCTTGAAAACTACCTATCCAAGCACATTTTTTGACCAAAATGTAGGTTTTAAAAGTCAAAACTTCAAGTGTTCCTTACAATATTTTTCAAATATTATGTCATTAAATGAAAAGGCTTTTATTGTTCATATACTAGCGTCACTAGAATGAGCAATGACCAATTCTCTTTAAATTGCAAATCTTGTGCAAAAAGTTACTATTTTTGCCTGTTTTGTCGGTTGTAAATTCAATGAACTATGACTTTGCTAAAAAGCGCTTACAAATTGATAGGATTTAAAATCTTGAGTATAAATTAAGTTGTTTATTTAAATTTTGATAATTGGTTATAAAAGATATTAGAAAATGGTTTCCAAAAAATAAAATAACTTAAAATTAGTGCAAAGGCTTGATTGGCACAGCATACAAAAAAACATGCTAAAAACGCATGTTTTTGGCCCTTATTTCCAAAAGTTGGCTTTTTCCGTTTATCTCTGTGTTGTTGTTTTGTTTGCTTGTTTTTTTGGTTTGTTTGTATGCCGTGTTATAAAAATGAAGACCAGACACAGACCATGGAGGTCCTTTAATCTTTTAATCCTATACGGAGCTCGTTCACCAAGATTGACATAAATTAGAATAACGTCGTGAATGACCTAGTATTTTTATTTATACCCGAAGGGGAAACTTTGACCGATGTTTTAACTGGCTGCTTTTTACAAACGTAATCAAACTTATTGACCCCTTATCCCCACGAAAGGACTTTCGTTTGTACGACGTCATCAAACATTTGATCTGCTCCAGCCACTTGAGCATGAAGAGGTTAAAGAGATTTCAAGATTCTGAAATCCCGCTTCATGTTGATAGTGAACATATATAATTGAAGTTTATTTTTAGGGTCACAAGTAAACAAAGCAATCCTCTTGTGCTGCCCTAATCGTCATCATGAGACTAAGATAACATTTAACCTATATACACATCTATATATCAATGGTCAGGCATATACAATGGTTTTGCTTTTTTATAAGGAAACAGGTCGATTGCAATGTTAATGATTCTGTTTCATCTCATTGGATATTTCTTCCACCTGTCCCGCACCTGTAATGAGTCCTTGTGATGGTCAAGTGTTAGATTTATGTGATTTATTCGCCGTAGAAGTGATGATGTAACAGGAATAACTTCCATAGCTATAGATTAAAACAATTTTTGAATATATCGCCCTGCACTACAAGCAGGTTGCACTCATCACCCGTGTATGTCTGCAATCATAGATTGAATACAATACCGCTCTTTTCAAAGATACTAGTCTCACAGGTGCGAGTAAACAGCATTTTATGGTTCAATGCAGAGGTACCGCGTGAACATACTAGTGCAGTGCGATATATTCAGAAATTGTTTTAACGTACCTATTGCTTTGGTAGTTAATCCTGTTACATCATCACGTCTACGGCGAATACCAGAGGATGATTTAAGCACTACCCAGCAAGTCTTGCGATTAGCACAGCTGTGTGAGTGAACATGACACCACTGCCCGCCCACTACATAGACGTGCATGGTTAAATTTGAATTTGGACAGATATATTTACACTAAAAACACCTTCAAAAAGCTGGTCGATTTCACATTTTATGTTATCTACAGAAGGTGTGAATTATCCTTTATGCATACATCACTTTAGATCTGAAATCGACCAAGTAATAATGACACACACACACACACACACACACCCCATTCTAAAACAACATCTTTTGCACAGAATGCAATGGGATTTGAAAAGTAAAGTGGCAGTTGAAACTTTAGTGATAACACTTTTACAGTGCATGATGGGACTTTCTTAAATCATCCTCTGGGCGAATACATAGCAAATTGGAATAATGTTTAACGGAACAGATCCGTTAAAATACAAAATAATTATTATTGCCATATGGGAACCCGTTAAAATATTAATTGTCTGGCAATTTTTCCATAATATATTTTCCTGTAGCTGTCACTTTTTAACATGTGTAACAGATTAAAAGTGATCGTAAACCTTATCATAGTAAAATATCAAGCCTTTCTATTTTGAGATGGTTATAATTTAGCGTAATAAAACATCTAATGGATGTGAAAATCCAACGGATTAGCAGGCAGAACGCTGCCAGTGACATCGCCAATCAATAAAGCGTGAAGACTTTTCAAATTAATGAGCCCGTAATGCCGTTCACTTAGCGAAGAAGTCACACAAAATATGGTATCAACTTTTCCAAAAAAAATCGTTTTTGTATTTTATCCTATAAGTAAGCTACAGACTTGATGATTTCAGAGCAGTTTAAAAAAGGGACAGGAGGCAACAAAGATGTTCCAATACTCTCTATAATACTAATCGTGTTTCACAACCCCATCAGACCTCTGTACAAAAGTTCGGGTGGTGAGACACGATTAGTAAACTCCTCAAAGTTTGGAAATTTTTTTTCAATTTTTTGGCTTACTGTAGTGTCTTTGGTAGTATCAAGCTTGATTCTAATCGTGTTTCATAGTTAAGGGTACACGATGTATTGTTGGTCGAAGCAGCCAAAAAAATCGATTATCATTATCTTAATCAGTATATTATTGAAAATTAACACTTTGATGTTTTGCAATAGTTCATTCTACCAATCATATACTTTAATAACTTGCTTGATTTATTAATACTGAAGAGGTTCATCAGGTCTCAGTTCTGTTAATTAAACAGCTATTTACTACTTCCGGGAAAATCAAAACATCCGGTCAAGGTTACCGCTCCAAGCAGATGGATCAATAACATCATCGATGCTTTGAGAAAGCTAGAAGGTTTCTGGCGAAACTGTCAGCAGAAAAACTTGGTCTTGACAAATTAACTACGTTTTACAAAAGTGTTGTTGTTTTAGCCCTCTTTACAACATAACCCAAGAACCCAAGAACCTACAAAACCATATCTGTGATATTTGAATTCTTCTACACACTCGCTATGAAATGATCAATGCAATTTTTGCCGAAGCTCACTACCATTCGCAAGATGCTTTGAACTCCCAAATCGCAACAGTTTAAATAGTTGCTAACCTTAAAAGTACCACAACGGCTTAAAGTCAAAACTACATTTATTATATTTATTTTGAAACTTAAAAATAGATCAGCAACATTTTGGTTGACTCTGTTTTGTAAAATAAACAGCAATTAAACATTGTTACTTTTTCTTGTCTTGGATAGTATCAAGCTTTATACTATCTTTTTTCAACTGAATAAAGTCAAAAGAACCTTTTTTAATATTTAATTTGAAACTTAAACAAGATTAGCAACATTCTGTCCTACTTTAGTCTATTCCGTTTTCTAAAAATAGACATCAATATTAAAGATTGTTATTGCTTCTTGTCTTGGATAGTATCACACTTCCTAATCAAATTTTTATAATTTTTTAAACGAATCAAAATCGAAACAAAATTGTATTATATTTATATTTAACTTCAAAATAGATAAGCAACATTGTGTCTTATTTTGGTTTATTCTGTTTTCTAAAACAGACATCAATTAACTTTTATACTAATTATTTCTAAGATCATTTTTTATATGATTAAAGTCAAAACATTTCATGAATTTATTTTTGACATTTTGAAATAGATATGCAACATTCCGTCATATTTTGGTTTTTTCCGTTTTCGATTAATTAGTATTTATAACGTGCACAAAGATGCAAAGTATATTTGCTCTCGAGAAATATAGCAAAAGATAGCATTTAAAACGCTTGTATTCCTTGTGTTTGAATAGGCGAAAAACTATTTTTAGTGTTTCTTTTTTCATGTATAGAACGAAATTAATTTTTTGTCTTAGAGATATGACATAATATCAATAAAAAAATCATGTTGGCATTAATTTTGGCGAAGAATCATGACACAAACGGATGCAAAATTATCACTTATCGGTTACAGTTCCTATGTGTCTCAATAAAATTGACTTACTTAGAGACTGGGTACTCGGTCCTTTCTTGTCTATAGATCTTCTTTAACTGTACTCAGTTCTCTCAACAATTATCGGTGTCAATATTGCATTGATCAGTAGCTTTCCGATTTCTTTACTATAATATGGCAACCTATATTATTTGCTACTTTCATCTATTCTGAAATACGTGTTGAGCCAATGCTTCATTACATGTTTCCCATTTCATATTAAAACAGAAGGGATTTGCACACTTTTTATGATAAGTACAAAAGTAGGATTTGTCACTGTGCAGAGGGTAATGAAATTGACACCATGTATTAAATGCATGCAGTGTAACACTGTAATTCATCATTGAAAATAAAAGGCAATAAAATATACAGGGTGTCTCAATAGTCCCTTTACCATTTCGAACGTTCATAAAAGGAAGGTATCTTTTCATAGAGAAAACTATTTTGAGTTCGAATGTGACATACTTTACATTATACAATAAATGAACCACCGTGAAACAGTTGGACATATTGCACACAAAAAGCATACATTTTACTTAAGAGTTCACACCACATCTCCAGATCCCAAGTATCCACTACCTCCTCTCAATATCTATACCAATTTCCTCATCCAATTATTCAATTGCACTATCAAATAGTTCTTATATGTGACCGTACACCGCGAATGATCCGTAAATTTGACCCGTTTTATTTCGTGTTTACAAAATATATATCATAAGCTTTAAAATTGTATATCATTTGACTCTAAACGATATCCAGAAGCGGGGTTGTGGTTTGTTGAACTTTGCTCCTTCAACAAAATGTACTTATTTCGGTTCTACATGTGTCTCTTTTTCCACATTGCTGGTAATTAATATCACACAGTCATAATTGGCGGTCATTTCAAATCATCTCCAAGTAAACGAGGTTCAGGAATGTCCTCTCATTGTTAATTGCTGGTTATACATACCTAGACAAAATACAATGTTTTGTAACCCACCACTTGAACAGGATTTAGCCAAAGCAAACAAAGACCAGAGCTATTTAAGCATTCTATAGAAATAGGTGGAAGCGTATTATTCTCTTCAACAATAGGATTAATGATTGGTTTAAAAGGTTTTTGACTAGCGCTATAAAAATGTAATACATGTTGCACCAACTTGAGGTACGACCTTCATGCATATCTTACACTGTAACTCCGAATTCAATTTAGGAAATTTACGGCGCATTCATCGTGTACGGTCACATATTATAATAATAGACTATCATGATGATAAAGAACACCAATAAATGGGTACTTATCAAGTCAGTAAATACTGTCTTCTGATCTGACGTTCTCACAAGAATCCTCTGACAAGACGCAACTCTCAATAATTCGCAGTGGATGAGGAAAGACGCGGAGGTCAACATTTAACATAAGTGTCATTCGTCTTGTTGTTACTGTAAAGCTCAAGGAAAACAATCAGCTGTTTTCTATTAAAACTGTTCCAAAGTCTAGGCATATTCTTAAAATTACGTGCCAAATTTGATCTTCAGATTGTGCTTCATCGATCAGTATTGGAAATTGTATTGTCTCAATCTATCATCAATAATAACCATATTATAACAGAATAAGATATGTTTTTCGTCGCAATTTCACTAGTAAAGAAGGCGAAGAGCGAATTTTACCATTCTTAACGAGAAACACAAATTATTTCTTACCAGTATTGATATGTTGCCTCTGCAGTGTACCTTTCATTGCTCGTGTATATGTCTTAGGAAGGATAATGTATCATGATTTGTATTCAAATAATTCCGGATACGTATTTTGATTTCCTCTTGGACAATTTTTGTGAAAGACATGACGGAAGATACAAAGACATAAAGATACTTTGGGGACACCCTGTACATGCTAAACGATGTTTACACCATCTTCAAATATGACAAAAATGAGGAATGATGTAATGCATCGGTACCATGAATATTATTTAGAAATATAAAATGAACATTTTTGATATTTTTTTGCATTTTTTGGCTCTTGGCCAGTCATAATATTCCCAGCACACACGAGACGTTTTACAGAAAAGGTTTAAATTTCGGGTTATATAAAGGGTATAAAAACGTGTTAATAACATTCATAAAACATTTTTGAAAACGTGATGCAAAACATTCTAACAGAATATCATTTAAATATTCCCAAAATATTTTATAATAACATTTTAAAAACGTATTTATGATCTTAATATAACCCGAAATATTATTAAATTTGAATAAACGTTTTAAGAATATTTGTGTGTTTGCTGGGTATCTTTTGTAGTGATACCATATGTTTACTAGACCGTTGGATGTTGGAAGGTAATATACGTTGGAAGGTAAATGACACGATTCATATCGATTATGTTGAAACAACGCCTAATTCCTTTCCGGTTGTTGATATGTCTGTATACGGTCAAAAGTTTGAATTTTAAAAATATCCTTAAACAAAAAATACCAACAGTCCTTAGAACTCATCATATTTATATCAAGAATGAAATCGATATTTTTGTGCACTAAAGTATCCTGCAGGTTTCACATCGACATCGGGCTAGAATCGTTTTATTTTCTCCATGCAGCAAGTTATTTACTATAAACGCCGCACTTAACCACTTTTAATATAAAGTCAATACTTTAATAGGTCACTCTACACCCAAGATATGGGTTTGGTACTCGCTCAGAATATTTATAGGCAGGATTGCAAGAACGCAAGGCGTGTCGGAGGGCAGAAGCCATGTTTTTTCTGTTTTAGGGATTAACTACAAAAACTACAGCTACGGTATGAGCAGATAAACAGTAACTATCCCCTCCCCCCGTAACCCCCTTAATTAATGGCCATTATTAAAAAACGGGCGATTGCATTAAAAATCTGTAAAATGCGTTGGAAGCAGAATTCATTTCTGCGCATTCTGACACCTAATTTGTAGCAATTGTCTAAATATTGACGCCGCAGCGTACATTTAAATCAATGTAACCCAAGATTTGAAAGTTGCCGTAAATTCTATTGATTTGTATTCAGTATAATGGAAGGAAATCTTTGTATTGTTATCTGAGTGTTTTTGTAATGTTTTAAGTGCAACTTTCAAATCTGGACCTCACTACATTTAAGTGACCGGTGTTTTATTGTTTTCTGAGCTATTGTATCAAATGAGATGTCAAAATGCGCAGAAATAAATTCTGCTTCCACACATTTTACAGATTTGTAATAACAATAGCCCGTTTTGAATAATGAGAATGGCGTAAAAATATCTGATTTGGTAAAAACAGTAAAACATTTTCAGATAAATCCATATCGTAGGTGATGTGAGGGCATCCGTTGGTGGCATTTTGAAACAGCGATTTTCATTAACCAAATTAGGGCCACAATATTTTTATATCTGCATCCTGATATGGAGACCTTTCCGATAAATACAAACACATTTAATTCTGGGCTTCCTTTTGCTATTTTTTGCATTTGATGTCTAGATTTTGAGTTATTATCTCGTGGAAGAGGTTATTACTTTATGTGGTGTGTGTATCTGTTTATCCTGCATAATTCCAACATCAAGACAGATAACGATTGTTCATGTTTTGTGGTTTTCTTTTCCATTTCCCTCCATGGATCCGAATAAGATCATATAACTAGTACTAACCAGTCAGGTCTCCGTCGAAAATACTCTTGTTTTCTGGGTATTTTCGCATTTGGAGAACGCTTTCAATTGAAAATTAATTTCAATTCAATTAATAAATTCAATTCAATTCAATTAATAAACACTAGTTACATTTATTTTGGGCTTAATTACATCATCAGGTGGGCTTTAAAACTGGCCTGCTTCACAAGTTTTAATACACAATCATGTATAGCATAATAAAAATATTATTAATAATAGATTGTCCATGTTGTCATGTCTTGATCACTATCTATTGTTTCCATGAAGAGTTGGTGGTAAAAAGCAGATAATTTATGCATGCAGCTCGCGTTTTTGTGCGCAATACTCAAACTTCAAAGTCATATCATGACATTAATAACACAGCTAGTTTTAATTTGCTTGAAAGTTGAAGTCTACTACAGTTTTTACTTAATGCTTAAATTAAGCTTAACAGTTCTTTGGGATGATTTCCATACCAACTTCACCTCCAGTAGCCTCCTCAATAACTGATAAATCTTTCAGTTGAATACTCTTGTCAAATTTGAACAGCTGGTGTTCTAATGCTGAACACCTTTTTTTGCAGTGTAGATATCATATACCTGTTATGACATCCACACTGTAAAGGGTGAAGGTCTACAGGCCTCTATGCCTTAACTGTAGTTCCTTCACTCATCATTGATAATGCATTTTTATCAGTTTTTATATATTATTCTTTGTATTTATAATACCTTATTATGTATTGTCATTGTATAATGTTATAGTGATGAAAGAAGTTCCATCAAGTGATGTTTTATACTTAACATCAAATATGAATTATATTGCTTCTTATTTCAATGATGAATGGCGGTACTACACCTTTACTACATGGTGTCAATTTTGTTAGCTTCTTTGTTGCACTGCGACAAGTGATACATTCTTCCTCATCAATAATAATTTAAGTATACAAATCCCGTATGTTTAATATTATATGGGAAATGGTAAAAAGCAACACAAGCAGATGGAATTTATAATATAATATTCGATATCTGCCTAAACAAAAAAGACTATACAATGCAGTATGTAACCTATTCTACTGATCAATTATGTAATTTTAGTAAGGATGTACAAATAATGACAAAGTTGTTTCATCTCGTATAGCTGATCATCTTGCTTCAACAACCTATGGGCGCTTCCAATCAGCTTATAAAACATCATGGAACTGAAACAACATTACTGCCACATCTTTGTTTTATTTAGCTATACTTTTTGTTAACTCTTTTTTCATATTTTTATGTATTCTTGCTTGTATCTGGTTTCTTTGCGCTTTGGATTAGATTTAATTTTCTAGATAAATGGCGCATTATAAATGCTTATCATTTTATTATTATTATTATAATTATTATTATTATTATTAGTGTTATTATTATTATTATTATTATTATTATTATTATTATTATTATTATTATTATTATTACTTCGTGTTCGTGTTCAAAACGTGGTGTGTTTTTGGTATTACTTGATCTATCTGCTGCCTTCGACACCATAGACCACGGTGTCCTTCTGTCGTGTCTCTCCTCTTTTGGTATTAGAGGTAGTGCATTCGAATGGACCCGTTCTTATTTGACTGACAGATTGCAAGCTGTCAACATCAATGGTTGTTTGTCATCATTCATTCCACTCCTCTTCGGTGTCCCCCAAGGATCTGTATTAGGTCTCAATTCTCCACAATTTACCAATACCTAATATCGCCCTCAAGCATGATTACAAGTTCACGTGTACGCCGATGATACACGGTTTTATTTATCTTTTGATTTGGATGGCACATCTGATAAAATTTCCTCACAAATTGAATTATATATCATGGACATTAAATCGTGCACCTACACTTTGGAACTTGCTTCCTTTGAATCTGCGTTTTTGTGATTTGTGTTTTCAAAAAGACTTTAAAAACTCATCTGTTTAAGATTGCTTATGACAATTGACTTAGACTACAAAAATATATGTGACTGTTTTAATAACTGTGTGTTAATTTTTAATTGTTCAATGTTTACGCCTCGGAATAGGTTGTCTAGATTGATGGCGCATTATAAATGAATTATTATCATTTTTATTATTAGTTGAAGTACAAGTGCCAATGTTGCTTTAAGATGTAGAGCTATTTTAGATTTGACCCCTGGTGACCACTAGATCCAAAATGGCTCCACTTCTTAAATGCAACATTGAACGAAACCAAAGCAAGTGCCCAATGCTTTATGTTAGCAGCTGTAGTCACCTTCTAATAACAATTCCTTTAAAAAAGAAAATAATAGGGCGCCCAATGGGAGCTTTGATGTGATGTACTGAAATGTAATCAGTTTCTTCTGTATAGAGTTTCGCATTTCAATCATTAATTTACGTAATTTTAAACAAAATAAAATGCAAAGGAAATCGTAAATCTAGCAAAAAACAAAAATTGAATCCAATTCCAAGCCAAATAAGAGCCCCCTCCCCCAAGTAAAGTAAATAAATTTCGATTGAAATAGTAAATCATAAATCATGTCACAAATTCGAAGTGAAATCGTAAATCCATTTGTGTCATGATATGCTTGATCAACTCCATAGGCGTAGATCCCAAGTGTGGGGGTGGGTGTGGGTTAGAGGGGATAAATCACCTCCAGTATTTTCATAGCGGGATGGGCCATACAATAATCCCCCAATGTTGCCGCATGCATGTGGGTTTCTGACCAAACTAATCCCATGGGCCATTGTAGCCTAAAGGTGCCAAATTGTGCTCGCTTCGCGCGAATTTATTCCACTTTTGTACCATATTTCACCAACAGCTTCAATATGGCAAAAGTTTTAACGCGCTTCGCGAGCATTTGTAGCAGACACTTTTTTGTTGCCAAAAAGTGTTTGATTCATTATACTTCAATTCAAAACCCATTCCCCATGTCAAAAATAAATCTACGCCATTGATCAGCTTGTGAGCCGCAGGCCTATAACATCGCGGATTAATATCAATATATTATATTTTGAGAATTGTCTTATGACATCTCACCAGAAGTATTATGAATTATTATAGTCGAGGATAGAGACTATTGACAACGCAGTATAATCGTGAAGTTGCGTTCTAACGCAATTTTTTGTAGTTTTGGATTCCGCCGGGAGCTACGCGAGCACCCTTGAGCAAATTGATTTAACGAGGTCGAAGGTCACACAAAGGGGCTGTATCCTAGTTCAACAACAGTATCCTATACACTCTAATTTCGTACTATTCATTTTAATAGAATACCTACTTTATTTTTGATCCCGTAAGTATTCGTTTTTATGAGATTTACTGTTCATTTTGAGCAGGTCTATTATCCCTTTGAACCGACAATCTTATCGTAACAAGCATTTTCTATACAAAAATGATTCTCTTATAAACCATCTACGCACAGTACTTGAGCACATATTTTTGTCCAGGAGCTTCCAAGCAAGCAGTGTGATTGTCTCCACACAGTCTTTGATTACATTACACGGTTGAGTACCCAGCAAACACAAAAATGTTTTAAAAACATTTTAAATAAGTTATATTTTGGCTTTTGGTTTAGGTAAAAACATTTAATAACATTAAAATGTCGGGTTATACAAAGGTCATGAAAACGTTTTATAACGTTTTGTGTGAAAACACACTATAATAATATTTTTTAATGTTTTCAAATTGTTATTGTAAACTATTTTTGCAAACATTTTTTGCCAAATATTTTGTCACCACTTAAATAACATTATGTTAAAATATTTGCACCCAGCAACCACAGAAATGTTCTTACGATGTTTTTGTCAAAATGTTTATATAACATTTAAATGTCGGGTTATATAAAGGTCATGACAACGTTTTTAAAACGTTATTACAAATATTTTGGGCATACATTTTTCGCAAAATATTTTGTCAACCCCAAAATAACATTCTGTTTAGAATGTTTTGTATCAGGTTTTCAAAAATGTTTTTGGAATGTTATTAAAACGTTTTCATACCCTTTATATAACCCGACACTTAAACGTTTTATGTAAAACATTTTGTTTTTGCTGGGCAGTAGATTATCAAAAATGTTTTTAATGTTATGAAAACGTTTTATACCCTTAATATACCCTTTATATAACCCGACATTTAAACGTTTTCTGACAACCTTTTATAACCTTTTGCGAATGATGTCGAAAACGTTTTGTGTTTGCTGGGTACATAGCATCGTAAGAGCTGTGGAGCTTCTAGCTGGAAAATGGAATTAGTGTCGTATTAAGATATTAAATACCCCATACATCTAAGCGGCCAAAATAACATGTGGAGTTTCTTATTTTTATCTCATTATTTCGGCTTCAAATAGACAAGTAACCTTAAGATTAATATTTGACCAAAACCGTATATTATGGCTTTAACCCGTAAAAGTCATATCTCCATCTTTGCATGGGACAGCTTGAAAGCATCCAATATTATGTCAATATTTTGATCACTAATTAAAGCCATGTTTGCATAAAGAATAAATGTCTATTTAAATATTTATTTAAATGTTATTTTTCACGAATCACATTGTCCCCTTTTTATTTCGAGCTAAACAAATGAGGTAAAAAGTTGCTATTTCATTCCCTCCCACTTGAATCCAAACCACGTTCCCGCCCTCTTAATACCCCTTAAGCAAAACTACTTTGCATTATGTAAACCTTTTACATACATGTATACGTATTGAGTACGGTACCTAAAATAGTACGCCTTTTTAGTGGTGTCGCGTAATGGGGCGCACGAGTTGTTTATCTCGAGATACTTTAAAGCCATATTATAACATTTCTGTAAAAATAGATTAGTATTTATTTTCCATAAAATGTTAGCTTTACTATCAGATATGTCCCCTTTTAATTTTTTTAATAAATAGCCGAACAAGTGAGGTAAAGCATAGACAATTTGAATTTACTACTAGCGCCCATGCATGTTACTCCCGCGGTTGTAATACGGTACGATCCTCTGGGTGGGGGTGTGTGTATATGTGTATCCCGCACGCCGTGTACGTATTGTGCATACGTGTTCGACTAATATTTCCATCGTAATAATAAAACGCCGGTTCCATCGTTTTATTCAAAATCTCGGATTTTGACAAACCTACAGCACCTAAAGTCTTGATTTTTGCAGAGTATCTTTATTGACTAAAGTACATTACAATCGTGTAAAAACCAGAATTTAAAAAACAAATTGAGGGCGTTCTCCACAGCAAATGTTATAATATGGCTTTAAGTAATAAGAGTCATAATCAGACAAATTCCAAAGAAAACACAGGTGCCCCTCGGTCAGTGTCGATGCTTTCTCTACTGTACGCCGCTGCCATTTGTCTTTACTTACACAAATGCTGAAACTTCGCGCTTTCCACAATCGAAATCGGCTACTTTTGTTAGTGACATAACAATCTCACATTACATACCACTCACGGTCCATTTCAAAGGCGAGCATTTACATGATTAGTGAAACTGACTTGTGATAAAATGCAACATCAATACGTCCTCCTATACATCATACTTCTAAAATGTATTACTTAAAGAGCGTCCTTTATTCATAATGTTGCCGCTGGTTGTGCTGAATATTTTACTTTGGAATCAATACTTGCACGGTATTATGAATAAATATATGAATTGATTGTGCCTAGTTCAAACATTTTCAATTTTCAACATAATACTTTGTTGTATTCATCGCTGTTTAGTCCTATAGAAATGCGTGTCACTAAATTACAACATTAAGGGCAAACACGAAACACATTTCTAAATCATAAAACGAGACGAGTGAACAGCATTAATAGAATAAATGTTTTAATTTAAAAAATCATTTTATAGAATTTTTTGCCGAACGGTTAAATAATAATTTATAAATAAATTGATAAATAAGTAGATTAATATGTATATGGAGTAAAATTAACATCATAATAGCACAAAAATATCAGGTAAAAAGTGGAGAATTGAATTCTGCTCTTATGATTGATATACCGTACAACCTCGTCGCCAATATGAAAGACTTTTGCTTATAACTTGACTATTTTACGAGCCACTCACGTCTAGGCGTAAGTGCATGTACACCAAACGCAAGTCAATTGAAGCCGCACAACTTACCGCGAATTTAAGACCGTAAAATTTAGACTCTTCTTTTGTCTAAATTAGCACCAATCCTCTCATCTCAGATTTTCATGTCAGAAATTAACATAACTTTCCAAAACGAAAACAGAAATTCACTTGCTTCACATTATTAATAAGTAACAAAAGGCTAGAATAAAAGATTGGTCACACCTAGCAGGCTAACACTTCCGAATAACAATGACTTACGAAAACGAATACGGATACGGAACAGAAACTGAAAAGATAAAAGGACCCTTAGCAAAACGAATGACAGCTTGTAAGGTTTCAAAACAAGTTAGGCGGATCATGGAAGCGATAATAAATTTGAAAGTTTTAAAGGTGATGGAATATTCAGGCCTACTTTGACAGTGATTCGTAGCCTGCTATAGGTGTTGATAGTGATGAACTAACATCAGACAGCTATTTGTTGATAAATTGCAATGTATGCCGCTGCCCACGATACAATACACGGCTTCGTGACAAGTATAGTACCAAAGGGGTAACCAATTCAGTTCGTGGAGTATATTTGACAATTCCACGTAATGATAGTTGCTCCATAATTAACCATACAAAGTGTTGCCTCTTTGCGAGTAGGCAGTGATCATGATCCTGTTTCTGTATGCAAGTTTTTGTTGTATGTGGGTGTGGGTGTGTGTATGTTTTTAATTTTTCATAGATTCAAGAATAAATAAATAATCAACGCACTACATACATGTACCCGTTCATCAGGGCCGTCGCTAGACCATTTTCTCAGGGGGTGTCGAGAAATAAATTTTGCTGGTATATGGCCTGATTTATCTTTTGATGGAAACGTCAACATTATTGTCACCCCTGGCTCTTCGGATAAAAGACAACCCTCCCCCACAACTATAACCCAAGTTTTTTCCAAGCTGTCCCCAGAATTCCTTTACCGGGAAAAGCGTACGAAAATTTGATATTTCAATGCTTAATTTCAAAGGGTGGTGTACCAGAGTCACTGAGCCAGGAGTAAAAATTCCACCAAATCAGCTACTAAAAGAACATTACCGGGTCAAATACCCGCAAAGCGCACGAAAAAATTGCAAAAGGGGTGTACAGGAGTCACCGAGCCAGGGGCAAAGTTGCCTGATCTGCTACGAAAATAATATTTCCGGGACAAATGCCCTCGAAGCGCGAGAAAAATATTGCAATTTCAATGTTTAAATGAACAAAATTAAATTGAGAACAATTGTGTCCTGATCATGCCTTTTACAACCTTTGGTATTTTGATCTAGCTCTGTGCAGCTCACGAGTTATATGCTTTTTCCAGGCATCAGAGGAGCTGTCCTAGCACTCATACTTTTAATTTACATAATAGAAAGGATGGAATTATAACTCTAATTTTTGAGATTCGTCTTCAAGTTCGAGATGAACTCACAGATTTGCTTTACCGAAATAAATGCGCGAGCAATTTGACATTTTAACACTAAATGGGCCAAAATGGGGTTAATTTGGGGCTTAGATAGACCAATAGGAAGATGCAAATCGTAAATTTGTCACAAAACTTCTGTTGAATGAGCAGGGGAGGGGTCTTCCTTACGTTTTACTAGCCTATTTCATACACCTCTGTGGACAAACGTTCATTGACTTTTTCAATAACATAACCGGTACAATTTCACATAACATTCAAGGTCCATTCTAAAGGCGAACATTAACATGATTAGTGAATCTGACTCGCGATGAATGATACATCAGTACTTCCCGATACTTTCAAGATTTGCTATGTAATCTTTAAAGAGCGGCCTTTGCAGTCGCAGAATGTTGCCGCTGGTGGTGATGAATACTGTCCAGTGGTGGTCATAAATTCAATATTGGCCATTTATTCTTTTACAGTGTTCTTTTTAGTCGTAGATGAATAAATTGCTTTGGAAATGAAGACTTGTACAGTGTAATGAATACATGATTTGCCTAAAGTCCAACATATTTTTCTCACTTTCACCAATATTTCATTATAGTATTCCAAACCAAATGTGAAGTTGTGTAACATTTGAGGTCAACAACCCTTATGCTGTTTTAGAGAGTATCAAGCTGTGCAAATGATAAATACTTTATACATAAAAACATCATTCACAATGTAACTTAATCGGTTAGAAATTAAGATACCCACTCAAGTTTCTGCGGGAAATGACTTAATATCTTAAGAAATATTGTATTGGTTGTTTAAACCAAGTGAAATAATAATTGAGAACGTTAAAATGCATACATCCATATGCGGTTGGTTTAATATGTTACGTTGATCGGACATTTTAGCTGAATATACATTAGGGTGTGGCAAAAATCTTTTCTCGGATCAACTTGGAACTCTGGGAGAATTTTACTGGTGTGCAGTCAAATTTCATAATTTTGGTCTTGTTACATATTAGATACGAGCTACAGCATTACCAAAAATAAATGATATATGATTTTTGGGTAGACAACATGTTCTGGTCAGAGGTAAAAAGGTCACATGGCATGGGAAAACAGATGTCACATAACCTTGTAACCCTTGGTCAAGTCGGGACTCCGCTAAAGTCATATCTCGTGTATTGTTTGTACTTTTGCAGTTCATATTATATATAACAAGACCAAAATTGTGGAATTTTATTGAGTAGAACTGTGGAAATACTACATAATGCTACCCCTACCCCTTAATTTAGCAACTCAGATATCATTTGAACACATATATGTCTTTAGAAGAACATAATTGTAACCAATTGGAGCCAGCTTGCTATTTGGTGATCATGGTGAGGGTCCAAAAAACTACCCAAAGTGTTTGTAGGAGCAAACTTGGATCACTCCCCTGAGCTGATTGTGCCGGAACCGGGAATGTAGTTACCGTCCTTACTGCTTTCAACGCATGAATAAACAACTTGAGATCCAGAGATCTGCTTCACTAAACACAAAATGTATGAAAACCCTTTTGTACCACTGTTTGGAAAATTGAATAGAATGTTATATCCCAGTACCTGTACAGTAGGATAAGAAATGATTATGAAACAATTGTAAAATTTCAAACGTATACGAAATACAATATTTCGCTTACATGATTTTCATTTGGCAGCAGAGTGGGCAATATTTATTTGTCTTTTTAACATGTGCCATGATAAAATCGTTGACATGTACATGTATTTAATTTTACAGCACAATGTGAAATATTTATTTATCTTTTAATTAGTAAAAACAATTTTGTATTGTTGTGTAATCGACGTGACACATTCTTTTTTGATTTCACGAAGGAACTCTTGATAAACTTGATGCTATCATTGTTAACTAAACATCTAAATTTCAAGATTAAAACAAGCAAATTGAACAGAAGAAACGGCATTTCAAAGCTAAGGAAATATCAAAGAACACCGCTAAGCGGATATATCTCTGATCATTGAGTGCATATTACGTTTTATAGTTAGTCCATGAGAGCGTATAGAGTATGAATGGTATGCGTAAATGACGAGATATTGTGTATAAAGGAGATGCTAGTATACCGGACGCGTAAAATGCACGCGGTAATCGATACGTAATACGCGGAACAGTCATCAATTTTTTGTAATGTTTTTCCTCTTTTGCTATTAAACATAATTAAAATGTTTGATCAATTCTTTATTATATTCAGCGTCGGTATGGTACGGGAAATTATCGTGCGATCATACCTCCACTTCACCTAATAAATAGTGTAACTAACTTTAGATAACAAAAGGGTCCTCTTTTCGTGTTAAATTAAGAATAGATTATACATTTATTGGCTTTATCTTGACAGGTCAAAATGCATGATGTAATGTGGCTGCATTTTATTTAATAGGAATCCATATTTCATGTTGGTGGCCTATATTTTTCCAAGTATTTCGCTTAATAGGTTTTGAAACAGTCATAATAAGGGTTCTGAACTTTCGAGTACAAGTTTATTGTAGCATTTGCAAAGTCCCCTAGAGCATAACACTAAATATTGCATATGCTGTCGCTATAAATCGCGCTTTCAAGAGTCTTGCCAATACTTATTGAGGGATAAAGCAATAGCAAAAATTACAATGCTATAATGTTTCTGATAATCTATTGCTTTCTATTTAATAATAAGATTATAATGCAGCAGCAACATATTTTGCGTCCTTTGAGTTTTTCTTCAAAAGAGTCTTCTGTATAAAGAGTTCTCTGGTCAGAGTTGCTGTCACATCAAAGATATTTGTGCTTGGTCAAATTGGCATCTTTCAAATTGAAATAGAGTCCAATTATTTAATCCTCTGAGTATGGGCCTTAACTTGTAGATGTACCTTTTGCCCATTTTGACCCCAGATGTTCAAGGCTAGGGCCACAGAGACCCAAATGTTAAAACAACGGCCTAGCATTTTGTATAAAGCCAAATACTTTCCATAAATAAATCACTCGTTGCAGGAAATAACAGTATTGTAAATAAATAAACAATAAACAATAAACGATATTAATCAGACAGCGCCGGTACAAGCAAACGTCAAGCAGATTTCATATTGAGAGTCATTTGACTCCCTTGAAGAGTCATAACTTTCTTGACTCCGCTGAAGAATCACTGTTGATGACTCTACACAGGAGTCATTTGACTCCCAATATAGAGTCATTTTAGACATACATGTAGAGTCGCGTAGTGGCTGGACTCTGCTCCTAGAGTAACCCAGACTCCATTAATAGAGTCACCCTGACTCCATTACAGGGTCATTCCGGCAGTCCGAAAAGAGACAAAATAATGATACACATAGATGTACATCAAGATAAAAATTCAAAGTATACCGGAATAGGAGACTTTACTCGGAGTTTCACGTCATAGGCGATTGTCAAACGACACGATGGAGAAAATTTGGCTTGACCACCATCCCCTTGGAATGGCAGAATATACATTCCATGGTGTCAAGAGCCAAGCAATTACAGAGTCTGATTCCCTTGAAGATAAAGAGTCATAAATTTCTTGACTCTGTCGACGAATCTGAATGTAGAGTCAATTGACCCCACAGGTAGAGTCAACTGACTCCATTCTGGCTATCAGTGGCATGTTGTCAGAGGCGCGATGGGGCGTGTCTATGATTCCCAGATAGGATCCAAATACGCAGCGATTTGGTTTCCAGATTTCACTGCAATCAATTAAATCACCTGTGGGAACAGGATGTAATCAAAATATCTCATTAAATCAAGTATTATAGAAACTAGGACAGCCGGGTAGGACAGAAACTAGGACACATATTACAAAACTAGGACACCTATTACAAAAGGTATGGCAGTCCAAAACAATTGCTTGAAATATTGGTGTAATAAATAAACTTAAACACTTTGTCCCTAACCGTATAAACTTGTTAAGCTCCAAAAGTGGGCAATTAGGACAATTTCTAATAGTCACTACAGAAGTCATACTGCACCCATTTTTGCCAAATACAATGCTTTAACCGTCATTGATATGTATACCTTTGAATTGGGTGTTTTTATGTATAGATACTCCGTGAATGAGCTACCCTCCTCATTTCAATATTACTTTAAGAAACGGTCTGATATCCACAACTATTCGACAAGACACTGTAACAACTACAATCTAACTAATAATAAGAAAACATTTTCGGATCATTCTGTTCGTACTAGCGGTCCCTATCTTTGGAATACACTAGAAAATGAATTTAAGCAATCTACATCAGTTAAACATTTCCGTAATCAATTTAAGCAACAGCTAATTTCATCTTACGTTTGATATTTTTCTCTTTTGAGCACTTAAAACTAATTTAACCTATGGTTTATAAATTTCTTTGAGCCCCGTCCTTGTCTTGTTCCGTAGCTCTACTATTTGGCTTTGTTTTTGTTTTTTAAATATTTTTTATTTGTTTTTGTTTCTACCACTATAGGGGAAGGCATTTAACAGGCCTATTTGGCCTTCCAGCCTTCTCCTCCATAACATGTCTTGTTAATTGTTGTAATTAAGTTATATTTCTGATTTTGATGTATTTTGATAATTTAATAATGTCTGATTATGATTATGATGTATGTAATTATGTATTTATTTGATATGGAAATAAATGATGAATGAATGAATGAATGAATGAATGAATGAATGAATGAATGAATGAATGAATGAATGAATGAATACCAGTATAAAGTCTAGTTTATCACTCTTTTTCGTGCATAATTTTATCTAATACATAAAACTACGAGTTCATTTTAGGACAAAACGATTTTTTTTTCTATTTCTTCCATCCCAGGAAAAACTATGCATATGGGATGAAAATAAAACCCATTACAATGAACATGGAATCCGACGTATTTCCCTATGAGCGTGTTTGGGTTTTTTTCTCAATATTTGACCAGAAACAGCGCTGTGAAAAGTTGCTCGTCTGGATTTCCTCGTTCGTATTATGTTAACCCCCTGAACACTACCTGCCGATCTAACATTGCCTCTGATTGGTCAATTACGTGATATCTTCACTTTAATCACCAATCAGAATTGAGTTTTGCGAATAATTCACCCCATTTTTTTCCGTGGTGAAATTATTCTAACAATGTTACTGATTGGTCCAATTGATAATGAAAACTTCTTTTTGACCAATAGGCAGGTAGTTCTCATAGGAGTTTGATTATATCCATTAATTTTTATTTTATTAATTTATGTGGAAGTGTATGTATTGCACTTGGTGCGAATGGGTGCGAATATGAGTCACACGCGTAATTATTTTAATTTAAAAAAAATATTGACGTTTACTAGGTTATTTTTCATATATTTGGTATTTCAAATTCAAAGTAGGAAACAAGTGATGAAAAAAGTTCCATCAAGTGATTTTTTACATTTTGCATCTCGATGGGAGAATATTTACCAACAATGTGTAATAATCGTTCGGATAATTTAGATATTAATCATATTGGTTCTTATTTTCAACGATGAGTTGCGGTGTTATACCTTTGTTACATGGTGTCAATTCTGTTAAGTTCTTGGCTGCACAGTGACAAATGATACACTCTAACTTATCAAAGTATGCAAATCCCTTGTGTTTAATTTTAAATGGGAAATGGTAAAATCCAGCACAACCAGATGAAAGTATCAAATCTATAGGTTGCTATATAATACTCTGGCAAACGTAAGACTATACGTTGCATTATGTAAACCAGTCTACTTCAATTATTTATGTAAACACAAAAGGTTCTCATTTTGTGGACACGCCACTAAGAGACATAAAAAGTTCCATCTCCATCTCAAAGACGAGCATTTATATTACATGATTAGTGAAACTAACTTGTGATAAAATGCAATATCAATACGTCCCTATATCAGTTCGGGGGCACTCGTAATTCACGGACGTCTCTGATTTCAAAGACGGGTCAGTGATTTCACATACGGGGAGTCTGTGTTATCACATACGTCGAGCTTTGTTTGTTACAGCTGGGCACTCAGGGGCGGCGCCAGGGTATTTTGATAGGGGGCAAAACAATTGTGAATAATTTGTATGCAGCGCGAAAGCGTTGCCCGTCGCTTGCTGCGCGACGCAGAAGTGTCTGAGGGGATGTGCCCCCTCAGAATTTAGAAAATTTTCAAAATGAAAGCACAAATGAAGCCATTTGATGCACCATTTTCACCCTTTTTAGGGTTATTTAATTATTTTCCAACCGCATATTTTTATGGATTTCATTCACGTGCCCGACTTTCAGCCCGCTGGTATTAGGCATGGACCTACTCAATTAGTAAATCCAGCACCTTTTGGCAACAAAATAAGTTCATGGTACAAATGTGCACGAAGTGAAATATGGTGGAAACGGTAAATAAAGTCGCGCGAAGCGCAAAAAAATTTGGCACTTTTTAGGCCAAAATGACCAAATATGAGGTTGCTTTGGTCAGAAACACAGGCGTCAACATTGTGGAATGATTGTATGGACCATCTACCCTATCAAAATATTGGGGGATTTAGGCCTATATCCCACAACCCGGGTCGGAACTACGCCGCCTCTGGTCGCAACGCGGGGTGTATATGTTAAGTCAGGTACATTGTATATGATATGCCGGGTTTTTTAATAAATTGGCACGATATAATGATATGAATGGGGGGATCTTGAGGTTGGAAATATTTCAAGTTGAAAGCCGCAATCAAGAGCATAGGCGGGAGGTAGTCGCCCCCTATGATCACTAAAAGCCGAAAAGGTCCACTTTGCGAGCGTAGCGAGGAAAAAAACCCAGTTTTTATGCTTTTTCAGTCAGAAAAGGGACAAAATTCGCCCATTCGCGAGTGTAGCGAGCAAAAGTAGTTGGGAGAAGGCAAGAGAGGCCATGTGACTTTTATGGGGGAAAATTTGCCGAAAATGGGCCCAAAATATAAAAACCAACAACTTTAAAACCGCGTAGGTCAGCATTCCACAAGGGGCAAGATGTCCGAAGGGGGAGTTTCCTCCTTCTAACCATGGCCAGGGAGGGGAATTGCTCCTTTTCTTCTTCTCCCTCCTCTCTTTTTCTCCCCTCCCTTTTCTCTCTCCTTCTTCTCTTTCTCTTTTCCTTCCTTTTACCTCTTTTTGAAAATCATAGGGGGCAATTGCCCCCTTGCCCCCCCTGTGGCGCCGCCCCTGTCAGGGCACTCATATAGCAGCATATCGGAACGAAGCTGAGTGTATTAGAATAAGCTTTTCTATTATGTGTAGCATATGTGCAAAAAGTATATCTATCTGTGCAAATTCTGACAAATGGTCCCAGAACACACTTAGATTGCAATGGCCAAGATCAAATGTTTTGAAGTAAAAAATTCCCAAGAGTAACCGAGCCTGCGCTCTAATTCATGAATTGGATAGTAACATTAGCAGGCACTCAACTTGGGCTAGCTACAACCCGATAAAGCCTTCTCACAAAATTATTCCCACTGCGCCGGCACGTTCACCAAAATTACTAATATCGTCTGTGACTTCTTATTCAATCATTTAGAGCGTCCTATAACAACCTGTTGCCGCTGTTTGTGCTGAAAGTTACTTTGAAATCAAAACTTGCACAGTGTTATGAATAAAATGTGAATTGATTGTGCCTATTTAAAATATTACCCCACTTTTACCAATATGTCAACATAAGACATTGCTGTATTCATAACTGTTTAGTCCTATAGAAATGCGTATCATTGCATTAACTAAATTACAACATTGAGGGCAAACACGAAACAAACTTCTAAAACAAAATCATAAAGCAAGTGAATAGCATTAATATAATTAATGTTTTAATAAAATGATTAGCGCCCTCAATTTTTCCAAATTTGTAAATAAATTGATAAATAAATAGATTAATATGTAAATGGAACAAATTAACATCATAAATAACACAAAAATATCAAGCAACATGAATATGATAACTGTTATCATTACAGTGTAAAATTAAATTCTGCTCTTAATATTGCTTAAAGGCTTAATGTACGATTTCCTTCAAATGTTAAATTTGTCATTATATACTCAAAATGCTGAAATAATACTAGTAATAATTATCGGGAATGGTTTCTGTCCATTTTTAGCTGAAATAACGAGGTAAAGTGAAAGAAACACTGCTTGTTATTTTGACCGTTTAACACGCAGTTCTATGGGAGGACATAAAGTCATAATTTCTTGAATTATGACTTTATGTCGAACTTTGCTCTGTTTACCTACAAACACAACAAATATGGCTGATTCCAATTGGGTGCAAGTTGTGACATGTGTAAACATTACAAATATGCTAAAAAATCAGGTTTGAAAAAAATTAACCAAATTCATATTATAAGATCGTACATTATGACTTTAATGTTACAATCAAACTGCGGTGATATATTCCAATGTAGCAAAACCAATGTAAAGTTATATAACATTTGATGTCCAAATTAACATTGCACAATCAAGGTATCAATAATATAACAAAGCAGTTTTTACCATGCAAGATTCGCCAAAATCATCCCCAAAACGGGATTCGTAAATTTAATTGGTACTACATATAGTTCTGATAAATGGCGACATTGTTTCTTTGATCAGTTTGTAGTACAATACAAAAAAGGAGAAAGTAATCACACGGCGTGGTTTTATACGGGCACACATTTGAAAAAAATAACATTTTTTAACGCGTAGGATTTTCAAACAGATTCTAACAATTATGTATAAACATAAACAAAATAATGTAAAACTCTATCCAACGCATCAACATTTCTGTCACTGAAATATTTAATTGCTGAGAAAACTTGGTTTTTATGCGTTTTTTAAACGTTTCTTGTTGGAACCTTAAGCGACCAATATTCGTTGAATCCACAAATCATCTGTCATATAGGCAGGTCCACCCCAAGACAAAACTACCACCTTTTCCTACCAAAACCATATACTTGGCATGTATGATACTTTTATTTTGGATGATAGAAGTACGATAAGGCCAGGGGGCACTTGAGATGGTGGCCCAAATCACAAAATTAAAAATCCACTGCTAAAGTTTACTTGAGTCCAAGATGGCGCCAAAATTCTCGAAATATCCAATTTTATTTGCTGCTGCTCATTATTTATTTTATGACGAGCTGCTTATTAGCGTTATGTAATTAGGTATTTTATTTAGTTGCTGAGATATTGTCCTTTTATAAAAATAAAAAAGGATACTTTGTAAAATGGCCTGCTATTGACTAAATCTAGCTCAACATGCTCTGGGTGGCGAAATTGTCGGCAAAGAAAAAAAGAAATTTGATATTTTTCGTATGACCTCACTTAGAGGAGTATTTTTAAGACATTTTACAGTAGATATCCGCGAAAAAAGCTTATTCCTCAAAATTCCAGTTGATTCCTATTTTGCGTTTGCGAGTTATGCATGATTATGTGTATTACACTGCTCCATACCCAGCGAACACAAAAACGTTTTAAAAACGTTTTTAATAAGTAATATTTTGGCTTGTGGTTTACATAAAAACGTTTTAATAACATTAAAATGTCGGGTTATATAAAGGTCATGAAAACGTTTTAAAACGTTTTGCATGAAAACACAGTACAACAATATTTTTAAAATGTTTTTTGCCAAATATATTGTTAACACTTAAATAACATTATGTTAAAATATTTGCACTCAAAACGTTTTAATAACATTTAAATGTCGGGTTATATAAAGGTCATGAAAACGTTTTTAAAACGTTATTGCAAATATTTTGGGCAAGCATTTTTCGCATAATATTTTTTCAACCCCAAAATAACATTCTGTTTATAATGTTTTGTATCAAGTTTTCAAAAATGTTGTTGGAATGTTATTAAAACGTTTTATACCCTTTATATAACCCAACATTTAAACGTTTTCTCTAAAACATTTTTGTTTGCTGAGCAGTAGATTATCAAAAAATGATTTTTAATGTTATGAAAACGTTTTATACCCTTAATATACCCTTTATATAAACCGACATTTAAACGTTTTCTGACAACCTTTTATAACCTTTTGCGAATGATGTCGAAAACGTTTTGTGTTTGCTGGGATAGACAATGTATTGTAATTTCGTTCTGGTATACCAGAACGAAATTCAAATTTGACGATATCTATGTTAAACGAATTAATCTGCAAGAAATTTTTTGTACATTAACATTATGTAGCCAGAGGTTTCCAGTGACACAAAAATCTCAAAAGTGGGGATATGATGCTGTGGATCACGAAATGGCCTTTTAAGGGAGCGCAAAAGGTACCCATGACCCCTCTCAGTATAAGAACGGCCCATGGTACATTTTCAATTTTGAAGAAAAAAAATGTGACTTTTGCAATCTTGAATTCGTAGGGATATATAGGAATATGTGGTTGCTTTTGCTTCTAGCACTAAATTTGGAGTGTTTACAACAACTTAGTAACAGTTACTTCAGTGGCAGGTAAATATAGGACAGTATGACACTTTCACCTGAAAATCTAAATTTGTGCAAAAATGTGCCATGGGCCGTTTTTATACTGAGACACTCAATGGTTAAACAGCATCCAAGAGTGTACATTCAAGTCTGTTTAAAACTAGCATGGAATGACCCGTTCGCGAATTTGGGCGCCATCTAGGACTCAACAAAATTGAGGTGGGCTTATTTTACTTAATTTACATGCCAATTATGGTTTTCTTAGGAAAAAGTGGTATTTTTTCCTGGGGTGGACCTTAATAACTTTCTGGCAGAATTTGTAATAATTATAAATTTACTATGTGAGTGATTAGATGGTTTGTTAAAAAACACAATCGCAATCAATAAAAAAAAAATACATGACATATAAAATATCAAAAAACACATACGATACTCATATTCGGCCAAGGGTATTGAAAGTTAATCAAACACTATCTTTCAAATATCATCAATCGGCCCTGTTACCTCGTAACAAAAATAAACATACCGAGACTCATTAATTTGGTCAAATGATCTATCTTGAGGTTGTTTTGCCGTGTTATTATCAATGCGTTAAGGTTTATCTGACGCTCTCTAGAGGGTCTTGGCTAATGTGGTAAAATGATCTAACTTTGAGATAGCTCATTTTAACACATTAAATACACGAAAAGTGACAAAAAAAGTGACAAGATCTTCGAAATGAAGCACGGTGGTGATTTGAAGATTTCACCAATGGAGAGAGTGCCCTCACATTACCGAAGATATGGATTTATCTAAAAATGTCCAAATTTCAAGTTAGATCGTTTTACCAAATCAGGGCCGCAATATGAGCCGACGAACGTTTCGAAGTATTGCATTTCAAATCGTTGAGAAAAAGAAACGAAATTCAGACCCAATCTCAACAATTCACAATAACAAGCCGTTAACGAAATTCAAATAACCTAACATGTGTGATGAAATTTTGTGGTGCAAATTTAACAACAACAAAAAAGCAACCAATTTAATGCGATTCTGAAAGATGCGAGTGTCTTTACTTTCAAAAACTTGAAGGAAGAATTCTGGCAAAAACGACGAGGAATCGGTTAAGGTTGTCTATAAAATTGTGGATGACATTTAACAATAGATAGATAGATTTAGATAGATGTATTATTATCTTTTCACTCATTACAAGAATAATACATAAGAATAATACATTATAAAAGATATCAGGAATAATACATATATAATAAGCTATGGAAATGCATAATACAACGATGAGTGAAGGAATTACAGTAAAGGCCCAAAGGCCTGTAGCTCTGTAACCCCTTGATACAGGTATATGGCATTTATTTGACATGGCAGCAGGTTGGTAGACAACAAAAATGCTGAGTCCAACCAACCAGCTGTCATGTCCATCAATGACATATCCTATGTTAACATTTAAGGAAAAACAAAGAAAAACAAAAATGCACATATCAAAAACTAATTATTGAAAGTAAATTAATGAAATTAGTGAACAGAATATTGGTGAGGTACACATGATTGAAAGACTAAGAATAGCTTTGCATAAGATGTTGTTTATACTTTTTCCGGAATTGTTTCACTGATGACGAGCACTTGATATCAGTATCAATAGCATTCCAAAGCTTTATACCTGCATATTTAATAGATTTCTCACAAAAGACTTTCTTGACTCGAGGTAAGATGAGATTGTTTCTATATCTAGTGTTTATAGCGTGAATTTCAGAGTGCTTTGTAAAAAGGTCGTCAAAAACATTTGGTAATAAGCAATTTGTATGTTTATACATGAATGTCCCAAGCTCTAGAGCGTACATATCTTTGATGTTTAAAGTATTATATTTAAGTAACAGAGGATTAGTTCTAGATCTGAAATTACTGTTACTAATAATACGCAATGCTCTTTTTTGAATTTTAAACAGATTGTGAATATATGAAGAGCAGGCACATCCCCATGCTAGAATACTATAATTCATGTACGGCAAGACTAACGAACAATATAATGTATACAAAGCTTCACTGGGTAGAAAATGTTTAACTCTGTTAATAACGCCGACATTTCGAGAACAAGTTTTAATGACATTTACAATATGCTCCTTCCAAGTAAGATTTTGATCAATTTGAAGGCCTAGAAAATTTGTGCTGGTGACTCTTTCAAGAGGAGTGACTTCACTTTCATTTGAGTCAAGACAAAGATGTAGAGTATAGTCAGAGCATGTATTTTTACCACTGCCAAGTAACATGTAGTTGGTTTTTTTGGCGTTTACAGATAGTTTGTTTACTTTAAACCATCTGTCTATGAGTAAGCTCTTTATTCATTACTGTTTCTACCTCCTCAAGTTGGCTGTGTGAGAAAAACAAGTTAGTATCATCTGCAAAGGATATAACATCGAGAGAATTTGTAACGAGATGGATATCATTAACATACAGAATAAAGAGCAGTGGCCCCAATATTGACCCCTGAGGCACGCCACAAGTGATATTTTTGCTCTCTGATGAAACACCATTGTAAATTACAAACTGTTTTCTGTTACACAGATAGTCTTTGAACCAGTCATAACATACACCTCTAAAGCCATAATGGTATAGTTTACTAAGAAGTATTGAGTGATCAATTGTATCGAACGCTTTCGATAAATCCAGGAAGATACCAGCAGTAAATTTGTTTTCATTTACTGCGTCCGTAATTTTATTCACCAAATCTATCACTGCCATATATGTACTGTGGTTCTTTCTAAAACCATATTGGCGCTTATACAAAATGCTATGTGTATCTAAGTATGATACAGATCTGTTGAATACAAGACGTTCAAGAATCTTTGATAGAATGGGTAAAACAGAAACAGGACGATAGTTTGAAAACAAATCACATTCATCCTTCTTATACAGGGGAATGACCTTTGCTATTTTAAGACTGTCTGGTACTCTGCCAGTGGAAATGGAAACATTGAAAATGGTTACAAGTGGATGCACTATTCCAGGAGCTACCTTTTTGATGATGAATGAACCAAGACCATCCTGGCCTGGACTTTTGATTTATTATTGATTATTTTGAGAATTTCATGTTTAGTGATGGGTGTAAATAGAACGCTGTTGTTGTTCGCAATCTTACTCTTTGAAAGAAAATGTGAATAGTCAATGCCAGGAATACTGTCAATTGATTGACCTAGATTTGGACCAATGTTTACAAAGAACTCGTTAAAGCCATTAGCAATATCCTTTGAATTAGTGTAAACTTTATTTTTGTCCCGAAATTTATTAGACTGTTTTAAAACTTTATTCTTATTCAAAATATTTTTTTAAAGTTTTCCAAGTATTTCTCATATCATGCTTGTAATTTTCTAATTTATGAGTGAAATAATTTTTCTTAGCTTTCCTTAGCACTGAATTTAATTTGTTTCTATAAAGTTTATATCAATCTTGTTTATCGGCCGTTCGGTATTTCAGAAACGATTTGTATAATTTATTTTTATGATTAATTGAATTCAGAATACCTTTAGTTATCCATGGCAAAATCGGCTCATTTTTCCTCCTATTTTTTAATTTCTTGGTGGGAATACACTCATCATATAAAACACTAAATTTATCCATGAATTTATTATACATTGCGTTAGCATCATTTGGTGATTGACAATTTAAGAATTCATCCTAGTTGACTGAAGAAAGTCTGTTGTTTAGTAAGTTTATGTTATCATCTGTAAATTGCCTTTTATAGTTACTTTTATTTTCTTTGCATAGATTGTTTTTTTTACTATTTAAATCAATATTAGTCCTGGCAAAGATTGGAAGATGATCACTGATATCTGCTACAAATATACCAGAATGATACTGAGTGTTGTTATTCGTAATTAAGTTGTCAATAATAGTAGCAGAAGTTTTGGTGATTCTGGAGGCTTATTAATTATTGGATGAAATGTATAAGAATATACCATGTTCAGAAAATCGCCTATTGGTCTATGAATCTCTTCCTTCAGCAGATCTATGTTATAATCACCGAGTAAGTAGCTGATTTTATTCTCATTCGAAATTTTATTCAAAGTATAATCAAACTCAGGGTTGAAATGGGCAATGGGGTTATCATTTCCCGGAGGTCTGTAGATTGCTCCTACAATAATATTCTTGCAATTTTCTCTTTCAATTTCGACAAACACTGATTCAAATGTTTGAGATGTTATTTCAGTTAAGTCAGATCTAATTTTGAAATTTATGTCATTGTGAACAAAATGCCAACACCACCTTTCGGTCTATCTACTCTGTTTTTATACACAAATTGGTAACCTGGTAGCTGAAAATAATCAGGTGGGGTACATTTAAAGTAAGTTTCGGTGACGGCAATGATCGAGAACTGTTGGTTGATGGATTGCAACAATAACTTCAGTTCATCAAAATGCTTGTTCAAACTGTCTATATTAAGATGGAAAATTGAAAGACCAGATGTACCTTCACTGATTGAGCTCGAGTTGTTAACATGACTGTTAAAGCTATCATAGGTGAAATAAGTGCTGTTACAGTTTGTGTTTTGCTCGCTTTCATTTGAATTGAGATCATCATCATCTCTTAGAGGATTAAAACACAAGTGATCATAACAATGAATATTATCAGCATTAACATGAAAGTCTGCATCTGATCCTCCAATAGCATCAGTGAAATCGTCATCATCAGTATAATGATTAAAAGGAAAATTAACTATTCTTGTGGTACATTCAGAACAACTCCAAAGATTTGAAGATATTTCATTCCTGTTTACAAGGATGCAATCATTGTGAGCATAACCACGACATACAATGCAGTAATTATAGTTGTTATCAGTTTCATTAACATATTTGGAACAAATAATACAGATGTGTGCATTCAGCATTTGAAAGTAATTTAAGCTAACTAGTAAGATAAATAATAAGACAAATTTACACAAACAAACAATATACCTGCAAAATTATTTTTTTGCAGCACCTGGTCTCTCGACCAAAATGAAAATTTTAAAAACATGTCTAAGCAATCAATTAAAGGAACTGAGCAAATCAACACAGTAAGATTTGTCTTGCACCTGAGACAGCAATTCAGACGATTTTAAACTAAATATACCAACATTTTATATATAAATGAAGTAAAATCGTTTAACTGGTTGACCATAACCATCGTTGAAAACAACTAAATAGCAATATATAAAACGAATTGACAAATATATCTTGAAATTATCGATGTATATAGATGGCTGATGCAGATACGGGTATAGTATCGAGTGCCAATAATAGAGCTATGTTTACAAAAACCACGATCAACAAAATAATGCGTTATCACATCGAATAATGAATATATGCTACTACTAGGCAAAGTACGCAACAAACAAGTTTATCAAAATCTCATAAATTATGGCACTCTCAAAAGAAGACAAATTTGAAGTGTTAAGTGGTATAAACTGATGATCAATATAATACACTGTAAAACTCAACCACTTGTACAGAACATGGTGAACTGATTTACTCAAATTCATTGCACAAAGCATAATGAGGTAAATTATATGGAATAGAAAATAAGTTGAAATCATGGAAAATGCATGCAAGCCATAACGTCCAAATTTAGTGCAAAGGAGGAAAAATGCAAAAAATTTCGTAGACCATTGAAACAAGGGCATTCACACTGTAATTAGGAATCCCGTTCTGGTAAACATAAACAATACCTTGCACAAAATATGATTCAAAATAAACTTCAAACACATTTGATTTGAACATGTGTTAAAGAAATCACAATTAGATTGAATGTGATTGATCAAACAAATAAAATGAACAAAAGTACTCAAACGCAGTAACGTGGTTTTACACGAACTCATTTCATGCACAAAATGGAATGATGCATATCATATTGAATGGAAAAAATAAATCATAAGCATGAATTCATGTACCATAACGGAGTGCCAAATTTAGTGCACAGGAGGAAAAATGCAAAAAAACAATTTGCATAGACCAAATGAAACAAGGCCATTTACACTATAATTAGGAATCCCGTTCTGGTAAACATAAACAATACCTTGCACAAAATATGATTCAAAATAAACTTCAGACACATTTGATTTCAACAAGTGTTAAAGAAATCATAATTAAATTGAATATGATTGATTCAACAAATAATATGAACAAAAGTACTCAAATGCAGTAAACGGACGAGGACACAAAACACATCAAGGATTAATAAATGATACAATACCTTGAATATACGAACAACTAGAAAGAAAAAGAGAAAGGTGCACCAACTTGATGTATGGAAACAAGTAAAATACAGACTAGACAGTACAAAAAACAGCAGATGTAGGCATAGACGCAAGTAAAGTTCGATGGCCGTAAAATATCAATACCAAATTCCACAGAAATGTTAAACCTGAAAAACCAACAGGGATCAATGGAAATACAAAAGTGCACTAGAAGTCTAGAATAAGTGACAGAAATCACTGTGTACATAAGCAGATAAGGTAAACTAAACAACCAATGTAGGCACAAAAACAAACAAAGTAAAATTGTCAATTGCCGAGCCCACAGAATCGTCAAGAAAATAATACAAACCCGAATACAAAGTCAAAAGTACACTGGAAGTGATGGAAATCACTGTGCAGATAAGCAGACAAACGAAACGAAACAGACAAAACAAGCAACCGATGTTTCAAGCACTTCTTCAGAGACAGACAACAAAATATAAACAGCGAAAACTACTTGTTGTAGTTTAAAAACAAATTCAAATCAAAACTTGAAGTCAAGTTTAAATAGAACTCAGTAGCGAACAAGACAACAAGCTCCGAGCAAAATAAGCTTTGTCTGTATTCAATGAAAGCAAGTTTACTACGCAATACTTTCAAGAATGCATTCATTCTAATTGAGCCACAATGACCGCTCATGGTTACTTATTGATATCAATATTGAAAAAAACATCTTGAATGTGTACTGTAACCATTTTTAGAAACCTAACATTGGTTTGGTTCATGGCCCTCAATCTGGCGACAAAGTTTTCTAGTTTTCGTATCATCGTACGGAATGTTATGTAATTATTACCACCGATTACAATTATGTGCCAGAAAAGTGTATCAAAATGCTTTGCCAGATTGGCTAGGGTCCCCATATTGCCCTGGGCTACATAAATGTTGAGACGCCGCGCTTTCCAATCTCACATTATTTGACCATAATACAGCTTGGTAGACAAACGTTCATTGACTTTTCTCAGTATATAATCTCGGTACAATCTCACATTACATCCACCGTCCGTTGCAAAGCCGAGCATTAACATGATTAGTGAAACTGACTCGTGAAATCTGACACATCAATACTTTCCAAATGCATTCGGGACGTAAGCTCTGCTGGTAGTATAAATAAGTTGAATAAGTTCCCAATACATTCAAGATTTGCTATTTAATATTTTATTGCAGTCACAGAATATTGCCGCTGTTGCTGAATCAGTTGCTTTGAAATCTAGACTTGGATAGTAATGTGAATAAATCCCGGGAGGAGGTCTTCGCAATTTTGTACGGGCATGTACAACGTAGATTTTCGGATGCTGACTTCCTCTTTATCTACTTTTTGCAGTTTGAGCACCCCTCAGTGTACCAATTTATCACAAAAAGCACCAACATTTGCCCTAATTGGGGGCTTTTAATGGGCACTTTTGATTGGTCTCCAATGAAAACCAACCTATCAATATACCGAAATCGCTGAAATGGTACACCAAAGCCATGGCACATCTTTGTATGCTTTCAACCAGGAAGACCCCCCCCGAATAAATATGAATTGATTGCGCAAATATTTGAACATGATGATGTATTGTAGTACAATGGTCAGTCAAAAATTATACCTCCCCCTCATATCTCAGCCTCTGCATAGAGTAGCCCTTGCATATTCCATAATCTAAATCAATATATTATTGAAAAGTAACACTTTGATGTTTAGCAAAAGTTCATTCTACAAATCATATACTTAAAAAAATGCTTGATTTATTGTTGTTAATGAGATATGTTTGTTTTACAAAAGTGTTGTTGTTTTTGCCCTCTTTACAACATAACTCAAGAACCACAGGACCTACAAAAGTATATTTGTGATATTTGAATTCTTCTACACACTCGCTTTGAAATGATGAATTGTGAACTACTAAATCGCAAGAATTTAAAATAGTTGCTTATCGTAACGGTAAATTTTAATAGATATATGTTTGCAATGTGTCTTTTGTTTATGGTTTGAGGGTCAAAAACACAAATATGACACTTTAAGCATTTCTTCATCATATGGTTTGTTTCTATATAAGGTTCTTTGTCTAACCAATGTCTTCATCAAATGTTTGTTTCTGTTCTTTGTCTATAGAAACGAAATCTATTTCTTGCCAGTTGCTACATTCATCTCTTTTTCCACATTGCAAGGAACAAATTCAATAAAGATCAGGATTGCCGCACAAATTTCATCCATGAGCAAAAAAAAAAAAAGATATGGATTTTTTCCTAAAACACCAAAAAAAGTTAAGGTTTTGGGGAGAAAATTGTATAGCTTCAATATGAAAGGTCAAAATTTTCAATTGATGGTCGGCTTTTCATCCCAGCTATATACACCTTTGGTGCATACCATTAGATTAAAAAAGTTTACTTCTAGGACTGTTAAATATCAAAAATATCAAATAATAATGTGCCATAAAATTATAGAAAAATTATATCGCGAATTACAAAAAATCTAAATTATTTGAAGGGACATTCCTCATATTCCTCGTAAATATGGAATTTTATGAAGAAGTAAATAAACGTCAGACGTAAAAGAAGAGGCCTTGTGGAATCCCAATGCAAGGTCGCTGATTTTTCTATCAATTGCCCTATTAAAGGTTTAACGTACAAGAAACAACAACTTGTTGATTCATCACAAGCCTTGCTGCTTTCAATTGCTCATGAAAATTCAACAAAGGTTGAAGGCCTGCATATTTTCAATGTGTGATGACATGAAGGTATACTTAACATGCCATACTCGTAATGTTTATACTACACCATGGAATAAAAGAATTCCGTGCCTGGGATAAATCAACAACGCCATATGATATCTAAATCACACTTTTCATATAGTATAGGAGTGTGATGCTGAATCGTTTCCGTGACGTTTAAGCCAATGTGGACTTAATTATGTCATTTTTGTTTATAATCACCTCAAAAGTAAGCTAATAACTAAAGATATAAAGGGTTAAAAAATAACTCCCCTCCTAAAATTACAAAACATTTCTTTCCACAACATTTCGTTGATTTGAAAAATTAAAAAACCTGGGAATAAAGGAATCGTTTTCCTACCCTCCCAAAGCTCGTTCTTTGCAAAATGATTTTATTTTGGCCAAAAAAATTACATTTTTCTAAAATGATGCTTTCAGAAAAAAATTGCACTTTTCAACATCCAATACACGTGATGCACAAAAACATTGATTTAATGGTGATTTTGTTTACCATTTGGCATGATTAATTTTTTGAATGTATCAGTTTGAATATAAAAATAACATGATTGTCTTTTCCTTTATACACGCCATCCCAGTGCTGTATCCTAGTTTTACTAAATTTACTGTCTTTATTTGCCGAATATATTCTTCTGTTGTATCCGCGAATAGTGTAGTGATTCCTTTTGTGGGCATTTTAAGTAAATGGAAATTGCATGGAAATCAATGCAATATGTAAATGTATAACTAACCTATAAAAGGTAACAAAATGATCCTCTAAGGAATAATACAATACTATGTGTTTTTTGATTCACGTACACTTTTAAATAATTGAGAATAGGTAATGTATTGAAGTAACTCATAATACATTTTATAATGGCTTCATCTTGACAGGCACGCTTAAGAATCTATATTTCATGTTAGTGGCCGATATTGTTCAAGTAAACACCTCAAATAAAGAAGGTTGTGTTACCCATCCTACACCAAAACAATTGAATAAAACGCGCATTGTAACGGCACTTGGGACAGTTGAAAGGGGCCCATCGTAGGCAAGCAAGCTTGACCACGCTTAGCAATTTCGACCGAGGAGATCATTTTGATTTGCAACTTTCAAAAATGCACCAACTTTAATATATTGGTATTCTTCTTTGTCAATTTGGAGTGTTCGGTAGCAAATATGGTATCAAATATTTGGAGCTAACAAGATTCTGCGTACGACCTTATCAATCAAATTGTCATAACATGGTCAGGTTTTGGTGCAAGTCGGGTTACATAACTGCGGACTTTATTTATTTGTGGTGTTTATTTCGCTCGTTCTAAACTAGCCATAACAAGGGTTGTCAGCTTTCGTGTACACGTTTATTGTAGTTAGCATTTGTAAAGTCCTCTAGATCATAATACTAAATATTATATACTGTCGCTATAAATCGCGCTTTTACGTTAACAATGACCTAATAGACCCCATCAAAGACACAACGTTTTACAGAAAATGTTTGAATATGGGTTTATATATAGGGTATAAAAATATTTAAATAACATTCATGAAACATTCTTGAAAAGGTTTATACATGTATAAAGGGTATAAAACATTTAAATAACATTCATGAAACATTTTTGAAAACGTGATGTAAAACAATCTAGCAGAATGTTATTTAACTGTTGACAAAATATTTTGCACAAATGTTTGCCCAAAACACCTTTGACCCACAGACCTAACCACCCAGACGTATGAGTACCTACTCCTTACCACATCGAAGCCATGTATCCACAGATCCATGTTGATTTTGACGGATTAACGGAGCACAGTGTCGACAGCCTCTAAATAAATACTTTTCCCAAAAATGAATCACGTCCTAATACTCCGTTGGTGAGCGACGAGCGATTGGTATTTCACCAATACGATAGCTCGCCTTTCCGAACGCAAGTAAAGTAGTCCTATCTGATTGGCTAGAAACCGATCGCTAGATCGGTCATTGATATAGTACAAACTCAGATGTTGAGATGTATTCAATTCCATTTAAATCAATATTATATTATTGACGCAGATAAAGAAAGTTGTAGAGTTGTTCTCGGTGCTGGATTGTTTTATAGACTTGTGATTTAATATTCTATAGCCAGTGCTGTACAGCAGCGTGGTCTTTTCATAATAATAATATTCTCAAACAGTTGAATATGTTACATTATTATCGTACGATTTAAAAACATGCAGTAAAATATATATGTGCTTAAAGAAAACAGCAATCGCAGCTAACATGGCTAAGTGTCTTGAATTTCCAGCAGAGGATGATTTAAGGAAGCCCCATCATGCACTGCAAACGTGTTATCACTAGAGTTTCAACTGCCACTTTACTTTTCAAATCCCATTGAATTATGTGCAAAAGATGTTATTTAAGAATTGTGCGTGTGTCATTATTACTTTGTCGATTTCAGAACAAAAGTGATGTATGCATAAAGGATAATTCACACCTTCTGTAGGTAACACATAAAATGTGAAATCGACTAGCATTTTGAATGCGTTTTTATTGTAAATATATCAGTCCAATTTCAAATTTAACCATGCCCGTCAATGCAATGTGCGAGCAGTGGTGTCATGTTCACTCAGACAGCTGTGCTAACCGCAAGTCAACAGTGGCGTGGTGGGAAGTGCTTAAATCATCCTCTGAATATCCAGTTAGTGTATTGAAAACAAAGCCTGCGTTTTCCCTGACAACAAATCGAATTTTCTTTTAGTGGCACCGGCATATAGGGTACTGAGCATGCGCAGATCGTATAAACGTGTATGAATGGAAACGCTGCGGTATTTCATACATGTATCATGTAAGTGATATGCTTAGCCTGAGTCGCTCGGCCTATCTCGAACAAAATCGCCATGCGTAGCTTTTGAAGAACGAGTGCATTCGCCGTACTATCACGGCAATTTTTGATACGAAGATATATGGACGATGGCGCTGTGCGGAGTTAAAGGGCGCGGAGACATATCGTATACATGTCTGGAAAGAAAGAGGCGCTCGGTTTTTATTGTTGCGCCGTTATCTTGGGGAAATCAGCGTAGACGCAAATACGTCTGCTTGTTTGCGTCCTTGCCAAAATTGTTGCTATGCAGTGTTGGTTTCCCTACACATACCAAAATCATTTGTCCAGGTGCTTGTTTATCTGCGCTTTGACCAACTCATCACGCCCAATACAGTACTTCCTGTTGCCCATAAAAGAAAACAGTCTGGTCATCTTTGTTTGTTTGTTTTATTTCTTCTTTAATCTGGGACACTCAATCACTTGAAAACGCAATTAAAGCCATATTATAACATTTGCTGAGGAGAACGCCCTCAATATTTTTCAAAATTCTGTTTTGACATGATTATATTATACTTTATTAAATTAACATACACTGCAAAAATCTAGACTATAGTGCTGTAATTTTGTCAAAATCCGAGATTTTCAATAAAACGCAGGAACCGACGTTTTATTAATAAGATGGAAATATTAGTCGAATGCGTACACGATGTTTACAACCGGTACGTACATGGCGTATGGGACGGATATACACATCAAATGATAGAACACAACCGACGGAGTGATACACATCGGCGACATCGGCGCTGGTAGTAAATTCCAATTTTCTTTGCTTTACCTCAATTGTTCAGTATGGAGATGTTAGAATAATGGCTTTAATCACCTGTTCTTCCGTAGGCCCAGGGATGATGTGATGATATGATGTGATGAGTTGCCAGTCTAATGAAACCATTATTGTAGTGGTAAAACGTCACTAAAACGTGAGTAAATCACTTTCGTTTTTTGTTGGAATTGTTCAAAATTAACAAATGTCACCATCCTTTGATCTTATACTATTATTTACTCATATTTATTATATCAATTCCACAGTACTGAATCAAGAATTTTATGTTGAGTTGAAAACTAACATTCATGATTATTCAGTACTAATTTGATTTGATGTCAGTAACTAAATAATTATATGTACTTTGTGTAATTTTATATCATTAATTAGATTAACGAGCACAATTCAGGGCTACGAAATCCACGATATTCTGGTACCGGCGTTCCCAGAAGAAATTCAAGAGTCGCAGAAGAAAATCAAGGCTCGAAAAATATTTCATAACATCCTAATCTTTAATACCATTTTCCTGCAGTAAAAAAAAATATTTTTCTGCGAACTTTGACGATTAAACTGATAAATAAACCTGAACACCAGTGACAGGAATGTTATGTATATTTTTATAGTAGTATGTGTATATTTGTAGTGATTTCTATTATATTTCTAATAACATATACGTTTGAAGTATAAAATACAGAAATTAAATATACTGCGCTCGGAGTTCAAATCGACGCATTTCATGCAAAGATTCATAAAAGACCAAGAGGCCAGGGACTGAGGGTCTTTCATAAATATCTTAGGGCAAGCAGAGATCTGGACCAATCATTTATTTGGACTGTGTCCGCTGTGTAGATACAGCAACTGTACCATGATCCAAATATTCAATTGCTGTCAATACTCAATACGAGCAGGAAGAAACAGCTGAAGGCATGATAATATGGTGCTAATACGTCAAATCATTCAACACATTGCCCCCGCAATCCTACGGGCAAAAACATTCACAGAAGAGGTTATAATGACAGATGTAAATGAAATCAGGTCATCACGACAGACAGAGGCATTGCCTATGATAACGGGAAAAGGACAAGTCAGGAGGAGAAACGTGGCAGGATCTGTGAAATCAACGCCCAGATGTCACCATAATTATATTGCAACTCGATGTGCTGTGGTCATAGAACTGAGGAAGTTAAGAGCAAATACACCGACTTCATCCATACATGTGACGCAGTATGATATGAAGCGGGTGTACTTTTACGTTGAAGTTGGGTTCAGAGCCTTTACCAACCAAATCCTCAAAGAGCCTTCAAAGCATGTTTCAAGTAATTGGGCCTATCATATCAAACAAATAAATACGAAAGGGATGATATTACAAAAACTTACGAGCAAGCTACACAAAAGGCAAGCTACACAAAGAGCAAGCTACACAAAAAAGGATACTCGAAAGCTGGGAGATGATAGAAAGTCCAGAGTTGCCGATTAAAAATGACAAATTCCCGCCCAACCCAATTCTGGGCAGCTTCAAAGACTGGTGGTATAGATAAAGGAGCATTGAAGATCATGTGCTTCTTAAACAAAGAAAGATTGTTGAAGCGGTTGGACTCGAACCGGCGACCTCTGGTTTGCGAGACGATTTGAGCTATATAGCCTTGTGGTTGGTGATACCAATTTAATTTAATACCAATATCTTTGCCATGAAAGCGTGCTGTCGTTTGACGTGGCCTTGGACCACGCCCACATTACGATACAACACGGAATGTGACAGTATTGAGGGGATCAACAGCTATAGATAAAGAAATCAGAAGATTACCTGCAATACTAGAAAGATGTAGATATTTAGCTCATTGACTTCGGTTACTGTCAGGAAATGTATCCAATAACTAAAAGTAGCATTCTGCAGTAGGTTATTTACCTGTATAGTAAGGCTGTAACCTACACCAAGTATCTGTGTGTTTTTAGCCTGGTCGATTGGTCTGGCAATCATTGATACAATCAAGATTTATTTCTGAAACGAATTTATCCAGCTGGAAATTTAACATGTTTGAAACTTCATAATATCCGAAGCCAACAGTAGCTTAAACTATAAATAAGCCCCTGAAAGAAGGCAGGTCCTGAAGAATGAGAGGTTAAAGTTTTTTAAAAAGTGACGGGCTGTCGATAACGTTTAAGTTACACATAGTTTCTTGCCCCTTTAATATTGATACTCCATCAGTAAAGAATTCAACTATGGTACTTTCCGGCCTCGAGCCTGCCTGCCCTGCGAGCTTAATGTTTTTGTTGATACTGGACTCAGTACCCGGGACTCAGTATCCGGCATGCCCAAGGCCAGAGACTTCCATAGTTGAGTTCTTTACTATTGGAGTTCCAATATATGTCTCCAACGCCCCCCTACGCTTCCGCCGCCTATGATATAAAATTGGATCGCTTGAGCCCATATTTATTGGTCGAGCTATGAGTTTTAAAGTATTGGACGAGACGTAGTCGATTCCAATAAATATTGGGCGGAAAGCATCCATTATTATGTGTTGTATCCAATATTTTCACACACTTAGATTCATCAAAACATAATAATGCAAATAATTGAACAGTTAACTTTGGTAAGCAAAATTTAATCAACGTTGAACATAATATGTGTACGTACTATTAGGCATAAACTTTTGAAGTAAAGTTTACTTAACAATGTTAACTGCTTTTGCAATGTAGTTGTTAAACAGAAAGATGGTCTGAAGTACAAAGACCCAGAGATATTGTCTTCTTCGTAGTAGTTAATGTGTAAACAGTACGAAACAGTGCAATAGTGTATTTGTTTACAATAACGTGTTATTAAACCGAGCGACACTGTATACATATGGGTAACCTTTTACTGAAGAGATAAGATTTATTAGCTAAAAACGACTTTGTCCACTTAACGTTAGTGTTTAACTGCAAATAATTATTACCTCTTTTGAAGTATATATAACAGGGCATTTACTGTGGAGATTCTATTTGCTCCTGTTGTTTGCCTCCGTTAAATAATACACAGATATTACAGACAAGTTTTCATTATGTTTGTTTAATAGTATGGTCGATATAAATTGTACTATTACTCATTTACCCACAATACATTGCCACGTCTCTCACGCGTTGTCTAGGTGAACATAAAAATGTCATATTCAAGAGTTTGCGAAATAACTTCACCAACTTATTCACCAACTTATTCAAGTGTTTCGCCCAACTTGAAAATTGACAATTTTTGACACTTTTTGGTGCAAATTCCTCAAAGTATTATCTTTGCGCTTACTTCAAATCAATACAAATAGCTGCAACTGGTGTATTGTTAATGTTGAACAAAATTTGATAAATTGGGTATCAAAATGCGCGTAAATAAATCATCCTTCTTTTTATGTTAAAACATTATGAAAACAATAATTATTAGTTCTGAAGCTATAGTTTTTGGCGACATTTGGATCCAAACTGGCGGAGCCTTTGGATCTTCATACATAGATACATACATAGATACAACATTAGCCTATTTATAGGAAGATAAACTTGTTTTGGGATTGGTTACGTTTCAAGAACGTTGGGTTATTTGGGTTTAAAAAACACTATTACAACATTTTAAAATGTTGTCAAATGTTTTGTAAAACATATTTTGGCAAATATTCTTGACAAATATTTTGTCGGTTCAATGACTTTCAGTTCGAATGTTTCACAGTAAATTTACGAAAATATTTTAAAACGATTAATTACGCAATATTCAAACGGTTTCGGTAAAAGAGTTGTTCGCTGGGATTGAGAGATTTTTCATTTACAGAAACTACACGGTGTCCCAAAAGTAACTTAACATTGTAAACTTGCCACAACTTGTGTTGGGTTAATAGTGTTGTTACAAAAATTGCACAGTATGTAGATAATTCTTTTAAAAATGTTATGATACCAAACATGTCTATGTGGTCATGACCTTCTGGCATGGAATTAACGGATATCTACCGTACCGTAAAACCCATTTTTATAAACGCAAAATAAGTCTCGTCATTGAGACGTGATAACACGATATATTAACGTGTTATCGTTTTAAAATCTGTTTTGTTTAATCTTGCTATGTTTGTTTGATTGTTTGTTTTCAATGCGTAATCTTCATTTTGTGTTTTATCTGGTTTTTATATGGAAACTGCTTAAGATCTTTTCTGAGGATTCGATGAACATTTGTACGTGGTACGTTGTTCTCCATTGAAAGTCGACGTACTGATCGTCTTGGGCTATTCGCCACCACTCTTCGTATGACATTGATGTTTGTAGCCGATCTTCCTGTTCTTCCACGTCCTGCCCGAGGTAGATCATGAACAGATCCAGTTGCTGGATTGTATTTCGGCTGGGTGCATAATTTACATTAAGATGTTCCTTAAACTTTGCTTGGGTGAGTTTGTCCGACTTTGTCTCGGCAAAGAACCATACGATCTGAATCCGTTGATCTATAGGAAATTCATCTTCACTTCAACTGTTTTAAAGTAAAGTTTAATATTGTCAATATTGTCTAAAACAGCAGTCACGCTTACGCTAGGCCATGTAATCCATGAATGTTCATACCTAAATGTAGCGTGTGCATTGAGTGAACCAACTCTATCGTTCAGGAAAGCACGTCATTCATGTGCTTGAACAAAGAACATATGAGCTTGCTTTTGTGGGTTTGATACACACATATGTACAGTCACACAGTAAGGTCAAGGTGTCATCAATAATGCTGTTTTTGGTATCAGAATAATTCCAAAAGATCAATCTATGTGAATATGTTATCCATTTTGGTATGAAGTAGGAAATACTTGAGATATAGCAAATTCACAATGTTAAGTTACTTTTGGGACACGCTGTATAAGCATACGTTATTAAAATGTTCCCCAATAACAATATTGTATTTCAATTCAAAATGCTCACTTTTGAAAAAGCCTCTTTGTAATCTTAAACAATCATGACCTAGGAAAGGCGGCAATAATAAAACACGTACCAAACGCTTTAAATTAATAACTATCAATGGTCAAATGAAGGTATCTATGATAAATTACCGAGTTGGAAAACTTTTCGTGAAAAAATCTCGAACGGTGGTGATGCATTTTTGCAAAGCAAATCATACACCGATTTACGCTGCATATTCACCTCATTTTTGGCAATCTTAGCGATTGAAGTCCTAATGAGAAAAAATAGCCTAAAATAGATTATCCAGGGTCCCAAAAATACTGTACGGTTACTAAGCTAGCGCGTATAGTTTAAGCATCCCTGTTTGCGCGTGTATGGTTGCGTGAGTATGACGACGAGCGCGGGTTGCATTGGTTTTTCGCGCGTATTGACACGATGGTCTGCCGTTAATTGCGCCATAATAAAATAAACATTGGGCATGTTGAGTCACGAGACCGTGTAGAATAAATACGGGAATATCTAAATGAATATGGGGAGTGCATGGGTGTCATGGGTTGGCGATATACGCGAAACATGACGATGACCATCAAGCTTTGCGCCCATGGCAAAAAGTATAATTTATAGTCGTTAAAAAATGTTTGGCATGCAATCTAAGAAAAAAGGTTCTAAATAGAAACTTTTTGTCCTCTCAGGAGAACCCTCCCTATTGAACCTCTAAAAAAGGTTATTGAATTTTGGAGAACCTTTTTGGAACCATTCTTGGTTCTTTAGAGAACCTCTAATGGTGCTCCTAAAGGACAACTTTAGAACCTTTTTAGAATCTTTATTTTTTTGATTGTATGACCTATATAGGTCTAGAAGAAATACTAGTGTCAAAGGTGCAGATAAAAGAGGGTAGAAGATAAGATGAAATAGGGAGAAAGGAGATGTGAGCTAAAACAAAAACAGAGGAAAGGAGTCAATTAAGTCAATTAAAATGAAATAAATGAAATGACTGATCAATTTTGATTAAATTTGGGAATGGGTAAAATTTTAGCAAAAAAAATTCGGAGGGTGATTATGCATTTTGCAAATTGCATTCATTTACGAACCGCGAAAGACGGGTGACCGCTAGTAACACAATATAACACACCCATGAATTCTAAACTGTGTCTACATTTGTCTTGATATTAATTATTGTATATTAACCCTAACAGGACTGTAAACTACAAAATACTACTTGATATATGCGCTGTTCGTGCGTGCATCCCACATGGTGTTATGACGCAATCGCCCTAAGTGATATATAGGCACGGTTTCGCTGGCCAGCGAAGCCCAAGACCCGTGGCAAAGTGTCGCCGACCCAGTGCCTGGCATGCGAGGGTTCTCGGGTTCGAATCCCACCCAGAGCAAACAACTTCTTTCCTTCTTTTCTCTCTTTATTCCTTCCTTCTTTCCCTTCCGTCGCCAAAAAGCCCTTAGGCGGTTAGGGTTAAGGTATTTGATTGATACACAGAATTGATAAAGCTTAGCGTTCCTATTATTCATTGTTAAAACAATCAACTTTATTCTAAATCACAGCAGCAATAAAACAACAAAGCGCAACCTACAACTTCTACATCAAAACAACAGATTATTCCACAAAACAGAGTTAATAGAAACATGTTCAACTTTTCTTTAAAATGACTCCGTTTTACATGACACCAAACAACCGTGTTCATTATGACGGCATATCTAATAAGCCGGTTTAAGAATATATATATTTTTTTGTTTTTTTGTTTTTTGGAATTATACTATAAGCATTTCTATAGGCATTTCTTGTGTGATACGTAAGTCCCGACAAATGTTATGTTTTAAACAGTTATTCAGTGTTTACAAAATGTAAATGGCACATCATTTTTTTAGATCGTATCGTTTCAAAGCATTCGTTTGATATAACAGATTTAAAGGTACATGTATGATCTCAATTGAATACCTGAGTGGAAGAAGGGCCCAACTTCTTTTTTTTAAACAAAAATGAGTTTATTGCCAGCAGACTGTTCTTCCTTGTGTGTGAAAGATGAGCCAAAATCCACTCTCTAAATAGTCTTCCACGTACACTTAGTCATGGTTTTCATGGAAGAAAGGCCCAACTCCACGGAATTGGGCCCTTCTTCCACAAATATTGGGTTAAAGAGGAATTTTGTTCATCCATGAAATCTGCTTTTCACTACAATAAATCTTTTTTCCTAACATATTACATGCTTCTACTTGCGCAATTAATGGATAATTACCAAATTTCTGTAGCTATTTATAACACATCTGCTTACGGAACTGGCACTTGCAGTATATTAGTGGAAGAAGGGCCCAACTCCATCTCGTATTAAGACCTGTACCGTTGCCATGGAAGTAATATACATTATTTTGAATGTATGTAATATTGTATGTTCATGTATTAAAGGTCCCCTGAAGATGAAAACATTCTGTCTATAAAACCTTTCCAAATATTAAGTTTTTTCTCAATATCTCAAAAACAGTTTTGATGGAGTTGGGCCCTTCTTCCACTCAGGTATTATTGTAAAAATAGTTTCAGGTCCAATAATGAAATAATGAATTCTGCCAGGGGGGACAAGTCTCCAAAAAGCCCCCCCCCCCAAGTTGAATAAGAAATCAGATCAAAGCGAGCGAGCGGAGCTTCTGGCGTGGGGTCCAGGGGCCCGTATTAGGGCCCTGGTGGGGGTCGAGGGGGCAAAGCCCCCGGAAGGTCATGGCTTTTGGGCATTTTATACCATGAGAAGAAGCCTCCTTGCATACATTTGTAACGTTTTTATGTGAATATTTTACCATGTAAAAAATGTAAGGTTTCTTCAATTTCTCCCCCTTTCCCTCATTCCTTCCCCCTTCCATTAAATTACTTTCCCTTAAATTACCTTCCATTCTCTTCCTTCGTGTCCTTAACTTCCCCTTCCTTCTCTTTCCGTCTTCTTCGAAGCTTCATATTCTTCAATTTCTTCCCCTTTCTGTCATTCCGTCCCCCTTCCATTACACTCACTTAAATTACTTCCCCTTGAAATCACTTCCTGTTCCCTTCCTTAAATTTCCTTTCCTTCTTCATATTCTTCCCCTTAAGTTACATTCCTTCCCCTTATGCATGAATTGCTTCCTCACAATAAACATGTTTTCCTTACCTTCCCCCCTTTCATTCCTCTTTCCTTATATATTCCTCTTTCCCTATTCCTTCCCCCATCCCTCATAGGCTTCCCTTTTGTTTTCTCATTTCTCTCTTTTTATTTATTCTCGTTTCCTCTCTGTTACTTTTCCTTACCTCTTGACCCTTTCTTTTCCCCCATTTCTTCTTTCTTTTCTCTTCTTTCCTTCCCCTTTGTTTCTTTTGCTTCTTTCCTTTCCTTTTCCCTTCTTTTCTTTTTTCATTTCCCCCTTTCCTTTCTCTTTCTTTCCCTTGTCTCTCCAAAATTTTCCCCCAGATTTTTCCAGGGTGGGCGAGTCCTGCCCACCCCTAGCTACGCCACTGTAATTCGCCTGGACGCAGGCTACGTGCGTTTATCAGTAAATATTTTTTTCTATTATCAACAATCACAAGAGAATTTCAAATACTTAATTGAATATGTCTAGTCATTTCCCAATTTAACCCAATAACGTTCTAGCCTTGATCAAGTCTTTCTCCTTGCTTTTTCTCTATTCATGCTCTAATAGGACCCATGGTCGAAGTATCATATACTGGACTCCTTCAGATCAGGGAAGTGCTCACATTTTTAGTCAGGTCAGAATTTTTGTGTAGGGCGCTGGCAACATGACCTAGGGAGGAAGTATACCTTGTGGGCATGGTGTGCATTTTGCTAAAACACTACCCCTGCAGTACAACAGTATGCCCGGGGTAAAGTATGATAAGAAAGTCCACTATCTAGCAATTCAAATGTCAAATAGATTTTCACAAAGTTATGATGGTAAATAATTATTTTGAAAGAATTGATAGATAACTTCAAAACATTGGAAAGAAATAGAAATGTTTGGAAGATGTGGCAAAGCTTCCATGAATTTTACATTCACTAACTATGGACGCCAAAGGACTTGAAACAAGTCTAATAACGTTCAAACATAATTGTTAATGTCATTTTTGAAATTCTACGAATATTTCTTTAAGATATATGTCTCACTTTTTACCAAAATGTTTGAAACTTGAGAAACATTGAGGCAAATCGAGCCATAGACAGACAACATGTAACACTAAATATTGCTGAATATTCATTTTTCGTTGGAACCCGCTTTATGTTGGATGTCGTATATTGGCATATGGTACTCTGGGAAGAATATTTCTACTGGATTTAACTTCGCACTTTTACTTCAACTGAGATGAAGTTCGAGATGCAATAAAATAAATCACTTGCGTTTAGAGAAATGTAAATATTTAAAAACACACAGAGTCAACTTTTGTGCAGAAAGTGCAATCATCTTACAGCAGTCAGGTTACGGCATTAGTTTAGTTGAAAGAGATGCATCATATTTCTCCTGTACCCAATTGTCAATATTTATGTTGCCTGCAATTTGCTTTATTTGGGTATTGACATTTATCATCCATGTTAATAACAATATGTGACGCGATCCAGCAAAATCAGTCGGAACTCGGAAATATTAAATTTTCAGTTTCTTATAAAATAGTATAAAGTATTTACAAATCTGAATTATGCATAAAACCCCATTGAAATTGACCAACCAGTTCCAAAGATATGGGCAATCAAAGAGTTTCCAACACAACAGGAACCAAACTGAAATATTTCCTTTGTGTGGCTATATCTCAAAATCAATATTTCCGAGTTCCGACTGATTTTGCTTGATCGCGTCACATATTGTGTTTCGCTCAATGAACACGAAACTGATTAAGTTTTCCCGAATTTAGAAGAGTAAAGGTTTAATGTGAAGTACTTGGACCTTAGGATAAACTTATTTATATTATATTTTGCAGTTCTGTCGTTACTTCCTATTTTACTTTTACTTTCGTCAACTTTATTACACTTCTCAAAAATTGTTCTCTCAAAGTTTAGTTGTAAAGATTTTGTATGCCAAATCCTTGGCAGTATTATTATTCGCTGTCGAAGTGACGTATTAATCGGACTAACTACTACAGGGTGTAACAATAAAATGTGTACAATTTGGAAAATAGAATTACTCAAGTATACCGCTTATTTTACGGTTTGATATTTATATGTATATAAAGATAATGTTTTTAGCCACAAGATAAGTTTTATTCCAATAAAATCGATGGTATACAAGTGAAGATATGACCAATTATGTAACCTAGTCTTAAAACCGCTTGTGCCACCTTTGTCTCAGGGTAACAAAAGTGACTGAAATTATAGAGTTGAACCATGGACCAGTTGGTGGATACTCTTATGATAGTTAGTTTTAAGCAATGGGGTATTCAAAGTGGTAGATATTATTACATAACTCTCCTAGAGTTTTTGAAAGTCGCAACTAAGCATTGACATAAACAACTAGGAATTATGGCTGCAGATCCAAAACTTCAATCCCAAGTTTGAAGAGCGTATTTTTATGGCTGTGACAAACTGATGGAGTCAAGCAGAATCCAAGCTTGTTTGTAGCTCATTTTTGCAAATTCAAGTCTTCCATCAAGGCATACAATTACGTATAACTATGAGAATGTAGAATTTGGTAGAGTACCAACAAAAATGCTAGCAATAGTGGTCGTCCCAGAACAGCTAGAAGTCCAGCTGAACTTAATTTTCAAAACTATATATTATTACCGTTTATTTTGTACTTTTTCTGTTCCTAGTTTTACCAATGATGATATCTGAGGGATATGAGACATTACTTTATTTATAAGATAATTTTAAATAAATATCACATTATTATTTAGTTCATGTTTATGTGAGGATAAACCACTTATAATTCTTTTGTGTCAGTTCTTTGATGTTTAAATGCACGATAAGCATATTTACGTGGTACAAACTTGATATGCCCAAACATGACAAAAGTGGCCCAACGTATTTTCTGGAAGATTTAGTTAATTGGACATAGCTTTTGAACCCAAGCTTGTAAAAAAACTAAAACTAAACGTCTTCTTTTAGCCAAGATATTACTGATTGTATGACATATAATATTTGTGTCATAACTCTTTTTGCTTTTTCCTGAGAAGTTAAAATGCAATTGTATATCTTTTATTGATTATATCACACTGCACACGGTACCTCTGCATTGAACTATAGATGTCAAAGAACAGGAATAAAAACCTGGATCGTAATTTTATAGAATATTCATATCATGCTGACCTGTAAGATTAGTACCATTGAAAAGAGCGGTATTCAATCTATGATTGCAGACATGCACAGGTGATGAGTGCAAGTTGCTTATAGTAGGTATATCACCCCAAAAATAAGCGCAGCAGAAACATGTTATTTGACGCTTTTAATTGAATCATCGTTATGAATGCTTTAAAAAACAACAAACAGAATTGAAATCGGATAATGCAAAGTGATGTAACGTCAACTTGAAGATACCCGGAAATCGGGTGAAAACCTGCCACAAATTGCTATAAATGGCAAAATGGTAATTTTTGGGATCTGTAATGCTTATTCGGACACTTATTTGAAAAGGTAGCATTGATTTAAGTATCACAGATTAATTGCATATCTTTCCGGACTTTGTTAAAGAAAACAAGATTAAAAAATCTCTCCTCGAATAAATGTAATAAATCCACCAAATATACAATTTTAGCCATTTTGACCAATCTGCAGACAAATAAAAGCTTAAATAATGACTAAGTCCAGCTAATTAATATGCAAAAATAATGCCAACAGAGAACCGTACATGATATGAGGATGCGGTTTTTTTTGCACACATAAGTACCCAAAGTTCTTTCATTTGGTAACAAAAAAAAATACACAAAAGTCATTAATTATGCAAATTAGCTAATTACATCTAATTATATATTTATGCCATTCTTATGTTAATTAGGCATATGTAATTTTTACTTTTTCAATGTTTTATTTATGTTTTATTCATACAGCATGATTTTGTCAAATATGAACCTGCTGTGATGTTGAATAAAGAAACTGCAGTTAATTGCCTAAGTGCACCGAGTTTTCAATTGGTATAGGGAAGTGTTTCACTCATTGTCCAAGGAAAAAAATACATGATAACAAACACTGGTATTTCAGACCGGTGGTATTAGGTCCTCTATTTCGAGAGACCTATATTTATTGATTTATGGACGATCTAAAAAATTCATAAAACAGGTCTTAACTCTTAAACTAGGCAGTGTTTAATTTCGGCGGAGTTGATAGTGATTTAGGAAATGTTTCACCTACCATATATTAAAAAGACAAATTATTGTGATCAATGAAACATAACGAGGAAATCGTTTTTTGACATGTATGTTTTCAAAAATTAGCCAACTTTGATCCGCGCGCTTTTTGATTCACTGTTATGTATGCGTGCACAGTATGACAGAATTATTGTGCAGCCACTGTGACATACCTACTTATAGTGCAGCGCGATATATATATATATAATTAATCCGATTATTATATTACTTCGACAGCGAATACAATCACTTGTCTCAATTAATGTTTATGGTGCATTGGCGTTGATACCGGTTGATTACAACCCCCCCATATTTTGATAGGGTGTGATCCATACAATCACAACCCCCCCCATGTTAACATGTCGGTTTCTGACCAAATTAAGCTCATATTTTGCTATTTTAGCCTAAAAAGTGCCATATTTTTCGCGTTTCGCGCGAATTTATTCCATTTTTACATCATATTTGACAAGTTTTTTAACTGTCGCCAAAAGGTCATGGATTTAATATACTTCAAGAAATTTGCTCCAACCCTATCCCACCCAATGTCAAAAAGAACAAGTGGCAAATGGCGATCATAGACAACAGACCTAGCTGGGGCTTGTTGGTGAAGAGGAACCGGATAATACAATTCGAAGATTTGACCGCAGATGACCTTTGACCAGACCCCTGCAAGATGTTTCCCTGGTCATGCGGTTGTCACCAAGTTTGAGCCCCGTACCCCTTACAGATGTCTAGATAATGAAATTCCAAGATTTGACCCCAGATGACCTTTGACCTGACCCTGGCAAAATTTTCCGAAATATTTCCCTGATCATGAAGTTTGCTGTCAGCGAGTTTTAGCCCGTACCCCTTACAGATCTCCAGAAAATGCATTTCTAAGATTTGACCTCTACATGACCTTTGACCCGACCCCTGCCAAATGTTTCCCTGGTCATGAGGTTTGGTGTTACTGAGTTTGAGCCACATACCCCTTACAGATGTCCAGATAATGCAGTTGTAAGATTTTCCCCCTTAATGACCTTTGACCCCAATTATGTGTACAAGCTATGGGGATTTGGGTATAGCCATTTTGAAGGTATTTGGTTATATACCGGAAATTCACCCTTAATAACCTTTGACCAAAATTCTGTTTACACTCTATGGGTACTGGATTTAGCCGAAACATACGTGCAAGTGACATAATTGTAGAGTGTAACATGAAGGAGGAGAAACATTTTGAATTTGTTGCCAGAAGAAAGAAGCAGAATTGGATAGCATTACAATACCTAGCTTCGGTTGTCTAGTAAATGTCATGCAGAAAATGCAGAATTACAACACTTGAGTTATAACACGTTCACTTCTTGTAATGGTTTTATACTGTTCAAAGTGTAAGTGTGCATTTCATAGGATATGAAACATATGGGAAAGTTCTCCTGACATTTGCTCTGCGATATGTCAAGAATGTCGCTTTCAACGGCAAATCAGATGTGAATTCCATTCCCGCTGTTTTGTCTACCTTCATCCTGGACTTGTGTTAACAAAATATACACAGTAGTACTTAGGTCACGCTCAGCGCGTGATTTGACCTAGATTTGTTTTCCATGGAGTCATTCGGGTTTTGAATTAGATCGAAAGGGGGCTACACATTATTGCACTATATTCTTTGCCGGAATGCCAAATAGGTTGAAATATACCTAATATTTCGGTAGATTAAGGACCACTGCGTTCATATAGAGTACCGAAGTGATGATATCACAAAAAACTTTTTTTGCATTTCAGCGTTTTGAATAACATGTATCGGTGGAGCATGATGAAAAACATCCACAGTCCAAATTTGGTGGGAATAGGATCATGAGGGCCCGAGATATGGCCGCATGAATACCTAATTAGCCCCATTGAAATCAGTGTAAATTGGTCTAGTTCCAAACTGAAATATGGTCATGAAAATGCTGAAATGCAAAAAAAGAACATTTTATGACGTCACACTTATATCAAAATGTTATTCTCAACAGAATATAGCATTTAATGGTGAGTTCTGTCTAACAAAAAAAACACTAGGAACATATGTGCCCTTTGAAAGGGCACGAGGTAAGTTAGGCGAATGTTTAGAATGTCATAAGGATTATTGTATTCAAATTTCAGCTCGATTAGAGCATTTTGAAAATTTTGACCTCTAATGACCCTCAAATTGACCTGTAAACCCACAACGTTTTAGAGGGTGTAAATGAGTAACAGGACCATGCTATGCAATCTGTAGGAGGAGTGGCATTTTTGGTTAAAATGACCTTTTTGACCCTCTGTAACCCCTGGATGACCTCTAACCTTTGTAGCCAGCTACCCAATACTGCTTGTGACTACGTTTGGTCGAAAACCGATCAAGGATGTGGAAGAAGTAGCACATTGTGAGAAAAAAGAAGAAGAAGAAAGTAGAAAAAAACTGGCAAAAAAGAAATAAGTTAGGTGAATTGGAATCGCAAAACACTGGATGAAATAGTGATCTTTTGGCTAAATTAAGTTTCGTGTACGTAAATGCGCAAATCTCTTAAGAAAATGAAGACCACGAAACTTGACGAAAGTCGCAGAACTGTTTCATTTCACAGCAGCAAAAAAAAAATACGGCATTTAAAATACTAGGTGTTAACTCATTCCTAGTCGATCGGCATGGTTGGTCAAGCTTTATGAAGATCGTTTTATTATCTAGCCTCGAAATAGTTACAGATCACTACCCACGACACAACAAACTCGGGCGCGAAATTCTACACGTATTTAAATGGCGTGTTATCATTTTCACTGATGAAAAATTTAGACGTTTTATATTTTGCGTGGTCTTGAATTTATTAAGTTATTTACGCCATCACGTACACACAACTTTATTTAGCCAAAAGGTCAAGCTTTTATGTGATGTCAATTATATTTTGTTGGGCTTCCTGGTTATCGAATAACAAACTTATAAACCATGTCACATTTGGACTTTAAAATTCGCCATTAAAACCGATTATTTTGACCATTATGTCACGATATATGGAAGAAGTGGTTCTTAAACTATATAACTGTATAGTACAGTAGTATATTTAAAACAACAGTCACAGGACGTACTATTTGCAGAGCTGTGGTAGCTTGCGACGTGCATCTACAGGTCTTCTTTAGCCACGGACCAGATTATTCGACTTGACTTGCCTCTTGACTACCAGATTAATCAAGTAATGAAATATCACAAGTTCTTCCTTTAGTCACAAGGAGTAAAAAAGTGTCAATGGTCATTTATCTTTAATGCCTGATCAATGAGGTATACGTCAAAATATGCTTTTATACATAATTTTTTTTCATAGACGTGCCTTACCAAACAAAAAATGGAAAACACTGTGAACTAAATATGTTCTTGCAGTACATGTGCAGAATATTTTATCACTTACCAAACTTGTGTCCCGGGTACATCAGATGTGGGACGAGGCCAAAGTAATTTTCGCAAACCCATGCAAAGATAGATGGGAATAGGATATCGCTGCTGAGCCGCAGATCAGCGGTACCTGTCGGAGACAGGTGACTTGCGCGAAATCACTTACTGCTACTGTCAATCAAATGAGCTTGACACACAAAATATACCACAGCCAGATATAGCATGTTTGAAATTGCTAAATTCAAATTCGTTCTGCGGACTGATTTGTGAGTTTTAATAAACGAACTTAGACATCAAAAGTTAATTCAGCCTTGAGAATAAAAGTTCAAATACTATTACTTTCAAAACAGAATGAATAGTAGCTGATTTGTTAAAAAATTACACAAAGTAAAAGGTACAATGAAAATACCGGTTCTGAAATGTTTTATCAATCTATATTAGCACAATAAAACCTCCAAAACGGGCTAACAGTAGTGTACATTCCAGGACGTGTACCAGGTTAAAACAAATTGCCCTTCCTGTTAAGCCGCAGGTCTGTTCAAACGTCTCGCTAAAGATAAGACAACTGCAAAAGCAACTTAAAGGTGAAGCCCGGGGGAGGCACTCCAACTTTGGAGGTGACGCGTATGTAGGGCTGTTAAGACCCCCTTTTTCAGCATCGCTTTCACCCAAACACCTCATATTTTTTACGAACACATGCTCTGTCACACGAAGACCCTTATTTTTCCATTTGATCTGTCACCCAAAGACCCTTACAAGTTCAATTTTAACAGCAACTTTCATTTATCACTGATTTTGTTACTTATTTTGAAAAAACAAAGAAATCTGAAGCCATTTAAAGCTAGAAATTTGATCTTCGAGGTTTTTGTGGCGCTGTTTCGGTTCTCACCCAAAGATTCCATTTAAAAAAAGATCATGTTCTCACCCAATGACCCCATATTTTTTACATTTTGCTCTCATCGAATGCCAAAAATCATGCTCTCACCCAATGACCCCATATTTTTTACATTTTGCTCTCACCGAATGCCCCTGGGTGCGAAAGTGCCAGCCCTACACCTATATCCATTTCAAATAGAAGTGCCCCCCGGAGGTGAAGAAGTGGAGGACCAGCAGACTCATGTCGGTGCATATATGTTTTCATGTTTTTATATAGTTTATTCAGTGACCTGGGTGGTTGGCATCAATACCCAATCTTTAATGACATCGTAAGTTTTATTTTGAGTCAAATTGGGTCGAAGTATCCTTCAGCCTATATCTTAAGCATGATTGTATTTTTGTGGGAGCTGGAGCAGAGCAGGAGCAGAGCAGGATCGGCAACCAAACTCACATGTTGAAACACAGAGAATTGAACTCGGGCCGCAGTGGTGATATGAGAAGCAAGTAAGAAACCACTACACTAACCCGTATTTGTCCTGTATTACATGCATAAGAAGTCAATAGAAAGTGTATTTCCCGAAGCGTACATCAATTTGTATACGTTGTTGCCGTCACAATGGAACAGAGATGGCAAAAATGATCCGTAAAATGGAAAAAGCTGATAAACTTTTTAGTAGCGCCAGAGTATGGACAAAATGTTCAACACAATCAGTAAATCAATAATTGGAATTAGCAAAACCATTAGCAAAATCCATTTTCATCAAAAATACGCTTTGATTAAAATCTCCAACCAATTTCAAGATGACATCTCATGTGCGTTCACATTTTTCATCTCCGGCTTAAACACCGTGCCCTTAAAACAGATTTGAAAAAGTTCAGACTGATTCGGCAGGATTCAATTTGTACGAAGAAATTTTTTTCAATAATATCTATATATGATCACCAAACAGATTCCTTTATTTTGGTTTACAAGGCTTTTACAAGTGAGCATACATGTTTCCGTGAATGTAGGTTTGATTTAAGCCCTACATGATAGGCTCATTACCAAAGTGATATTTAGAGAATAAAGGTATTGGTTTTAGCCACTGGAGTACATCTATCGTCTCATATAACACGGGCGACATCATTATTTTACACCAAAAATAATGATGTCGCCAACAATACCTTTTTAATATTTAATATTTTACCTTAAAATCGATCAGTCTAGTCCCGTTGTTGCTATGCGCCTCCGATTGGTTCAAATTGCGAGTACTCGTATCGCGTTGATGCACACCCGCTAAGTCGCTGACCCGTATATCAAACGGGTAAGAACTAATAAGATTGCAGGAACGTTCTCAAGTGTTTAAGAATTAATGATATCTCAGTACAGTAAACACCTTCCAAGAAGGAAGAAATTATGACGTAGCTCTAGCGTGTTTCTCTCAGATGGAATGATGGATACACACTTTCAAGTATCTATTCAGTATCGAATATGCCAGCATATTTGTGACGTGTCATGTCAAAAGGAGACACTTTTGGGCAGGATCGTAAATGGAGGAATACCCAAAAATCTGCCCGGGGGTGATTTTTTAATAATTTGGGTTTGTTGCGAATTTGTGATGTTATTAATGTTAAAAATATTGTCTGATAATTTCAGACAGGAATATAACTGGCAACTTGCATGAGACATTTTTAAAGGTAATTCCTAAACTCAACATTGTCAATAATATTTTCAAAGGCCGATATCTCAATTTCCAAATTTATAATACCATAGCTTACGAACTCAATATCTTCGCTTAGGAATGTCCGATTTCATTGGGGAAAACGGCGTTGTGGAGCAAAATATCTCTTTATTTAATATGTAAAAACTTTGAAATTGATAACCTGCCCAAAACTGTCTCCTTTTGACATGACACGTCACATTTGCTGATATTCAAGGTATTATGTATTATACAACAACCCTGATCATTTTCAAAATCAAAATCTCAACATTTTGAAGGGAGACTTTGAAATTGCGAGATTTTGATGTTGCTTTGAAGATTAGCCAAGTTCTTAAATTTGTTTTTCTACCAAGATGTAGTACAATGCTTGAAGGGTTTGTTAGATTTTTAGTACTCTGTATTCTTAGAAAATACAGTAATTCATTTTTATGTAAGCCGCGATGAGAGTAGAGACAATTACCAAAACTTGACCATTTTAATGGTACTGTACGAGTATCTATTACAGGTCTTTATTTAAAATGGCAAGTATATATGCCAATATTCATTCATTCATTCATTCGTTTATTCATTTATTCATACATTCACTCATTTATTTTTTCAGTCATTCAGTCAGTTATTCATTCATTTATTCATTATATGTGCATTATATGGGTAATCCATCAGTGCAAAATTTACGTGTGATTGTAGCATTATGAATACTGATAGTGTTACCACGACTTAAAGAAGCACAACAAAGCATCTGCTCACTTGCTTTTGCCATAGGCTCGAAATCGATGTTGCCGACAACAATATTTTGCGCTTCACTACATTACACAAGTCAGCGACAAAACGTGTCTACTCAGGGACAGAATGTCTTTGTACGATATTTTAGTTGTAGTCGGTTACTGGATAATTTTCACAACTCATGCAAATCACGCATACATGAAAGTGGATGAATATTATTGTTCAAATATTTTGCAAATTTCATTGTATTTGGTAGCGTTTCACTTAAACAAGCATGCTACTTGGTTAGGTGATTAGGTTTTTTGATACAGCGAGGAAATAGCTGACGGTGGTTTAGTAACCAGGCACGTTATTGATCAAAAAAGTGAAACCGCTGAAAGAATATTTATTTTATGTGTCGAACCTACTCCTAATTCCTGCAAATGCAGCAGTAATTTTTTGGTATTTAAAAATATTATCATGTTTTTCCAATTGAAACATTGCTAAATCTTTAATAAACAGAGATTTCTTTTTACGCTTTAAAAAACCCATTTAGTTTAAGACCACTGGCATTGTGATCGCTATGGAGATCTCATTTCAGTAAATACCTTCCAAGAAATAATAAATCATGACGTGATTCTATCGTGTGTTGCCCGTGCATGGATTTATACTTCAGTATCTATCGAATATGCCACCTAGATATGTTAATATCAAGAAACTGTAAGTGAGAGTATGCACGGGTATTCTATCTTGCTAACAAAACCCGGAAAATGACAACATTTTTTTTTTTTTTTTTTTGTCTGTGAAGATAATACAAGAAAAGTATTAAATTATCCCAAAATTTGTTTTTCTACAAACATGGTTCAGTATAATGAGGGTTCGTTAGTGCATGACGCTAAGAGGTGATTTTTGAGTTAGCCTCTAGTTTTCCTTCATTAGTGGAATCAATGGTTTTTGGCATCCTTACACCTTTAAAACTAGAATTGGTTCCATTTGTTTCTGTACCTCCTATGCTTCCCACGAGGGGTCGATGGTCAAAGATCCAAACTTAAATATTTGTTTGAGCATGTTCTAATTATAGGTTAATAACTGCGCATTAGTTATTTGGAGGTCATTGTGAAAAATCTAAACATTTTGCCTTTGGAACCGAAGAATATGCCGAGGGGCGCAGCCCCGAGGCATAATCCGAGGTCCAAAGCAAAATGTTTAGATTTTTCACAATGCCCGACATATAACTGATGCAAAGTTATTAACCGAATTCATAACCGTCATTTTTAACTCATCACTCAACCAAATCTCAAGATTTTATTCTCCGAAATTTGTTGAAATAAACAATTTTTATCAAAACTTATATTTCGCCTTTCAAAAAGTCGAACAGGCTAAAACGGACCAATTACAGCACTGCCATGTGCAAATATGGTATTTGCGTGCGCGTGAAGTGTTCCGGCGCAACTGATGCGCACACGCGGAAGCCATTGTACCGCGTAAGCATACGGGGAGGTCATTGATGGATATCAATAACCTCCGCGCCGGTGTGCGTATATCATCTAACGAGCAATTTGATTGGGACGCACATATGGCGTGATACGCGGAGGTTATGAATATGCAACAAATTGTTCCTCATTGTTAGGTCAATTGTCATATTGCACTAGGGTTCTTAGTTTTTCAGTTGTAAAGTAAATAAGATCAAATGTCAAATATCATGCACAGAAGCCAAATTTTCAAAATGAACCGATTTAATCGAAATTTGTCTCAAATTACTCCTCTCGGCAAGTATTAAAGGATCGGATAACAGCGTTTGCACAGTATTTTTTGTGGGTCATGAGAGCACATCAGACATCGAATTGTATTCTGAATACGAGGAATGTCCTTCTTATTTCAAGTAATTTTGATTTTTTGAAATAGGCAATATAATACACACTTTATGGCAAATCATTATTTCAGAGAGTTGTCCGGAAAATGTGTGAAAATGAAGACCCAATTGAAGCCATCGTTGTCCCTTCCCTTCCCCTTCTCTTTTCTTTCCTTTTCCCCTTTCTCCTTCTTTTTCTTTCTTGTCTGTCACTAAAATGGGAGGTTTTATATTGCGCCTCCCGCCCTTTAGAAAGTACCCCTCCCCCATGATCGACGCCCATCCGGCGTCAGCACCAGCGAAACCTCCCGAAGACCTGCAGCTTATAAAAAAAAATAACGAACAAACTCAGGAAATAATACAGGACAATACGAACACACATCGAACAACTACCGAACATTCCGCACACTTGCCGACGGACTTAACAAACATCACCTAACACGAAACGTATTTGGCAGATGATTGCAGGACATAAAAAGAACATAAAACGAACATTGACGAACAATAACGGATTTACTAAAATTCCATCCGGTTCTGGTACATAGTGCCGATCCGGCTATGTGTGACAGTCGCATCAAGTTCTGTCCGTGCACTAAACTCGCCGAAAAACCGCTCCGCCAACTCGCTCTCCCATATAAAGAATAACCCACATTGAAAGTATTAAAGAGTAGTCTGGCTCAAATGCCAATGAAAAAATATGGGCACAACATACAGCCTTTCAGTTGCCAAACATGGTTATTTTCCAGCGGCGGGCGGGGATGGCAAAGGCGACTTACAATAAGTGCTATTATTATCTTATTATGGATTACGTTACCAAAACACATGGAGTATCTACTCCCTGGATTTCTATTCAAATTGACGACAAGCAACTTATTTTGCTTGGTTATATTAAACATTCAGCGACAAATGCGTTTAGGCAGCGAGAGAAGGTCTTTATAACCTGTAATAGGTTTCTTGGCAATCATCAGTCAACAAGTAACCTCCTTTGAAACATGATTAGGTTTGTTATGATACATCGAGGAAATAGCTCGTGGTGGTGCGGTAAATAAACGCGTTATTGATCAAAAAGGGAAACCCGCTGATAGAATATTAAACCTCTTGATAGGCTAGCAGCGTTTGTTGTGAGGACAATGAGCTTGACGTAATATTACACAACCATGTACAACAGGTCAATGATAGCAAGTATATTTCCTAAAGCGTGCATGAATCTTTATGTTGGTGCCATCACAAAGGAACCGATGTATCCGAAAATTGGAAACAGTGCAGTTATGCTGCACAGCAAACATGATTCGGCCTTTGCAGTACTTAAACCTGGTTAACAGGAAATAACTCAATAGCAAAATCAATCGATAAAGTATAGCGCATCCTCCACATTGAATGGTGGACTGCACTTATGGCCAAATATGGCACTCGCCAATCAATAATCACCCACTTGAAATCCCCTGACTCGCTCCACTGACCAAAGTTATGGACAGATATGGGAGTTGTTTTTGCTGTTATCTGTCATTTACATATCAGGGAGGTGCGAACATTTGCAGATGTCCCACCTACTCAGTTTTTTTGCCTACATGTAATTTATACATTATTCTTGATTGACAGCAAGTACAAAAAAATATCCGTCAAGTGGTTTAACTTTAATGCCCTTCGGAAGAGAGCAGTCCACAAGTGAGTGATTGTCACTAAAAGTTGCATTCGATTTACACAGGAATTTCGCTGGCCATGCCGTGCCCTTCCTTACTAAAACACCAAAGTACCAATATTTCCAAAAATCTAAATTAGCTAAAAAGTTTTTTCTAGAATATCAGAGAGTACAAAAATTATTTGTCGGTTATTTTTCACACAGTGACGTTAACTCGGCAATGCCCTATACCTCTAACATACACTGTTTGTAATTCTAGATCTTTACGATACCAAAAACTATCACATTAATACACACATGTATTTTTTCAGCTATTTTTCATATTTTTCTCCCTTTTTGTGGTAATTTGTATGTATTTTGTGAACTGTATACATATTTGTGTGCAAATTGAGGGCACTATTTACAGTTTATAGTTTAAATTTAATTTCATCCAATATTATTTGTTATTCCTTTCATATCATGATAAAAAAAGGTAGTTTGAAAATGCCCTTGCTATATGCTACTCATTTTATGATGCTTTAATACCATTATACAAGTCTACTCCATGTAAAGATACAAACAAGTTGTAAGATAAATAGCGCCATCAGTGTTCAATTGTGCTTTAAAATGAATACAGTTCTACAAACAACCGTATGGACAATATTTTCTATACAATCAGTAAATCAATTAGCAATCAAATTTTATTACCGAAAATAAATTATTTCGGTGTAAAGGATAAGGCAGCAACCTTTATTTATATTCTGTTTCCCCGAAATAGTGCGCTTTAAAGAGAAAATATAACTTTTTACCCAGTTGTTTACATCAAGGTAGAGCAAGTACGCGTATCTACGGTGCAAGTGACAGCGCGTTATTGCTGGAAATGTGTACGCGTAACTTCGGGTATTACTCTACGTAGAATGTGCACAGTTTATTGCGTTCGATGCAGACGCATTCTGAGCACATTATTTCAAACATAGTGCTTTCACGTGACACAGTTTGCCGTTATCAAATCACATTATTTCAATAATGGGTCACCTGGTTAGCCCTACTAAAGGGCCTTTTAAACACACTATATCTGAGAACTGCTAAAACCAACTAACCGCTCCACCCTTCAGGGGAATAGCAGTCACAGGGTTTAGCAGTACTGTTCTCTGGATATAGCCAGGTTTTATGATATACATGTAGCATGGTTTTGGATCACCACAGTCAAAAGGCCCTATAATAGGGCTACACGGGGTTAACAGAATTGGTTTTACAAAGCTTTTCCAAGTAACCTGACATGTTTTTGTGAATATAGGTTTAATTTTACATCGTATATAATTACATGAAGAGCTTTAAAAAAACCATTTAGTTTAAGACCACGGGCATTGTGATCGTTACGGAGATATCATTTCAGTAAACAGCTTCCAAGAAATAAGAAATCATGACGCGGTGCTATCGGGTGTTGCCAAGGAATGGATTCACACTTTCAGTATCTATCAAAAATGCCACCTAAATTTGTTGTAATTCAAGATATGTTTCTAGAAAGTACAAATGGGAGCAACAACATGAACTCTACTGTGCTAACAAAACCCGGATATGTCTAGGTTTCGAGATTCCGATGCTGCTGTGAAAATTAGGCAAGAAAGGCTACACAATTATCCCAAATTTGTTTTCTTACAGGAAAGGGTACGAAGGGTTGTTGAAAAAAAATAAGCTCTGCAAAATCGCGCAAAAATGGTGGTATCGAAACTTTTTTTGCGTAAATTGACCAAAATAGGTCCAAATGTATTTTTGCTGCGACGCCAGGCGTAGTAAACTGAGCATGCATACAAAAACGCGATCTGATGCCAGTTCAGGGCCCGTTTATCCATATTGCCACATGAAAGAGACTGTCTGTTTATGCAGGAAAATTTATTAACTTTTCTAATTTACGGATAAACTGCATGATTAAAGTAAAAAGTACCAATAGAAATGTCAATTGAGCGGTGTTTTGAAGCTCGGGCTGCCAATGTACACATCCATTAAAGATAATTCAAATAACCCCCGGATTACGTATACCGTTTATCAATGTTATTGACAGAGATATTTTTGTTTGACATAGGGTGGCATGGCGGGGTAGGGTGGCATGGCGGTTGGCATGATTTCAAGTATTTTCTGGTCCAAATGGATATTTGGTGACATTTGGTCATACACGGGTCTAAGAAAAAAACCATACAACTACTACAAGTTTTTGTCGATATTAAGGAATCGTTTGTATTTTTGTGGGACATGAGAGCACATGAGAATTTTTTTTATATAATTAACAGTCTTTTTAAATCTAATGATATGTACCCATAATATATGTAGCTGGTAGGAAAAGCCGTCCACCGTTTGAAAATTTTGACCTCTCGACCCATACTTTCATGAAGAACACAGCGGGTGTGAGGATAAGAATAAAAATAATACACTACAGAGCAAAGAATAAGAGCCAGCTCAAGTCAATGAGGGAACAGATATGTTTTCAAATTCTTCTTAACTATATAAATGTGGAGATGTTGCAGAACGAAAGCTATTGGGAGTTTGTTCCATAATTTACGAGCGAGCAGTGAAGAAAAAAGTCTGTCAGCAGCGGATTGTCCTGGAGTGAATAGTATGTTCCACTAACCGGTGTAGCATTCTATTCTACATACTCACAAAGTATGATCTTTTGCATAGTTTTCATTTTCCACAAAGTAACACCGCGCAATTTGTGTTGTAAGGGTGCATACTACCAATTAATGTGCCTCATCATTTATTAGGACATGAAGATAATGATTAATACATATACGAGTCATACTGTGTGTAACGACGGCGTATTTGAACAGCAACATGGGTTTAACCCAAGAGCTCTGAAGATCACTATGTAGCCTCAGTATATTATATAGAGTGAACATGGATATTCTTAGATAACTGACCATGTAAACCTCTACGTGTCAGAAGAAACCCAAAGGTCATTTATTTTGCCGTTCTGCCAGTTGCAGCTTGAATTGGATACACATTACAGACGGTCACTGAATAATTCTCTACTTTAGGTTCAAATATAAATAGGCATATGCAATAACTATAGGATTGTGGAGACAACGAAGATACAGATAAATATATTGCTAATTCATTTGTTCCTATCCAAGCTCTTCTCCTATCAGCTACTATATATCCGCTAGTTTCAAAATAAGTTACTAATCATTAAAATTGTGATATGCGCCCTTAATCACAAACATGAACTGCACGGCGTTTCCCAGCAAAATATGTTCTTTTTCATAATGACCGTAAAATATGAACTTTTGCATATGCAAAACTACATATTTTTCAGAAGTATGTACTTCTGCATATGCAAAACCACATGCTTTTTGAAAATTGTGTAATTTTGCATATGCAAAATATCATATTTTGCAAGCGTATTTGATTTTGCACGCAGCACCGGGTAGTGTCTGCAGACGAGCGCAAGCAAGTTGGAGCCAGATATGGAAGAGCAATGTTATTCACACCACCTCTCCAATACAAAATGCGTAGGATCAACTTTATTTTAGAGAAAACTTGTTTACTTTAAAGAGAACACAAGTATGGATACAATATTTTGAAGACAATGTATTTGTACTATTAATAATATTACCTCATACCTACTCCAGAACATAAGGAAATATTGCACAGGCCATTAATATACGCACCTGTACATATGGAGACAAGCGTGATAAAGGTTAATCTGTTCTATTCACTTCACTCATCTCGATCCTTAACCTGATGGTCAGCATAGATATTAAATAAAGATTTAATCCCATCGTGTCAATTCAAAGCTACACTCTTTTTTTAAATACTGATTACCCGCTAGTTACTTTTACATGTACTTCTTTGCAGACAGCAAACATTGTTTTCTTCATTTGTTTTGTATCGCACAAAAAATACTTCGAGACACCGGGCGCTATCGAGTCGAATCTGCTGATGACAGAAAAAGCTTAAGGAGATCTTATTTATACAGTAAACACCTTCTAAGAAATAAGAAATTATGCCGTGGTTCCAACGTGTTTTACACTGAGATGGATTCACACTTTCAGTATCTATCGAATCTGCCACCTAGATGTGTTGATATTCAAGAAATGTTTCAAGAGAGTGCAAGTACGGGTACTTTACCGTCAGTGCTAACAAAACCCGGAAAATGTAATTTGACTATTTTTGAATGTTGATCTATCTGTAAAGATTTAAAGGCGAGAAAAATTTGGTTTTCTATCAATATTGATGACTATTTATGGAGGGTTTGTTTGACGTAATCCGTCAGCGAATAAATTAAGTGCGATTGTAGAATTATTCCCCGTGACCTTTCCAGCCATAAACCCGCTTAGTGAAGATTAAACCGATATATGCAGTACTAAACCATTATAGTAATCGATTGTCCAATGCAAGTTTAATACCACGTGATAATATTAATCCAATGAGCGATCGAATTGTCCGCTACGGTCTACTAATCCAATCGATAATGACGCTATTGACATGTACGGGCGGAGCTCCACTTACCGACTTTTGGGGTATTTTTCACTGGTTTGCTGTCATTTACTCATCAAGGTGGTCCCCGTTATTATAAGGACTATGCTAATAATTTAAAAATTGACATGTAGAGAAGAAACCATACTTGATTGACTAAATATGTACCTATAACGGTTTCGTGACACCCCTCTTCCAAATGCGACCAAGCCAGGGCGGCCCGGTGAAGCAAAATGTGAATTGGAATAACATGGGAGTTTCTTTCTCATACAAATATAATTATTAAACCTTGTACTGAGTTGAAAATTCAGATGTATTGAAAAGAATAAGTAATTGAAACATAGAGCAAGTACTAAAATCATAGCTTTTATACTTTTTGATATATGACGCTAACTAGTTCATCTCCTATATCTTCAACACAGCGCTACCAGTAGGGGTCAATTGCCTATTGTGAGTGCCCCTGTGTTGTGTGCATACATGTAGGCAACAATAACTGCATGATGGTATATGTTTACTTGATTTCGCGTTAGGCTTGACATTGATGTTGCCGACAAGCAACTTATTTCACTTGATTACATTACACAAACAGCGACAAAATGCGTCCAGGCAACGACAGAATATCTTCACACGAAGTATAGGCTGTAGTCTGTTCCACGGCAATGATTTTCGCATCCCTATGCGTACATAAACAATTACCGAACAGATTCGCCTAATGGGTTCACTTGACTAGAATTTAAGGAACAGACTAAATGTGCCCCCCCCCCCCCGTTAAAAATCGACTATGAAATAAGGGCACGGATCCTTAATTCTTGTTGGGATTTTTTCAGATGTGAGAGCCCTTATTTGTCATATGCGCCATTAAGCCAGTGGCGTAGGTAAGGGTTGTGGCGACCAGGGTTGAGAATACAGAATGCTACCCCCCAATTCTTGGAACAACTGCGCGCAGCGGGCGAAAATTTTGACAAATAGCCCCTAACACTAACTAACTTGGTTATAATGAAGTTGAATATTGGTCTTAAATTGATCGATCTTTAAAATGATTTTGTGCTGAAATGCGTGAGATGCTCGCGAAAATGTTGACTTTCGTCGCTCGGAGGGGGCGCAGAAACGATGATGAATTGGTCAATTCGGCGCCCCTAAAGGTGACGCTCAGGGCACGTCCCTCCTTGACCCCCCCCCCCCACCTCGCTACGTCACTGCATTAGGTGAATCATTAAGGTATTCATGTATAAATATTGTATTGTATTGTATTGTATTGTATTGTATTGTATTGTATTTGTTAACGTTATGATTTTTGGAAAAGGGTAGCCTTCTTTTTTGGAAATTATCAGCTTTTTGATACATCGATTAAAATAGCTCTTGATCATGTCGGTGGTTAAATAAAAATAAACACACTTTTAATCAAAAGATGGACACCGTTGACACAATATTCATTTGAAATGTCGAGGCTAACCTTTTTATTAAACCTCATGATTAGCAGTTTTTGGTGTGAGGACAACGAACTTGACGTAAATATCTGCCTGACCCTTGAAATGACCGCAAAAAATTGTCAAACAATAATCATAAAAGTACTCCATGACCGTTACTTTTAGCGTGTTACGTCAGGGCATCCTCTGGTAAGACGAGACTTTCAGTTTAAACGCGTGCATCCAACTCTGTTTTTCAATTGATGTGTTTCAAAATAGCTTGATATTGCTTCACAACAAGATTATTATTAACACCTGCGTTGATCATCAGAAACCGAGAATGTCCTTTGCCTTTTCAATTGTCATATTTGATATTTAGCTTACAAGACAGCAGGACATTATTATTCACTAAAATTATAGTCTATGGTGTCATCTATATTACGTTAAACAAAACCTGCCCCTAGCAGTGGTGATTTGTCTTTCGTTAGCATTTGATTTTTCTGTGGATTACAAGTCATAAAGCAAAAAACTTAAAACCTACTCAGTCAATCGTGGATTGATCAAATCAGTCAAAAAGGATTTATTCAATTTTCATTTTAATGTACGTGTTTCTTTCTACAAATTATCTTGTCAATATATTATTACCATTTGTAGGTGGCAAAGAATAACATATGTTTGTTGATTCGTAAAGATTGGATTTTCGTGCTTTAGATCCGCCCTCGTGTTATTTACATGTACACTAAGCCAAAAAAGAAACTTATAATTTTTCACAAGGTCGTATCTTAAAATCCTGTCCATCAAAATTAACCAAAATGACACACATGATTGCCTCAATACTCCACTATTGAGCAACGGGCATGCAATTTCGTAAATATGGAAATTTTTTATGGGTTGTTCATGCTTAACATTAGACTCGGTTATGCGCTTTTATAAATGCGCACGTGACCATATGGCCAGCGCCATATTTGCATTACATCACTGTCAATCACTGATATGACGACCATTGAGGGAGTTGCTACAGTTGTGACCTTGTTTCATTTCATGGCTAGCACATGGCAAGGAACATTGGCTGGAGGTTCGATGCTATAAATTTGCAAGTATAAATCATGGATATCGAAGGATCATGATTATTGCACAGCACCCCCCCCCCATGTACAAACATAAATAATTTTATTTATTTATTTATTTATTTATTTAAAAATTCAAAGAACAGACCTTCCAGAATAGGTAGTCGTTACTCTGAGTTTCATGCCTAAAAAGGCAATCGTCAGACGACACGATGAAAGACCTTTGAGTGAAAGAATATACATTCCATGGTACTTGAGTCTATTCAGAGTCATGTGAAAGGTCTGTTCTTGTTTCATACGCCTCTTTCAGATTGAGCATTTATTCAGAAAGATAGTCGTTACTCTTGAGAGCCTAAAAAAGGTTGTTCTTGAAATACGCTCCTGGCAGTATTCAAAAAGATAGTCTAACTTGAGTAAAATGTTGTTCGAGTTGACTATCTCCGATAGACAGACTGACTCTGAATAGACTTTGGCTGTGTTGACACCATGGAATGTATATTCTTTCACATTCCCAAGTGATGGTAGTCCACCCAAAGCATTTCATCGTGTCGTCTGACGATTGCCTTTTAGGCATGAAACTCAGAGTAACGACTACCTATTCTGGAAGGTCTGTTCTTTGAATTTTTTATACGCTCTCCTTTGGGATTGAGCACTTTATTCAAAAGATAGTCTAACTTGAGTAAAATGTTGTTATTTATTTATTTATTTATTTATTTATTTATTTATTTATTTATTTATTTATTTATTTATTTATATATTTATTTATTTATTTATTTATTTATTTATTTATTTATTTATTTATTTATTTATTTATTTATTTATCATTACTTTTGTACTTAGGCGACGAAAAAAGAAAACCCTGTTCTACAGGCCCGACCGACCCAGATTTTTAACAAATGGAGAAATAATTTTTTTTGGTACAAATAAATGTTTTTTTAATTTTCTTAAATTGCAAATTATTTACAGATTTTGGTGATTTTTTTGGTTATTTCAACAACAACAAAAAAAACATTGACCGACCCTACTTGAAAGGTCCGTCCGCCCGTAGAACAGGGTTTTTTTTCTTATAATTTTATAATTATTATTTGTATTAATACCATGACAATAATGTGTATGACGACCATGCTAGAATAATAAACCATGCATAACATACGTGATTGTACGTCAAATTGTCATATAACGTATGACCGTGATGTATAGTATACGAGTCTTTCTCAACATCTTCCAGCCGGGATGATTAGATCATGTACAGTCATCTGCGTATTTATACTCTAAATTGTACGTCAAAGGGTGTACAGATTACCGATTTAGCATGGGGGACACAAAAAGGTGCTTAAAACACATTTTGAATTTGTTTTTTTGTCCATTTTGATACTTGTGTCAAAATGTGACATTTTGCGGTTTGTATATATTGTTGTTGTTGTTATTTTGAAACTTTTTGTTGTTGTTAGGACAGGGGGTTCTTAATACAGGCCATCCGGCCTTCCGAGAACCTCCTCATTCGTTATATTTTATATTTGAATGAAATAAAGATGAATGAATGAATGACTTATTGAATGTGAGCGAGCGAATGAGTAAGTTGGGGTTGAGGGGGTCGGGCGGGGACATCTAGCCTATTAAGTTCGAAAGGGTAATTATTCCGAAAACGGCTAAAGTTATAGTTTCGTCAATTGACGTTAAAATTAGAGTTAAAAGTAGAGTTAGGGTCAGGGTTATGTTCAGTGGCGGCACTACGGGGGGGAGTGTAAATACTTATCTTGACTCCCAAATAAATAAATCCTTGACCCATTCCTCCCGAAGAAAATGACAGCCCCCTAAGTTCCCTATCATCACGTGCAAAAATTATCAAATGACATCATCGGCAGCTATTCAGTTCTGACCTTAATGCCAGTAACAATCACATTTCGTCATCAATATGGCCAATTGACACGCCCATTTAGCACGGAAATAATGAAATACAAGTTTTTAAATCAGCTATATCTAGCTTTTCCATCATTAATTTTTTTTGTCCGTAATGGAAAATCCAAATAAAGAGTGTATGTTTTGCCCTTTGCAATCAATGCCACTATTTTGCAAAACAATTTTCCTTGTAACCTGTCATTTTCGCCTATACTTTTGCGTGTGGAATTTGTGTACATCCGGGTACCTTACATCGTTGTATACAAGCACCTGGATCTTAGGTGAATGGGCTAAACGTGTTCCTTTATAAGAGCTTTTATATAATTGTAATTCTCAAAATTAAATATATCACAATTTTGACTTTCGATTCAAAATCTTTACGCATAAAATGCTGTAAAATGTATCCACAGCAAACAGCCATGGCCGCTAATTAGTGTATTGCATTTCAAGTTAGTGTATTGGAAACAAAACCTGGGTTTTACCTGAAAACAAATCGAATTTTCTTGTAATAGAAACACCATAAGGGGTACTAGAGCATGCGCAAATCGTAATAATGTGTAGAATAGAAACTTGATGGTATCTCATATGATAGTCGTATGGTGTAAATGGTATGCTTAGCCTGAGTCGCTCGGCCTATCTCGAACAAAATCGCCATGCGTAGCTATTGAAAAACGAGAGGATTCGCCGTACTATCACGGCAATTTTTGACACGAAGATATAGGGATGATGACGCTGTGCCAGGTCAACTGGTTCAGGCTATCTGTGTTCGATCAAAATAATCACAACACGAAGTCAATTGCTTGCTAACAGATGTGCAAACCAAGCGTGAACTAAGAACTAAGGCACGGCGTATTCACAATGACGGCGAATACATTATTTATTTAAAGAGGAACCAACACATCTGGAAATGTAGCATGTTTTAAGTCCATTTAATCCAGTAACATTATTTCTATGAGGAGAGATTAGTGGCAATCACCCACAAGACACAGATTTTATTGCACCATATCCCACAATGCAAATTGATTCTGAGGTGATAAACTGGTATTTTTGTTAGCCAAATCCAAATAGAATTTACTCACGAATCTGAGCTTTCGCCATCTTGGCTGATGGCTTGATCACAGATGAACTGGTCCACTGCTTTTCCCGCGAGACTTGGTGGCTAAGGGCGCATCCTCGTTACCCTAAGTTATGTTGATTTTAGCAGTGGGTCATATACATGATCTAGAAAGTGTGCACCTTCGTCACGATTGAGTGAGTTTTGCCCTCCTTCTGATTTGGATGGCCTCCTGACTCTCCTCGTGAACGCATTAGAGTCTCTGTCGAGTAACTTGGCCCCTCCCAGTCGATGACATGGTTATCTTGCGCTATGTGGTCTGTTATTGCCGATTTGTGCTGCTCTGTGGTGGATAGCTTTCTGTTGGCTCTTGTAAAGTTCTTAGTCGCAATCTTGTCGGCGTCTTTCTGATGTTCTTTCTTTCTTACCCCAAACGGCCTTCCAGTCTCTCCTATATAGGATTTGTTGCAACCATTGCATGGGATGTCGTACACGACTTCGCTGGTTTGGTCAATGTCCTTCTTGTCCTTGGGGTGGACAAGAATAATTTTGCGTGTTGGTTGGTCTCATGGCCGTTGTAAACCCATGTTTACGAAAGACTCTTTGGAGTTTCTCAGATGTACCCTCCACATAGGGTATTACAACCATGCCTTTAATTGGGTTCTCGTTTGTCTTTTCTGTGGTTTTGTTGCAGTTGCTTTGTCCTTCATCTGTTGTTTAACCCTGTCCACTGCCCATAGGGGGTATTCACAGACGACCAGCGCCTTAATGATTCTTTGCTCCTCCTCTTTTTTGTATTCTTCCTCTGTCACAATCTTGTCTTTTCTATCCATCAACGTCCTGATTACACCCAGTTTCTGGTGAAGTGGGTGCTGAGATTTGAAGCTTAAATATTGGTCGGTGTGGGTTTTTTTGCGATACACCAGCAGTTTGACCGTACCATCTTGTTTACGAATGAGCAAAGTGTCCAGGAATGGTATTTGGCCCTCCTTCTCCTCTTCGTAGGTAAACTTTATATTTCCTGATTTTCTATTTGGATTTAGCTAACAAAAATACCAGTTTATTATTTCAACAATCCTACCAAATGAATCTCTTTACTGATTCTGAGGTGACCTTCAAGAGCAGGTGGTGTAAACTTATATTTATGCAGAATATGTGTAAAGTCCTAGTGCATGCATGATGGGATATTATCTGAGTTTGAGATTTCTTGCTATGTGGTAGGTATATTGCTACAACTTTACCACAGACATTCCTGACTTTCTTAAAGTTGACCTGGTCAACGTTTATTCCTCTTTAAAAGTATGTATTTGCTTTGTCTTTTAATGTTCAGATTTCTCTCTGTACAAGTGTGATGTCATGTTACAGCTTACAAAATTGTCTACACGTTCATCTGGAATTGATGGCTTTGAATTAATTATATTGTAATCAGAGTCAGAGTTAAGACCACCCAAATAAGTGTGGACTTGGACTTTTTTTGATATGTTTACTATCTTCCGGTAAGATCATAGGTGTACTGCCTGCAGCTTGAAGTCGTATATACATGTAAAAGGCGGATTTAAAGCACGGAAATCTAATCTTTACAAAGCAACAAACATCTGTTATTCTTTGAAAATGGAATAAATCCTTTTTGACTGATTTGATCAATCCAAAATTGGATGAGTAGGTTTGATGTTTTTGCTATATGTTTCCTGTATGACTTGTAATCCACAGAAAAATATCAAATATGACAATTGAAAAGGCAAAGGACATTCTCGGTTTCTGATCATCTGCGTAGGTGCTAATAAGCTTGTTGTGAAGCAATATCAAGCTATTTTGAAACATATCAATTGAACAACAGAGTTGGATGCACGCGTTTAAACTGAAAGTTTTAGAAAGAAAATATACCAGAGGGCTGCCGTGACGTAACACGCTAAAAGTAACGGTCATAGAGTACTTTCATCATGCAGTTATTGTTAACTACACGTATGCACACAACACAGGGGCATTCACAATAGACAATTGAACCCTACTGGTAGCGCTGTGTTGTAGATATAGGAGATGTACTAGTTAGCGTCATATATGAAAAAGTATAAAAGCTATGATTTTAGTACTTTCTCTATGTTTCAATTATTTATTCTTTTCAAAATATCTGAATATTCAACCCGGTACAAGCTAACGGGGGACCATACATTTGTATGAGAAAGAAATTTACCATCTATATCCAAACTCCCGTGTTTATCCAATGCACATTTTGCTTCACCGGGCCGCCCTGGCTTGGTCGCATTTGCAAGAGGGTGTCACGAAACCGTAATAGGTATAAATTAGTACTTTCTGTCAATCAAGTATGGTTTATTCTCTACATGTCAATCTTTAAATCATTAGCATAGTCCTTTTAATAACGGGGGACCGCCTTGATGAGTAAATGACAGCAAACCAGTGAAAATACCCCCAAAACTCAGTCAGTGGAGCTCCACCCGTACATGTCAATAACGTCATTATCGATTGGATTAGTCGACCGTAGCGGACAATTCGATCGCTCATTGGATTAATATTATCACGTGGTAATAAATTTGCGTTGGACAATCGATTACTATAATGTTTTAGTACTGCATACCTCGGTTTAATCTTCACTAAGCGGGTTTATTGCTGGAAAGGCCACGGTGAATTTGCCGTGGACATAAGTGCACTATGTTATGATTATTGTTTGACAATTCTTTGCGGTCATTTCAAGAGTCAGGTTATAGGCAACTCCAACATTTCTCGGGTATATAATAGAAATACAACAATACGTTGTATAATACAGGGTGTCCCAGAATGATTTATACCGAGAAAGATGGAATTTTTTAAGGTATGAAAGGCATTTCTATTGGTCATATTGGTTTGCATTTTAAGTTCTACATATATTTAGCTTTCTCAGATTTTTTAGATTTTAAAAATTGGACGTTTCTAGTAGAAGTTAGAGAGGATTGCGTAAAAATGCTGAATTCCAAGTTTTGACAAGCAACCTATTTTGAAAATCTGTAAAATTACTAACCGTTCAGCACAAAGTAACGTTATGCAGTATATTGCTGTGTCCTGTTCTTACTTCTAATAAATAGTCGATATGTATCGTTTATTTATGATGTTACCAAGCAATCGTTGTATGGAATAAAGGATTTGCTACGCTTGAGTGAGCTTAAACTATTCTTTCTTTGGCGGCAGTTTTGAAGACAATTATTGAGGTGTGTGAGTTTCATCATTTGAAATGCCGGCAGAGATGGATTTTTCATAAAAGTATGGAGAAGGTTCATCCTTAGTGTCACAGCATGTATTTATGTCCACAGTATATGGGCAAAACCACAGCTAAACGAAGAAGATTAAAATTTACTGCGGAGGATCCTTGAGGAAGTTATATCCTCTGTAATAATGACATTTTTGGGTAAAAATTGTGGTAAAAATCACATAAAAAGTATGTTTTCAACCTAAATATTTTATGTCATATTGAAATGTTTTACTTAATCCCATATCAAGAATTATTTAGCATTGTAAGCTCTACATCTGTGCCAAATTTGGTGTATTCCCTATCAAAGAATGTAGGATTTCTCCAATATATTGCACAGTGCGGCTGGACGATGGTGATAAAGGATTCGTGTGTTGTGATCTTTGCACTATAAATTACACATATGCAGTTTTCGTCCATTTTCGGTAAAAGCAATGTCACGCCAAAACGAATCAAGCTATTTCCATGAAAGTCACAGAATAAGTAGGAGACATGTGTGGCATTGTATTGCACTTATTACGTTGTACAGCACATCGGAACGAAGCTGAGTGTATTAGAATAAGCTTTCCTATGTTTAGCAAATATCTACCTGTGCAAAAATTATATCTATCTGTGCAAATTCTGACAAATGGTCCCAGAACACACTTAGATTGCAATGGCCAAAATCAAATGTTTTGAAGTAAAAAATCCCAATTTTACTATCCAATTCATGAATTGGATAGTAAAATTAGCAGGCACTCAACATGCTCAATACACAAAAGGCCTATACACAAAATTATTCCCACTGCGCTGGCACGTTCACCAAAATTACTAATATCGTTTGCGACTGGGTTTTGAAACTAGGGAATATGCGATTTATGAGACGTCTCTGAAATATGATACTGTTACGTGACATGACGCTTCAAGAGTATTTGATATCAGAGACGTCTTTGAATTAGCAGTGCCCCCGAACTGAAATGGATTGATTCAAAAAAGTTTATGGTACCCGACGTTCTACGGCTTGTTATAAAAATATCGCGGGAAAAGACAAAAGAAATGGGGTTTTAAATTGAACTTTTAATAGCATTTGAAAAGTATAAATCACGTTAGGTCTAAGGCTGTGCAAACACTTTTCTTTGATGACTTTGACCACAATTTTTTATTTTTTCAAATATCTCAAATATTCAAGAATCTAAGCTAATTGAACAGACAATAGCAAATATAGTTTTGTAACATGTCCTAAATTTTTAGCTAATTTAGGTGTTTAGAAATATTCGCACTTTGGTGTTTTAGGAAGGAAGGGCACGGCACGGCCTGCAAAATTGTCTGTGTAAATCGAATGCATCTTTTACTTACTATCACTCATTTGTGTACCGCTCTCTTGCGAAAGGCATTAAAGTTAAACCACTTGACGGATATTTTAAAAACTTGGATGTCAATCAAGAATAATGAATACATTACATGTAGGCTAAAAACTGAGTAGGTTGAGCATCTGCAAATAGTCGTACCTCCCTGATATGTGAATGACAGATAACACCAAAAAAAATTAAGAAATTCCAAACCGTGTTAAGTCTACAACCATTATGTTTCTCATTTTCAAGAATGCTGGTTAACAATATGCAGACTATTGTCTCATTTGGGAAACAAAAGCTCACACAGTATTGTTACCTTGCATTTGCTTTATAATCGTTCACCCAACTGAAACTATAATACCAGCTCATTGCAATATCGCACAGGTAAAACAGAAACATATGTAGTGTGGATTTAAGCAGAGAAGATCTGATTTAACATAGTTGAGCTGTTTTCAATTAGTGTTATCTTGGTTTAATAACTGTTAATGGGGTTTAAATCCTGCAAAGGTCGTGGTGAATTCTACTGTAGACGTAACTGCATCATGATGTAATGGTGTCTGGGAGATTGTTCCAATCCCTTATTGTTCGGTTAATAAATGATTTAGTCACTGTTGACATTGATTACACAACTACACAAATGTGGTGTACGAACATGTGGGTCAAGTATTCGCGAGAAATCTTTTACTTGAGTCTGTGTTCTGAAGAAACAAATCCTTAGAGACGGGTCTCCTTTGAACAAATATCCACGCCGCTACTTGCTTAATTTAACTGTTTTTAACCTGAAATACTGTTGTGTAGCTACGCGGGAAGGTGATATATAGCTGTAAATTCGGTAGTTGTGGTCCCGGTCATTGTAAACAACGAAACTCATTACGATTATACATTGGCATGATAATATTGATACCCTTTTCAGATTTTTGAAGGTGACCTGAGAACCAAAATAAGATTTGATACACCGTAAACGGTAAACTTTGACCCTCCATATCTCAAAATGCCCAATGCTGACAGAACCCGGTGACAGAGGTCCTATCTAGTCATTGCAGTTGCACGTATAATAGAACTGTTTTTGAAGTATTTATTACATTCCTTGTCAGCCAGATCGTCAGTGAGCAGCGCCTTTGTTAAATCCATGCATTTAAATGAGGCTCATGAATAAGTAAGTAGCTGTTGTGCAATGCTCGTGCGTTATATATACATAGTTTGGATATGAATAAATATATCCTAAATCATAAAATATTGAGAGATTCATTAATGATCATTATTGTATAGCAATAAATTAGAGACAAGCATAAAAAATAGCAGCTCAGAAAAAAAGTAAGAATTGTGGTCATTTTCTAGCAGCAAATAATGGTAAGAAGCTAAAATAAGCCGATTATTTTTCTTTTTCTTTTCAAAAAGTCCGTGTCTCACCTAAAGTTTTGGCTAGATTGAGACAAAATTGGCTATTTTCTGAAAAAAATTGAGAAAATTTTGAAATAATTTTGGTGTCTAGTTATATGTTTTCTGACATGACAAATTCAACTGAACAGCTTAAAATATCCAAATGACCGACTTGACCTTAGCACTGGTATCTTACCAAAATCTTACTAAAAGTGTTTCTACACTGTAAATATATTAAAGACTAATGTGGATGATTGTCTTCATCAAGCTCGAGTAGTTAGCTAGTAGGAAGCGAGTTTCAAGAAAGATAATTTAACGTTGTGTATTATTTCCTTAAGTTTTAAATTTTCTCTTTTTTCCTCTCTAACCTGTTTTTCATCTGGTGTCAATAAAATATATCGACACCACTATTATGAAAAAATATAAAATAGGTAAACGATTGCTTCACGGATACATTCTTTTCTGGAAGTAAGAATTGAGGGGTTTTTAGTGTTTGTGGGGAAAATTAAACACTGCATATTATTTGCTGGGAGAGAAATATTGGACTAATCAATGCACGAGCGCTGAGATGTTCATCCTGTCACGAGATCCTGTAATGACTGCTTTTATAGCAACTTTGTGACTAAAAATGTTGGAAATACGAGAGATATAAATGCATTTATCTCCAAAGGAAATTAAGCGCTCCTACGCGACTCGTTCACTGTGTGTAGTACTCAGATTGCATTTTTCAATAGTGAAACTTTGCTGTAAAAAAGTAACCAAGAACATTTTGTTATTTAAAAATTGTTCTGTAAAATATCTCTATGAAGATGTCTTAGCACAATTCTTGATAGTAAAATCATTTCTTATAAATCAACTACTTTTTGACTATTGCAGTGCTGTATCGTTTTGTCGATATGAATATCATGTGCACAAACTTAATGTCATTCAAAAACCAATGTGCTAGAATTACTTTGAGTGTGAATTCACTTAACTGATGATGTTATGTTCCCAGTATTAGGATGGAACTCACTTTATGATTGTTCGTTGTGTTCATTTTAAAGCACTGCTGATGTGTAAATCTTTAAATGACATGGCGACATCATCATAATCAGTGTTCATCTAAGTTAAGGAATCGGATATTAACGTTTGCACAGTATTTTTGTGGGAGCTGAAATAACACCAGACCTATCGAATTGCATTCTGAATACGTGGAATGTCCTCCTGATATCAAATAATTTAAATTTTTTGAAATTCACGATATAATACAAATTTGATGGGAAATTATTTAAATTTGAAATTTTTTAAATGTTTGTTAAAGTAAACTTTGAAATCTAATGATATGTACTTAAAGTGTATATAGCTGGGATGAAAAGCCGACGATCAATTCTCGCTATTCACAATAAGGGCGCCGCCAGCTTGGATTTTGCGATGTAATCGTGATGTATCATGGGAAAAGGTCGACATCAAGTCCGCGCAATACGAATATTACCATGCTATTACATAGGAACACGTGACAATATTTTTAGTTTGTCAATATAACGGTATTACACGCAAATCGATAGAGAAAAATTAATTGTGCACATTTCAAATCACATATTAAGTATTATTGAGTATCGATTCGCGTGTAATACCTTTATTTTGACAAACTAAAAAATATTGTCACGTGTTCCTATGTAATAGCATGGTAATATTCGTATTGCGCGGACTTGATGTCGACCTTCCCCATGATACATCACGATTACATCGCAAACCGCTGGCGGCGCCCTTATTGTGAATAGCGCGAATTGAAAATGTTGACCTTTCATATTGGAGATATATATTTTTGTAAATGTGAACCGATCTGACAAAACCAGGAACAAGTCGCATTTTTGACATTTCATGATTTGAATGCAAATGTAAGCACTACACAATACGCTTTAAAATTATATAAATAGCTTCAATAATTTTCAAGATATGGATAATTTTGTAAATGATACCTTGATATTTTTGCCAAATTGCGATTCAGAGTAATTACATTCCTGCCTTACACAGGATTGAATATAGTCTGGTGCCCAAACCAAAAACCCAAAAGTAGCGTCCGCACAATGTTTTTTCTTGTTTCTATATCACCAAGACCTACAGATTCAGAAACTGACTGATGCCACCTCAGCACCGTCCCTTGGGCTTTCGAGATATCCAAGATGGACGTCAAAATGGCTGCCATCACATATATAGGCCATATATCAGCTATTTAAACAGGTATGGTGATAATATTAGTGTCTTTGAATGGGTTTTGGAGGTCAACGAACTCATATTAGTCCTTATCTAAACCACAGAAATCTTTATTCACGCTGAAATCCAATATGGCCGCCAAAATGACCGCCGCCACATATAAATAGCTATATATGAGCTATCTAAGCAGGTATGGTGATGATGTTAGTGTCTTGAAATGGGTTTTAGGGGTCAACCAATTCATATTTGGCCTTATCAAAACCACTGAAGTCTTCATTCACATTAAAATCCAATATGGCCACCATCTCATATAAAATGGCTTATATAAACAGCTATGGTGATGATGTTAGTGCCTTTAAATAGGCTTTAAGGGTCAGCGAATTTCATATTTGAATTATTACATCTGAGTGCTGAGTGAGCTCTTAAAAGAGCTATAACAGTGTGATATAAAGATCTTTGATTATATTGAAGGGGATTATGTGGTCACTTATTCATCAGGTACAAGTACATTATCTGGAGGCACATTATCACAGGTGTCAGAGGATTCTTTTCATCTTTCAGCCACCCCAACTGACATGGATCCAAATCAGGTTGATGATCGGGGAAAGAAAATGCTCGCTTCCATGTGATAACTTGCATTTGAGAACAATGTTCAGATCATCGACATCATTTGCAGCTCTGGTGTGAAAGATCTTCAGCAAACAAACACTGGCGCTCATCGATGTGCTGTGACTGTTCCACAAGCAGTCAATTTGGGTATTGTGATCTAGCGGACTAAACGAACCTTGCGAGGCTGATATTACTATGACCCAGCAGGTTGTCTTTATTGCCAACCAGGGGATTGAGATATCAAAGTCATGTGTAATGACACATGTTGCCCACATATTACTACCTGTAACCTTTCTATGGAAGACATAATCTGTAACCTTTCTATGGAAGGTACTAGTTCCAAGCGCGCAAACATTAAAGTATTCCATCGACCGCAAAGAAGCATGTAGATATTGTACCACAACTTCTGGTTGCTCATATCCTCCCTGGCTGTGACATTGTGGTATATCGTTGGGAAATTGGGAAGGTAACTGTTATTAAAGTGCTTCTAAAGGGCCATAAGTTAGAAGTTGGGTGATATGTAGCAAGCCGTGGATGACATAATTGCAGAGGCTACCACCTTTGATGCAGCATGCGATGCAAGTACTACAGCACTTGGTTGTCAAAAATTACAAAACGGAAAGTGATATGAAAACCACACCTAAGTTGAAACCTTGCCACCAACAACCGGGGCATTCACTGAAAATGGATTGTAGAAGCGAGTTTCAAGAAAGATAATTTAACTTATTTCTTAAAGTTTGAATTTTCTCTTTTTTTCTCTAACCCGTTTTTCATCTGGTGTCGATAAAATATATCGACATCACTATTATGAAAAGATATAAAATAGGTAAACGATTGCTTCACGGATACATTCTTTTCTGGAAGTAAGAATTTAGGTTTTTTTTGAATTTGTGAGAAAATTAGACACTGCATATTATTTTGCTGGGAGAGAAATATTGGACTAATCAATGCACAAGAGCTGAGATGTTCATTCTGTCACGAGCTCCGCAGAGGCAAGTTTATTGCAACTTTATAGTATAGTTTATAGCAACTTTGTGACTAAAAATGTTGGAAATACAGGAGATATAAATGCATTTATCTCCAAGGGAAAATAAGCAATCCTACGTGACTTGTTCACTGTGTGTAGTACTCAGATTGCATTTTTCAATAGTGCAACTTTGTTGTAAAAAAGTAACCAAGTACATTGTGTTATTCAAAAATTGTTCTGTAAAATATCTCTTTGAAGATGTCTTGATAGTAAATTCTTTTCTTGTATAAATCATCGATTCAACTCCTTTTTGACTACTGTAGTGCTGTATCGTTTTGTCGATATGAATATGATGTGCACACACATGTCATTCAAACACCAATGTGCTCTGACAAAACCAGGAACAAGTCGAATTTTTGACATTTCATGATTTGAATAAAAACAACACAATACGCTTGTGTAGTATCGTTACACTAAAAATAATCACAATTCCAACAATAAACCATGTTGGAATAAATCTAATCCTGCACATTATAACACCACATTGAATCCAATGTGACCTCAAAAAGTTAAGTTACAAGCAATTGGATAGAAAAGGTCCCGTTTTAAAAGTGGCAAAACTGGCCTATACAAGGCACAAAAATATTCCAACAAGCGCAACAAAGAGACAACACAGTTTCGTCAATGAGGCTTTATTTAAAGCAGTTTTTATTTCAGTTTTACTTCTCTATACTTTTCATAACGTTCATTTTATTTGCCAGTTCTTTTGTTTCTGTTTTCTTTAGTTCCTTTTGTTTTAAATTAAAGGCACGCATAAATGAGCCATTCGCCACTCTCAAACCAGATGTCTAGTCCGTGGAGTTTTGAATAGGCCAATTTTGTCACTTTTAAAACTGGACCTTCGTCTAGTCAAATGCTTGTAACTTTGCTTCTTGAAGTCTCATTAGATTCAATGGTTACGGTTCGCTATCTCTAAGGTTCGCTATCTCTAAGGTTCGCTATCTCTAAGGTTCGTTATCACTAATTACGAAAAAGGTTCGCTATACCTAAGGTTCGATATCACTAATTTTGAAAAAGGTTCGGTATTTCTAAGGTTCGATATCACTAATTTTAAATAAGGTTCGCTATCTCTAATATTAAATAAGGTCCGCTATCACTAATTTATTGAAGGTTCGCTATCTCTAAGGTTCGCTATCACTAATTTAAGATAAGGTCCGCTATCTCTAATTTTAACAATCCCGGTATCCCTAAGGTTCGCTATCTCTAATTTTAAATAAGGTCCGCTATCTCTAAGGTCCGCTATCTCTAAGGTTCGCTATCTCTAAGGTTCGCTATCACTAATTTCAAATAAGGTTCGCTATCTCTAATTTTAAATAAGGTTCGCTATCTCTAATTTTAAATAAGGTTCGCTATCTCTAATTTTAAATAAGGTTCGCTATCTCTAATTTCAAATAAGGTTCGCTATAGCGGTCCTTATTTAAAATTAGAGATAGCGGACCTTATTTGAAATTAGAGATAGCGGACCTTATTTAAAATTAGAGATAGTGGACCTTATTTAAGATTAGTGATAACGAACCTTAGGTATAGCGAACCTTAATCGAAATTAGTGATAACAAACCTTAGAGATAGCGAACCTTAATTAATTAGGGATAGCGAACCTGAAACAAAATTAGTGATAGCGAACCTTCGGTATAGCGGACCTTTATTGGAATTAGTGATAACGAACCTTAGATATAGCGAACCTTCAATAAATTAGTGATAGCGGATCTTATTCAAAATTAGTGATAGCGAACCTTATTTTAAATTAGTGATAGCGAACCTTATTTATAATTAGTGATATCGAACCTTAGAACTAGCGAAACTTATTCTAAATTAGTGATATCGAACCTTAGAAGTAGCGGACCTTTTTTTAGGTATAGCGAACCCTTTTCTCTATTAGAGATAGCGGGATTCTGATCTCCATAGACTTTACACGTTAGTGATAGCGAACCTTAGAGATAGCGAACCTTAGAGATAGCGGACCTTAGAGATAGCGGGATGTCACCGATTCAATTGGGTGTAATAATGTGCCTAATGCATAAATGGATTAGGATTTTTCTTCCAAGTGTACGGGTGCTTTTTGGCGCAGTATATATACCCTCTACTAGAAATCCCTGAGAATGTCAAGTTCACAACTTGCGTGCTTAGCCCGCATTCCACGCATTTCTGAGCCAGCCGTTTGCGTGACATAATGCAACACGAGGTTCATTAACACCGTTACAGCCACCTTGCATTTGGCGGGGCATTTGAGTAGGCCCAGTCATAGCATGACAGATGCAGTATTTTATTCTAATGAATAGAGAATAAAACTTGCATTTGGCGGGCAATTTGTGTAGGCCAGTTCAGATAGAAAAGTACAATATTCTTACAATATATATTTAATACAGCAGTAATTTCAACTCGACAAACCCCAAACAAAACCTAAATGCAAAAGATTGTTATTAATTTCGCTATTTTGATGACAGGCGATACAGCGTGGAGAAACGCCATCACCATCTTCATTTATTTGTTACCTCTAAGACCCAAGAGGTTCTCAAAAAAAATTTCATTTTACAATTTTTATTTTTTAATTCTTGTGCAATTAAAGTTCAACCATGAAAAAATAAGAGAAAAATAAACATCTTATAACAAAGGTGTCCTTGGGTGCAAGTTTCGTTGTGCGATATTTAAATGGTAATCCACTCTTGACACCTCTATAATCTTGCGCTTATAAATTAAGATGCTTTTAAGATATGGAGTTGAAACTTAGCAGACTGTTTTAAAACGGATGAATATATATTATCTGAAAAAATGACATTATTTTGTTGTGCCATCACAAAATGCCGTTCATTTTCTCCAGGGAACCTTTTTAAGGGACACCTTGTACTACATTGGTTCCTCCTTATTAAGATTGCGGTTATAAGAATGTGCATAATAAAATGATGTGAACATGAATTGAACGAACGTGAACTCGGTACGTGAATACATAATGTCAACTTTGTGCCAGGCGGCGAGTGGCATGATAGAGCCGGCAACTTGTGAAACCGCCCGGCCATATGGCATTTTCCATATACTCGGTTAGTTTTGGTGGGGTTCATTATCGAACCCAAACAATTTTAGCTTGTATTTATATTATTTATTAACATGGGCCTATTTGTTTGTGATATTTCAAGCGTTTTAAAATGTCAAAATAATCCCATTCAATTACACGGTTGACGATGGAAATGTACTGAATTTAGAGAATGCACGGTGCATACCACGTGCTTTGTGCCATTCACGAGTGTTGATAGGTTACAGAAGCATCACTTGACAGTGCGCGTTTACATGCCGCTTTCAGGGTTATTCACACATACGCAGCTCGTAATCTCGGGCCTTTTAACATCGCAGATTAATATCAATATATTTTGTCTTGTGACATCTGACCAGAAGTATTACAAATTTTTAATTGAAGTCCTATACTTTGTCTGCTCTCTTTAACATGCAGTGTGTCTACATTTTCGGCGTAGTGGTAAAAGTATACGCACGGTTTGGTTGAATGCAAGCATTTTTACGCACAAAATAAAAGAAAATGCGCTAAATGCAACAGTATCTTGACGCGAAAAACAATAATCAATATTAATTATCCAATCAAATGACTAAACAAGACATGATGTCACTTAACAAATTAATATGCAATTTATTTCTATTTCCTCTTCGTCTCTCTCGCTCTTTCTCTCTCTCTTTCTCCCCCTCCCTCCACATCTCTTCTCCCCCCCCTCTCTCTCTCTCTCTCTCTCTCTCCCTCTCCCTCTCTCTCTCTCTCTCCCCCCCCCACACACACACACTCTCTCTCACTCTCTGTTCTCCCACATGCACATCATTTAAACAGTGTGATTATCAAACCTACCCGTGTGTTCTGGTGCTAATTGGATACATCACAGCACAGTACCTGTTCACCGCCAATGTCGTTAGTGTAATGATACTAACAGCCATATTAACATAGACCACATATATGCTAAACTTGCACATTCCTAGTCCAAGTTTCCATGACATATCACCAGGGGTAATCATATAAACTCCGATTTTGGCGGGAACCTCAAGTACTAGAAATAAGAAGTCAGTAACTGCCAAATTGAAAAGATACATGTTGGTGGTAATGCGAAGAGCCCCGTTACGGAGAAGCACAAAGATCACGAGAGCATTGGCAGGGATGCCTATGACGAATACCATCGAAAACAGGGTATGAGGTAACCATTTCATATCAGTCGTCATTGAAAGGTATCCTCCAGGATAAGAGGAGTAATAATCGTCATAGCTGTTGTTCAAATATTGCGTGAATTCTGATGTGTAATTATCGGGAAATAGTTCATCTTCAGTGGAATTGGCCAGCATAGCGTCTCCGTCACAAACCCGTTGGTAATTCATTGTGGTGTGTGATGTGCTACAATTACGTGCGTTTAGACCTCACTAAATAATAAGTTGTGAATCCACAGGTATCGCCGTTTGACACGGTGCGTAACAGAGTATAACGTGTTACACAAACTGTTCCATATATATCTTTTACTTTACAGATAAAAATGCTGACCGACGCAAATCCTGTAAAAATATTCAACGATTGTCACACTTTACATGTAATATTTCAACATCTATAACCACACGTTTGAAATTGTCATTTCTTCTCCGCCCAAAATCTGACTTGTGAATGATTGTTTGCATTATACTTGTAGTGCCACTTATTTCTGTTCATACCATCGGAGCATGTGTAGATCACAGCCGTTGTGAGCCCGCCTACACATCCCGCTACAGTTGAGTGTTCGAGTCACCTGTATAATTATGCACATGTTTAATTTATGTATGTTATTTCTATATTATATCATCATGTTCCTTTTAATGTCTACTGCGATGATGTGCCATTATCTTGAGCACTTAACTGAAAATGTCCGCGGTATAAATTAGATTGTTTAGAAGTACCTAGTACCCATAGCATTGTTTAAAGAAGACGCATAATATGGGAAACGTACATTAGAGCACACTAACGCACATTTACCAACGAATCACGACTGTGCAACCTTTGATGTTGAGTTATTTGTAATGTTTATGTTTGTTGAAAGTTTAATAGCTGTTCGACGTACAAAACCCTTTTTTGGTAATATGAAACTCCTTTTTGGTAATGCGTTGAGTATAATCTTTTTCACTTTTTACTTTTTTGTACCTGAAATAAACAGGATTCAAATCAATTTTACCTTGCAAGTAAATTATATAGCCCTTATCAACGTATTCCAAACTTGTGAAAGTCTTAATAATTGGGAAAACTGTAAATAAATAAATACAAATATAAACGAGTTTTCATCATTCTCACAGTTTAAGGAAAATAACATATGTTGCCGTATACTACGAATGAGCCGTAATGTCGGCAAAGTGTAAAATGTGCGTGAAAGTCGTATTCATAGGTACCTCAATTTGGTGCGATATGTTTCTCATTTGAAAGCGCGATTCAAACACCGTTTAAACAAATCAATAATCCTATTGCTGTAGAGGATAATAGTCTTCTACCTATTTCTATAGAATCCTTTTAAGCAAACAAAGACTAGAGCTATTTAAAAATAGCTCTAGTCTTTGTTTGCTTTGGCTAAATCCTGTTCAAGTGGTGGGTTACAAAGCATTGTATTTTACCTAGGTATGTATAACCAACAATTAACAATGGCAGGACATTCCTGAGCCTTGTTGACTTGGGATGATTTGAAATGACCGCCAATTATGACTGTTTGATATTTATTACCAGCAATGTGGAAAAAGAGACACATGTAGAACCGAAAAGGGTACCTTTTGATGAAGGACCAGAGTTCAACAAATCAACCCCGCTTCTGGATATCGTTTGAAATCAAATAATATACCATTTTAAAGCTTATGATATGTATTTTCTAAACACGAAATAAAAGAAAATTGGCAGGGCCGACTTTACGGCTGATTCGTAGTGTACGGTCACAAATGTCGCTTCATCCATTACGTTGATATGCATTTTCAGCATACATCGTGGTAACCTTTCTCAGTAAAAATCATATATAAGCATTACAGAGTGAAATATCATATCACTAAGATGTATTATATTTTATTAAAATTGTATGTTGATTTTATTAACATCACAATACAGACCATGTGAATCAGAAGCAAAAGCTGTATTTTATAATATGTGGATTGAAAAGGAGCCAAAATGTTGAAAATGTGACCCAAGAATACCACTTGATATATGCCATGGGTACCAGTTGAGCGTTCAGCAAAACATTGGCAAGTAAGCTGATTCCATTAAGGCTAGAAGCAATTAAGTAGGCACTCTCCGAAACGTTTTTCGATAAATTCATTAATTTCTCAAAAAGTAAAAAATCTCACTTTAACAAATAACGGTTAAAATGGAAGCCATTATTTGGGGCCTAATTATGGTATCATTATAATAGGTCTGGCACCAATGCAAGTATTTGTTTCGGTGTCCCAAGTTCATAGTCAAATACTCTCACGCTGTTTTTTACAAATCGCCTGGAATTGCATATTTAGGTTTCAGCGATTGCTGAAAAAAGAGTGGTATGTTTCTGAAAAGCGTTTCCGCTTGGAATGTAGATGCCTATTGTGGAGCTTAATGTCACTTTAAAATACATCAGCACATGTCATAGCGTGCGTTTCCAACTCTGACAGAATACAAGCCACTATATCTTGAGCGCATTGGAATCCAAATTCTTTCTCATTATTGATTGATTTCAAACAATTGATTCGAACCAACGCCCTTGCTCCTAATGTACTGTGTTCGGAAGTTTTGAATCTTACCTAGTAGGGTGCAAGCTTGGTTGTGTGTGGAATAAACTAATGCTAAAGTCGGGTATATCTATATGCTTTTACTAACTAGAGTTGAGCAATTTTCCAACAGGTGAACTCGGTCTTGACTCTTGCGTATAATAAGCGTATCATTGTTATACATTAGATAAATGGATGGGAATGAGTAAGAAAGATACTAATCAATAGAGTAACAGAACTACCCGGGGAAGCACTTCAATGAGATCTACGGCTGTGTAGGCCTACTCATTTCAAAATACTATTCGGTAAATGAAAAAAATAAAAGCATCTAACTCAGGATAATGATATATCGAATGTGTGTGTGTGTGTGGGGGGGGGGTGTTCTGGGTGATAGCGATGCTGAAAGGGGGTCTTAATTATAGGTTTATTCAGTGATCTCAGCGAAAGTGTAAAAAGTAAAAAAAAAATTAAATTGTGTATAAATTGCCTAAAAGTGAAGGATAAGTCATTAGTCATTAGGTACCCAGCAAACACAAAACGTTTTCGACATCATTCGCAAATGGTTATAAAAAGGTTGTCAGAAAACGTTTAAATGTCGGGTTATATAAAGGGTATATTAAGGGTATAAAACGTTTTCATAACATTAAAAAACATTTTCTGATAATCTACTGCCCAGCACACACAAAATGTTTTACAGAAAACGTTTAAATGTCGGGTTATATATATAAAGGGTATCAAAACGTTTTAATAGCATTCCAAAAACATTCTTGAAAACTTGATACAAAACATTTTATACAGAATGTTATTTTGGGGTTGAAAAAATATTTTGCGAAAAAATTTTGCCCAAAATATTTGCAATAACGTTTTAAAAACGTTTTCATGACCTTTATATAACCCGGCATTTAAATGTTATTAAAACGTTTTGTAAAAAACATTTTAAGAACATTTCTGTGTTTGCTGGGTGCAAATATTTTAACATAATGTTATTTAAGTGTTGACAAAATATTTGGCAAAAAATGTTTGCAAAAATAGTTTACAATAACATTTTGAACCCATTTTAAATATATTGTTGCAGTGTGTTTTCACACAAAACGTTTTAAAAGGTTTTCATGACCTTTATATAACCCGACATTTTAATGTTATTGAAACGTTTTTACCTAAACCAAAAGCCAAAATATAACTTATTTAATACGTTTTCAAAACGTTTTTGTGTTTGCTGGGTATCTGATTTAAAACCGGCGTTTTGGCAAGAATCAAGGAAAGCAGCAGTATTGACAGCTATTAAGAAGGTAGAAGCCTAATTCAAATGCACTGATGTAGCTTATTTCTCTAAGTAGAGAAATTGCAGATTCATGAAAAAATCTCATTTGTCTTTAATACACGGCTTTTAGTAATAATAAATAAATTTCGGATTTGTATAGAGCTTTTTCCCAGCTAGATCTTGAAGGATTCAAAGCGCTGTAATGTCGCTGCCATGGTGAATCATCACAATCAGATCGCATCATCTAGGCCAGTTGCAGCCGAACCTGGCGCAGACCTTTACCACATGTTTGCACATCAACACTAACAAAGGTGCCCGGGAAAGATGCTTACGTCGTAAATCTGAATTTTGCTGATTTTTACCTTCTCCAGATGAAATTTCTGAATAGGCTTCTAACGCTGGTTGGTGATCAAAAAAACATAAAAACACAAGACAACTAATACACTTCAACTTACTGTACTTGAGTCCCGGGCTTGAGTCCTCAAGTTTGGGTTTAATGTGTGATAGAATTTTCAATTTTGTGTTCAATGTTGATTGATTCTACGTACGGAAAAGACTGGTTTGAGTCAGACTATGCAACAACAAACATAGAGTGCGTTATTTCATTACGTTCCATATTGAAAAGGTAAATTCTCCCAAGTGTTATTCTTAGTCGTCGTTTATCATGCGTGATAACGTTCTTGATTTGGTCATCAGGTGTATTTTGTAAGATTGCATTGAACTACACACGTGGTCTAGATTCAGCATACCCATGTTTGTCTTGATACATGAACACCTGCTCGTTATACAAAATGTAGCAGTAAACTGATTCTAGGCCAGATCCCATCACTCTACAAATTGGATATATACATGCTATTGGAAAGGAATTTTACCACCCCTTTTCGAGTTTTATTTTGTGTGGGGGTGGGTGTGGGGTGTGTGGGGGGTGTGGGGGGTGTGTGAGTGTGTAAAAACCTTCCTTTTTATTGAATATTGATATTGAATATTCAATATTTGGACCCTTCTTTCGTGATATAACCAATATTGTTAGTGTATCCCGTTTTCAAGCAAAACAATACGTAGTCAAATTCCCTATGACCTCTATCTCAGTAGGTTAACACAGTAGATGTGCAAAAATGTTCTATTTCTGACTGCTTACAGCTAAACAAACTTTTTGACATCAAGTTTACCCAGATCGGAGAAAGTTAAAAGTTTACTCTTGTACAACCTAAAATGTGCAATTCTGGTTGAAAATTAGGTTTTTTTGTAGGATACCACTGTAACGATAGGTCGTATATAGTACAAACTATACATTTGTGAAATCCTTATGTTCAGACGAACAATTTGGTGTATCATTTAACAAGATCGGAACGCCTCTACATCTTCAAATACACTTTGCACCATGTACTTCATGAGTGAAAATGTCATGCTCCTATTACAAAAAAATGCGACAACAAAATAAAGTGCACGCATTTACGTACAAACTTCGTAAAAACTCCAGGGGACCAAAGTCTTACAGCCTGGCTTGAGCATTTTTGTATTAGCAAAAACCAAAGGCTCCAAATTACGGTGTACCATCTCCGCCAATTTCCTTTTTAATTCCCTTTTTTTTTAATTTCCCCTTTTTTTTTAATTTCTCCTTTTTTTTTAATTTCCCCTTTTTTTAATTTCCCTTTTTTTAATTTCCCTTTTTTTAAATTTCCACTTTTTTTTAATTTCCACTTTTTTTTAATTTCCCTTTTTTTAATTTCCACTTTTTTTTTAATTTCCCTGTTTTTTTAATTTCCCTTTTTTTAATTTCCCTTTTTTTTAATTTCCCTTTTATTTTCTCACAAAGCAGAATCTTGGCCGAGACACATACTCAGTAGTTGTCCAAGAATTTGCTCGCTTCCCGCTGCGTCATGCTGGTCTTTACGCACTGTAGTCTTTACGTGTGACAGACCATCGATATAGTATATGGACAGACCCACTGTGTAGAAGTCAGTGGTCAGACCATGGAGGGCGGTCGCCTGTCAATCCGTTTAAGCCAATCAACAGTCTTCTTCTAAAAAAAAAATTTCTGCGGCTGCTGCGCAGCCGCAGAAATTTTTTTTTTAGAGCCCGTCGTACAATTAATTAAGGGTCGTGAATGGAGAAACGAACGGCACAGAGAAACAACATGCAAAGACCTTCAAGTTCAAGAATCGGTATTCGGTAAGCAAATATTCTTGTATTTCCATCTATTATTTGCTCTCCCTTTTCCCACTCATATTTTGTCCGTGGTGAGTGCCCTGTTATATTTATAATTTGAATTTTGATCAGTCTGGACGTCGATACCAATTGGTCCTGTCCAGTATTTCTTTAGATGATGTAGATGCAGTGGCCAGTACAGTGCCACAGTGAGTCAGTCACTCATTGGCATGATTTGCTGAACCATGGTAACTTCTTTTGGTTAAGTCGGTAATTAAGGTACACAACGTGCATATCACACTGCTGCCAGTATATTCAGTTCTCGAGTGAGCCCAGTGGGCCGTCACCCCATATTTCCCCAGACCGGACCGGCTTCAGTCCGGGTGTGACCAGGTCGGGGATCATTTCATAGTCGTAGATAGTACGAGGAACCCATACCGTAGGCCTACTTAGCTCTGGGATAGGGCAGCATCAATAACGAAAATGTCATACCGTTAAAATGACACGTCTGTTTTGCCTGATATCTTCATGGTAGAAATCGCCATGGTACATGTAGGTTGAATCCACCGCCATGCATGGCCATTTTGTATCGACCTGTTTAATAGTTTTGAGTCGCATAATGGGCCGAAGGACATCTGACTAATGCTACTGACAATAGCCCTGATTAGCTTGGTTACTGACCTCGCTGTGTGTGAGTCGTGCATGGTACGCCATAGGTCATATGGTTTTAGACATACCTCCACAATTGGCCTATACACTGCGCTATATAATTCGGCACATATAAATCAGAATTATTGTCAGTTTTTCAACAACTCTTCCTATACCTTTGTACAGGAGCCAACCGTTGTTAAACCGTGATGAACCCACACTTTTACTGTAGCGTATACGCGAATGCGAGCGAGACTACGCGTTACGCGAGAGCGCGTAAAATTCGTCATGCCTGGCCCAGACAAACGAGATCAAATGCCTGGAACCTTTGTGCGTATGCCAGCTTACAAGTTGAATTCAGTATTTTTCAGGTAGCGGCTAAACATTGCCGTTTTATTCTGTAGTTTTATTGCTGATATCAAAAGAGAAATCATCGAAGTTTTTGTAAGGCTGAGTGGCAATGATGAACTGACATTCCTCGTAAAATAATCGTGAATTATACGATATTAAGCTTCTTTTCGTTGTTGAAAGGGATTCAATCATGTTTCACCGTTGTTCATCACCGTTTAACAACTCGCGTCCGGCGCGTCTGCGTGGTTTACTTCGCTCGGGCAGCTAAAGCTGCCCTCGCGAAGCAAACCACGCAGACGACACGGCCGCATCGTTGTTAAACGGTGATGAACAACGGTGAAACATGATTGAATCCCTAATTGACTCAAGACGCATGCTACTTTCTCAAGACGCAAGCTAACGACTATCATATCTGTTCAAAATATATATATTCAAGTGCAAGGAACCACATCTGGTTTCTTTATACGAAATCATTTACGGAAGATATTCAAATATTCATCATTTTCTGCCCCGGTATCCAAAGATTTTCCCCAACGCACTGTGAGGAAGGCATGTGCCCTCAAGTGGCCATGTTTTTATATTTTTTTTGGACATTTGCGTGCTTTCGCACGTGAAGAAATTTCAAATGTAGACTATTTTAGCCCAAATTTAAGCTGAATTTTGCTATATAACAGGCCAGTGCGCACGAAGCGGGCATAATTTTGTAATTTTTGTACCCTATTTTGGCCGAAAACGTAGTGTTTTCGGCTAAAATGGAAAATGCACACTGCACAGGGCCATTTTTGGGGCCCCATAAAATCTGGCCCTATGGTAAATCCGGCCCTGCTCATGTCAGGTCATATCCGCATCATCAAAGTTTGTAAACACGTCATCTGCTTAATTATTGATAGATACCTTGAACAGCTGGAATACATGGATTACCCATTGTCGTAGCCGAGAGAGCAAACGTGAGAGCTGAACACTTTTCGTGTTCTGGACGTGTTAAAAAGTCCAAAAAGGGATACTAACAGAAAATGCAATTTTAAGGTACTTTTTCGTAATGTATTTATTAACTAGCGTTATCTGGAACATTATATTTGCTTATATCAACATGAAATAAGATCATCCTGAAAAGTCCAGCACGCTAAATTCATTGGACCACATGAGTTGTTGGTAGCCATATTGAATTTTAAACATATTATATAGGTTATAGGCAGGGTTGCCAAAAGATTTCAGCCCGAATCGCGGGTCAAATAATCAAAAATTCGCCCAATTTTTCTCTTTACCAAAACCATTGGTTTCTATGGGGCAGGAAACTATCGGAAGTCGCGGGAGCCAATGTTGAAATGTCGCTCAAATTTTTCTTAACCATTGGTTTTTATGGGACAGGAAATTGTCAAAAGTCGCGGGGAAAATCTTCAAAAGTCGCCCAATTGGGCTACCAAATCGCGGGTTTGGCAATAGGCAACTCCAACATTTCTCGGGTATGTCATTGCTGACAAACATAGCTTTCAAATGATATACAGATTGTATATTATGTAAACATCAAATTTTCGCAGAATCATGTTAAAACTGATGGAAATGGTTCAAATATTAAATTTGACTAAGAGAAGTTACATGCAAGTTAACCAAAACAAGTAAAATCTACACAAATATGCATTTGCATGAAGCAGTGGGTTAGTATCTTGTCTCATGTCAAGTTTGGCGGTCATTCTACTTAGCGTTTTTGAGATATGAAGGAAAATGTGCCAAAAAATGTCCCCTCCTTTACATAGTTTTGTTGACTATTTGAAGCATAAAATCAAAATAATAACATTGACCAAGTGGATTTTGCTATTTTTATGTCTGCTTGTATCCAACCCATCTTCCTAGGTTCACTTTTCTTTAGTTCAAACAAAGACAATCCTATTATTTGAATAAAATGCAAAAACCATTGATCGTAAAGGAGGGTACACATTTTTTGGACAGGCTGAAATCTTAAAATTGGAATTGCAAATTATTTCTCCAAAAATCACACTTAATTATCATCAGCAGTTCCTATTATGAAATTTAACTACTTTTCACCACTCTATCAATGTGGGAATATATAAAATTAGACAAAGTCATGATTTTGTATTATCAAGCGTAATTTTTTGGATGTGGCAAAAGAAAAAAATCTATAGTGAATTTCAAAAATTGGTTCTTATCCCTACAATGGTTGCACCTTGAGCTATTAAAAATGTAATTTAAAAACATGGTATCTAACTGCAAAAATATATTGCAGAGAGAATAATGCTGTAAAGGAGGGGACATGGTTTTTTTGGCATCACTTGGTAACACTCGTCCCCACTCCGCAACTTGATGTACAATCATGATTTTTGGTACCGGTACTTTGAATTACAGGATACATGAAACTTTTCACCCATTCTGCACAATTTGGAAGGGTTTTAAATTGATTTATTGTGCTTTATAAAATCAAATGTAAAGGAGGGGACATTATTTTGGAGATTTTTGACAAATCTTTCTTTGGGTTGCATTTTTCTGTAATTCAAATATATGCAAATGATTTTAATTTCAAAAATTTAGGTGCATATAACTACATTTAGAAATGTCACCCAGTAGTAAATTTAGAAGTCCTTTACTATATAAATTACAGCTTTCAAAATGTGCTTTTTGAAGATGAAACATCAAAATGTCAAAAAAAATGAATTTTTCTCCATATAATGAAAAAACTTAGGCATTTGTGTGATTTCTTTTATGTGTGATTTTAAGGGGAGTAGACATACTTCATTTATAAATTAAAAGAAATCTTTCAGAGCTTCTTTCATTAAGAGGCAGTCTCCCTTTATGTACATGAATAAGGGGGGTTGTGATACAAAAAAATAGAATTGTCTCTAAAAAATAATTTTGGTACATATTAGCACCAACAACTCACATGTAAAATATGAGCGTGCACAGCGCCCTCGTTCAGCTTAAAAAAATTCTTGAAATTTCAGCCTCTCTGTGCCATACTTGCAAATGGTAAACTTTGGAGGTGCATAACATCGTGCGCCATCATCATCCCAACCTGAATTTTGCATTTTTTTAAAGTACCAAATGGTTACATTACAAAAACCAAGAAAAAAAATTGGGATCTTGATGGCGCACAAAATCAGCAAATCCAATGATTTGATGAAAAGCGCCCTCGTGCAAACTTCAAAGCATCATAACGGGCTGCGCCATCAAGATCCCAAGTCCGAACAAGTTTGAAATTAAAGACCTCCATGGCAAGTTTCATTTTTCAGCAAAAAATTTTTGGGATTTCGTTGGCGCACCAAGTTAACAGAGGTCAAAGGTCAAAATTTCCTATTTTTGCACGTCTGTATTATGTACCAAATTGTGTAAATTAATTTGACTAAATATTTCTATAAACATGATCAATGTCCCAGTTCAATTTGATTGTAGGTCCAAGCTCTAGGAAATAGTCTACAAAATGTGTTTGAAAATAATGAAAAACAAAGAAAATAATAAAAACACATTGTTTTCAGAGCTTTTTTAAAAGTTGCATAAACATAATTTGTAATTTCTTAAATGTATTATCTAAAGTACATGTATGTACTAATAATAAAAAAACACATTTTGATATAATGATGATTTCTGGGTCTCTATTAAACACCTGTACCACCTTTAATTGGAAATGGTCACAGTTGATGAACATAATTATATTCTATAAAGGTATTAAACATGTTAAAAGGCATGTTCAGACGCTTAAATGTGGGTAAGTTGGCGTAAATTTACACCATAATTTACCCAACTTCACACACACACACATTCACACATGCTTAGGGAGTGTTCATAAATACTTTGGTGGGAGGGGTTGGAAAAGTTGGAACCTCGGACATCAAAAAATTTGTGATCCCCTAAAAAAGGGTGGATTTTTTTTTGATCCCCCCTTTTTATGGTCTAAAATTTTTTTGATCCCCCCTTCATGTCCTAATATAGAGACCAAAAATATACATCATTGACAGTGGCATAGATTTCTTTTTGACATTGGGGTTGGAGAACATTTCTTGAAGTCCAGTGAATCCAGCACCTTTTGGTGACAAAATAAGTTTATAGTACAAATTCTTGTTATTCATTGTTTCTATTTAGGTAAATGCTCAGTCCATAATAATAATGCTGAATATGGTAACCAACAATAAGTTGTGATATTATGCACCTAGTACAATACCATGATGCCAGTAACATAATTATATATTAGTTCTAATGACATGCCTATATATCCAGAAACAATTGAGCTACAGCACCATTGGTGCTCTTGTTCAATGTAGCTAAACATCGTTCCGAGACTGTAATGTAGAAATGATGACGATGTTGTCCAAATTACCATTGCAATAGGGGAGCGGGGAAGGATGTTGTCCAATTAATGCTTTGGTGTGGCAACCTTTTTCGTCAGGGTTGTAGTTTCAGCATGATTTACAATATTTGATATCATGTGTCCTTGCAATAATGTTACGGCTTATCTGAGGCTGTCCAATCATTTGTCAATTTTCATGTCATTGATTACAATGTGAAGTTCGAATGTGATAAGCGTATAATATAAAATTATAGTCAACACACACACACACACAAATCTGATACCTTTTAATTATTTGATAGTACTGAAGGGAATCTTATGAACTGATATATTTTTTTCTGTCATCAGGTGGAGATGTTGCAGAGAAAGAGGAACTGTGGAATCGACTGCACTTGCCGAAGAAGAAATGCATATATGCATGAGAAGCTGCATACCCTGTGGCTCATCTGGTAAAGGCAGGGAAAATTACCCATGATAAAAGAAGTTGGTACAGTTAGTTCCGATCAGGGTAAGAAGCCTGATTTGTTGGCTCCAAAATAATAATAACCATAATTTCAGCATGTCGTTGAGGACAAAACAATTGCAGTGTGGGCAAACAACGGTATCCACACTTGACGAGATCCATCTACATAATCTTCATCGCTCACAGGCTGAACTTATAGGAATCCTCCATTGCCACACTTTGTAATACTCTCTGAGTATCCAGAATAACTGGTTAACATTAAATACTCTCTTTTTGAGAGCTATAGCTACATCCATTCAGTGATTCGCATTCATATTGATACAGATCTGTTAAGAATTACTACCAACATGATGTTTGGTAGCTAATCTTGGATTTTCCCACTGTTCTAATACTAGACATTAACATTTCACCTTACATCACTTCCTGTGGGATTTTCCCGTGATGTCATTCTTTCTTTAGTCTCAGGGATTTTCCCCTTGACATAAATAGTCTTGATAAATGATGTTGTCATTTCCATTATAGGGATTTCAGAAAAGTCATAATTGCATGATTATACAGGTAACTTCCCTATTTCATGAAATACAATTATACAGGGTACATCACAACCTCTTAGAATGTAGTCAATCATAATGACACCCTTGCTATCCCCCAAAACAGAGGCCATGACCTTTCTAGCAGAAGCCACTTGGTGAACTTCCTTGGAGGTGGAGATCCATGATGCTTCCACTGCTTGCTTTGATTTTTTTATTTTGGTTCAATGTGATAAACCCATGTTTCATCCTGGGTGACAATTCTGGAGTAAAAAGTATCCGGATCAGTCTGAAAACGCGTCAGACAGGGTTTTCTTAAAAGCATTTAGATGAAGGGGTATTTTCAAATTTTTTGGACCCTTTCAATTGTGAATTTTTCCTCTAAAGGGGTCCATTGTCCAAGGGTATTTATATAATTTAATTTTTGAAGACAATTTTTACACTGTGTGTGTTTTTGGAGCAGTGGCGGATCTAGAGCAGTCAGAAGGTGGGGGGGGGGGCAATTTTAGAAGAAAATAATAAATTGTAAAAATGCCCCTGAGAAGTTAAAAACTTTTGCAAAATGAAGACCTAATTAAAGTGATTTGGTGGACCATTTTGGCGCTATTAATGTGTAAAATCCTAGTTTAAAAATGCCGAAAATTTGTGAAATGAGCAGTTCGTGGACAGCAAGTTTTCCCTGTTATGGTAGGCTTATAAATTGTGTTAAACATAAATTGGCAAAAGTGAAAGTGGCCCCCCCCCAGAAATTTTGCAAAATGAAGATCCAATAGAATCGATTTGGTTGACCATTTTGGCACTATTTATTACTGTGTAAAATTTAAGTTTGAATAGTTGAAAAAGCCAAAATTTGTGAAATGATGGTCCATAAAGCCAGTCGTTGTCATGGTTTCGTTTTCCCTATTATTGTAGGCCTATAAATTGTAGGGCTTAAATTGACAAATGTCGAAAGCAGAAGCAAAAATGGCCACTTGTTTACGCATGGGGGTGTCTGAGGTGGATGTTTCCCCCAAGAGGGAAAATTTGCGCAAAATTAAAGTCCAATTGAAGCCATTTGGTGCATCATTTAAACCGAAAAAAAAAGACCCGAACTCAATTTGCAAAATTTCAAACTGACACTATCACAAGTCTTGAGACTCGCAATCGATGCTGACAAAATGTACTGGGCCCTTCATATCGAGATTAGGTCTAAAAAGCCGAGAATAAATGCATAATATCGGGTGTTTTTCTATTCAAATCTTGCAATATTGGAACGCGTATGTTTTCAAGATTTTATACGCGTTGGACTTTCGGACTGTGGTTTGTGCGTTAAAAAAAACCTGGCGCCAGAATTTCCTTCGAAACATTATGCCTGGCTAGTTTCTGATCTGGAGTCGGCATTCTCGGCACCCATCTTGCTTATGCCTAAGGTGTCAGTCAAAACACTTTGCACTGAATCATAACTAATACCCATCTTGTCAGCTATTTGTTGGATAGTCAAGCGTCTGTCCTTAGCACCGTCAGGTGAATGGCGTCCACTTGATCTGATGTTGTTGAAGATCTCGGGCTTCCGGACCTTGGATCATCTCCAAACTCTCTCTCCCTCGCTTGAATTCAGCAGCCCATTTCTTTATGGTGGAATAGCTAGGAGAGGTATCACCAAGTGTGCTGACCATGTCTTCATGGATGGCCTTGGGTGTCATGCCCTTTTTATGAATGTATTTAATCACTGCACAAGCTTCTTGTTAATTCACATTTGGATCTTTGCTGAATCTGAAGACTTTCAAAGGACCTCACTTGAAAATAATACATGGCAGATATATGAATATCGGTGCATAACCTTATAAGGCAACATGCTTTTTAATTACAATGTAAATTTGGAGATACTGCTATGCCTTCTAGGTGAGGCTAGAACTATTTGATACCCTTGTATGCTTGATTTAAACAAATATTTTTGAAAATGGGTCTTAATTTTTCAGCAACTTGCACAAGCCATATTTGTAATAAAAAATATTGCACAATTTTTATGTTAATGTGTTGAAGTTCTATATGATATTCATTCTTAATCATGGTCTTTGATTTGATAATATACAGGGATGCAAGTAAACCTTCCAGAAGAGCCCCTCCAGCACTGGAGCACCCTCCAACCGTCAAACCAGCCCTGAAGCCAACTCCAGCAATGAAGCGACCGATAGTGAGATGACATTGCTCACTGGAAATGAGGAGCAAAGTGATGATGACATGGACACTGAAAATGCTCAACAGCACAAAACAAGTAAGGACCTTTTAAAATGAGAAAAATCCAGCGAGCTTTTACAAGCAAATTAATTAGCATGAATACAATTTTTATTACTGTTTTTATAAATGAGCAAACAGTTAGCAAACGAATTAAAGTACCAGCTATTTATATTCACGCTTGTATTTAAACAAAGACAAATATGTTAGAAACCAATACAGCTATTACAGTGATCAAATACCCAAAGCAATGAAATCAGAATTTGCATTTTAATGTTCTGATCAATGTAAATCATGGTGCTGTTATACCATTTGTCGCCCTGATGTGGTAGTGATGTCAATGCGTTGTACATCTTTAAGTGAGTTAGCTGTTTTGTGTGTGTCTTTAAGGGTATGTGCATGTGAACGGCATCGCTTTGAGGGAATGCTTTGAACGATTTGAAGCTGCGCCCAATGAAATGTGCGCTGACGTCATTGCCACATCAGGGGGGAAAATGATATATTCTCTTGTTCAAGAACCCTTTTTTTGCAAGTTCAATAGCCATCGTGAACTTTTGAATCTTGGGATTTTGGATCACTGATTTATTTCTTGACCAATTCCCGGGGGGATCACTCACATAAATGGTCTGTACGCATGCGTGACCAAAAAAACAAGTAAAAGGGGGTGTTTTTTTAGGCAAGGCAAGTTACGCGCGTAACGCGTTTAGAGTCTAAAAACAGTGATTTTCAAGAATAAGGGTAGTTTTCTGAAACTGGACAACTTGTTTAGGGTACCATTTTGAATTTTTGGTAAATTATGAGTCCAAAAAGGTTCATTTGTTGCATTTTCACCAGCCAAAAACTCATTAGGGGGTAAATTCTACACTAAATTGTCTTATTGGCTAAATTTGCTGGTAGGGTAAAACTCGTTTAGGGGTGTTTGAAAAAAATTTGGTCATGCATGCGTACACTGTCATATTTGAGTGCCCCCCCCCCCCTGGGACCAATTTCAGTGAGTGATGTAATTAAATCAGCTAAAAGATGCAGCTATCAGCTGGTGGTCAATTGTCTTCTCCCAAACAAGTCAACAAAAATGGAATCTATGCATGTATGTGTCATTGGCTTTGAATTTACACCTCTTAATTTAACTCTTTTATCTTTAGAAGTGACCAGAATGAAGAGAGCAGCCAATGATCAAGTGGCCAGAAGTAAGGTGAAAATAATCTCTCATCAACTACACTTTGGTTCGCCTGATGTTCAGAAGTAATACCACCAATGCTTTTACGTGGGTGTTGGTGAAGCATGCCGACAAACCACCTGTGTACACATGAGTGTATGCTCTGAGTGGTTAGCTTTCATTCATTCATTCATTCATTCATTTATTTCCATATATAAAAATATACAACTACATCAAAAATAAAGAAACACAATATGGCGGAAAAGGCAGGAAGGCCAATAAGGCCTGAGAATTGCCTTTCCTTACGAAAAAACAAAACAAAGATTATGAAATCAACAAAAATAAATAAAATGACTAACAGACATGACAAATTACAGTGCTCGAGAATGGCCTAATTGTACTTAGAGATAAGTTTTTGTTTAAGGTGTTTGCGGAAATGTTTTATGGACTTTGAGTCTTTAATTTTTTATCTAGAGAGTTCCAAAGTATGGGCCCGCTCGTTCGAATGGAATGGTCGGAAAAAACTCTTTTATTTTTTGTTAACTGGAGATCATTATTTCGTCTTGTCTGGTAGTCATGGATGTCAGAACGTTTTGTAAAATACTCATTAAATGAATTGGGTAACTCATGTATGGAATTCTTGTACATAAATACACCAAGTTCAAGAGAATACATATCTTCTATATTTAAAATGTTGTATTTGGCAAATAAAGGTCTGGTATGACTTCTATAATGACTATTAGAAATTGTTCTTATTGCCCATTTTGGAGTTTGGTCAGTTTATCTAAATAAAGTTTACATGTATTCCCCAGATTAGAATTCCATAATTGAGGTACGGCAAAATAAAAGTACAATATAAGGTATATAATATTCGATCAGGAATAAAGTGTTTTAATTTGTTCATGATACCAATATTTCTCGACAAAGTTTTGGAAACGCAGTCAATATGACATTTCCAGGTGAGGTTTTCATCTATTAAGACACCTAAAAATTTGGTATGTTTCACTCGGTCCAATAGTGTGTTGTTTAGGACGATGTTTAAATCTTGCTGCACTTTGACTGATGTCATATGAGGCGTTCCTAATAACATATAATTTGTTTTGCTTGCATTTACTGATAACTTGTTTGCTCTAAACCAATTGCTTACTTCTTTCAATTCAGCATTCACGACATTTGTTTGATTCTCAATATTTTCATGCGAGTAAAGGATAGTGGTATCATCAGCAAATAGTATAAAATCCAGAATATTAGAGGTACTAGTGATATCATTAACATATAATATAAAAAATAGTGGACCTAATATTGATCCTTGCGGAACACCACATACAATATCTTTAAGTTGTGAGTCACACGTGTTGTAGGATACATATTGCTTTCTATTACTTAGATAATTTGTAAACCATTCCAATACCACACCACGAAATCCATAATGCTCTAATTTATGAAGAAGTATTTTGTGGTCAATTGTATCAAACGCTTTTGATAAGTCTAAGAAAATTCAATAGTTGCTTTATTTTTGTCCACTGCTGTATTAATTTTATCCACCAGCTGTAATATAGCCATATAGGTAGAGTGGTTGGATCGAAATCCAAATTGTTTGTCATTAAGGATTTCGTGAGTATCTATGTAGTTAACACATTTATCAAATACAAGTCTTTCTAAAATCTTTGAAAAACATGGTAAAAGTGACACTGGTCTATAATTGGAGAAGACTTCAGCTTCTTGTTTTTTGTATATTGGTATAACCTTAGCTATTTTAGTTTTTCAGGAACAATACCTGTTGAGATTGACATATTAAATATGCTTGTAAGAGGTTTTACGATTTCCTTAGCTACTCTTTTTATAATGAAATTTCCTATGTTATCATTACCAGCACTTTTATTTTGGTTAAATTTATCAATAATTTTTATAATATCCATTTCCACAATTGGGCTCATGTACATGCTACTAAATCTTGGATCATGAAGGTAATCATAATATTTTTTGTCGGAATCTTCAATACTGGATGCAAGTTCCGGGCCTACATTTACAAAAAAATCATTAAATTGATTTGATATATCGTCAGAGTTTGTATATATGTTGCCATGACCATCCTTAAATTTATTCTGGGAAGATTTCTGCTTTCCTCGTCCAAGAATATTATTTATTGTATTCCATGTTTGCTTCATATTATTCTTGCTATGTTCGAATTTCAAGAAATAATATTTTCTTTTAGCTTTACGTATAAGCATGTTTAATACATTTTTATAAGTTTTAAATTTTGAATTCTATTTTGACTTGGGGAGTGAAGATATTGTTTGTATAATTTATTTTTCTTATTGATACTTTTTAGTAGGCCGTTTGTGATCCAGGGAGACATTGGTTCCTTCTTTCTATTATTAGTGCATTTCTTAAGTGGTACGCATTCGTTATATAACTTATCAAAAGTTTCTAGGAACTTATTGTAATCATCATCTACATTGTTGTTATCAAGAACTTCCTGCAACTTAACTTCTGATAACCTCTTTTTAAATTTTGCAATATTATCGTCAGTGTGATTCCTTTTGTAAGAAATTCTTTTAGAATTATTAGATGGACTAGTTTGGGTATTACGAGTTGTTAACACAGTTGGTAAATGATCAGTTATATCGGTAACTATTATGGAGGATTTAATAATATTTTCATCATTGGTTAAAATATTATCAATTATTGTTGCAGTAGTTTCAGTAATCCGTGTTGGTTTGTATATCGTAGGTAATAAGGAATAGGAATAAATGAGTTCAAGATAATCATGAGTAGGTCTATGGGTATCTACCTTTAAAAGGTCAATGTTAAAATCTCCCATGATATAAACTGATTTTTTCTCTGTATTCAGTTTCTTAAAGACGGGCTCAATATCTGTCATGAAGTCATCAATAGACGTATGTGCTCTATATACAACTCCGACTACAATGTTCTTAGCATTATTACATTCAATTTCAATAAAACAGGATTCGTAATTACAGTTTGCAATACAAAGATCTTTTCGTAGTTTATAATTAATTTTGTCAGATACATACATGCATACGCCACCTTTCTCTCTTGCAATTCTATTTGTATATTCTACTTTATACCCAGATATGTTATAAAAGTCATTTGGTTTGTCTTTAAGGTGAGTTTCTGATATCCCAATTACACTAAAGTCATTTTTCAATATATTAATGCATTCTTCGAGCTTTTCGAAATTTTTTGATAGGCTTCTAATATTAACATTTAGGAAACTAAATTTGCCAATACTAGAATTAGAATCTGAGGAAAAATGTTCAGGGGTAACATATGAGCATTCATGACTCCTTTCCGTATCATCATTTACTACATCGTTATATCTTTTTTCCGTTGAATTACAATCAAATCGTATAGGATTAAAACCATTTTATCATATTTTTTTAGGTCTACCTCAGTAACATTAAATTGAGGATTCTCGTTTAAGTCATTTGCATCTTCTTCAAAATCAGAATCAGGAATAGTGTTGTTTGAGCACTTTGAGCACACCCACTCCTTAGGATTTAGACATTTTAGTTGTTTTGGCTTGAGTTTTGTACATTTTTTGTGCACATATCCCGTACACATTTGGCATGATATATCTTTGTGGCATTTTTTACTATTTTCGAGCACACAACACAGACATCACGAGTATTTAAATTAGAAACAGACATAGAAAAATATATAAATATACACAAATATAAATAGATTAAAAAATCAAAGGTTTATATAAAATGAAATAATGAGGATTGCTAGTGTGCGGATAAGGTTAAGCCGATTTTGAGGCGTTGCCACCGCAGCCATTATATTAAACATATTCAAGTAGTAAATTGTATGAAGTTTTTAACGGGTTACTTGAGCTTCTTCTACTATTGATTTTGCTTCACGAAGTTGTAAATCACTTTTATTGAAATAAGCGCAAAGCTTGTCAACAAATTATTAACGAATCGAACATGTATCGATATATAATCAAGTTAACAATTACATTTGTGAGACATATTTTATTATACAGTTCTACATGCATGATGATTGTATTGCTTTTCAAATATGAAAACAAAATGGCGTGCTTGCCAGTTTTCCAATCTGAAAATAATATGATGTACAGAGTTCATTTGAAAAAAAAGAACTATGTACAACTTTAAGTCACTCTCTCATTATAAATACATTAACATAAGCATAGTTTGTTTAAGTTTTTACATGAAACCTCTGTATGTACGTATACTATGAGTCAATTAGACCTCATAAATCACGAATGGATTTTTTACTGAACAATTTAATATATACATCAACAAGAGTATCTATATACATAAGATATTTTTCTGTTAAAGTTTCATTTCTAATTCAGACATAATTATAAGTGCCTGTCAGCTATCTTCCTGATCTCCTCGACAGTTGAAACTTTGTATTTGATTTTCTTGCCCCCGTCTTCCACCAGAATTGTGCATACCCCATTCCATGTCCACACTGATTTAGCTTTTTTCAACGTGTTTTGCCATGTCTCTGGCCTCATTGTATATTGTTTGGTTTGTTTTTGTGAGGATTTCATGTATTCCAATTCCTGTGCCCTTCAGTGATTTTCGTGATGAGATAACCTTTTGCCTAATGACATTTCTTGTGAACTTGACCTCAATTGGTCTCGGGGCTGCTGTGTTTTGCTGTTGTTTAGGTTTTTGCAATCTCCTGGCATAGTCTATATCTTCTTCACGTACTTCTACTCCCGTTTTTTGGACTATGTTTTTGACTACTTCCACCACGTCCTCTGGTATGATCTTGTCTGTCTCTGGGTCTTTCTTGACAGGTGACTCGGGCACGCCCGTTATCCGAATGGAATTAAGAAAGGACTGTTGTTCTAAATAGTTCATACCTTGGTGGTTGAGTAGAGTATTGTTTATAGATGTGCTACAGTTCTTATTAGAGTTCTCTCGCAGCTTTTCATGTGATTTTTCAAGCTTCTCGTGTTCTACACGCGCATCGTGCAATTCTCCTTTCAACTCCTCAATCTTCTCATTGTAGTCTGCTTTCATCGCTTCCATCTTTTCATTGGTTTCAGCCTTTATTACATCCATTTTGTCACTTAAGATTTTGAGTTTCTCGTCTAAGGATTCTGATAACAGTGACTTCAACATTGTTCGAAATTGATCGCTTACAACAAGTGCATCAACAACACTCTTGGCAAGTTCGTTAGTTTCCATTTTACTTACTGTCAAGTTACTTAGTAAATTCCAATGTCAATTCCTTCAAATTAGTAAGAACAGTGTACAATAATTGATAATATAAATAGTCAACGACAGTAGTACAGTAGTAGTATGCAATATTAATGATAAACAGCCGCAGTGGCAAGCCCCATCAGCTCATCGATTTGCTATTATCCGCTACATGTTTTAGCAGAGTCGTGAAAACACGTCTTCTCTCATTGAAATCAAACAACCGTTTATTTAATATGCTCTGCAATTAATATGCTCTGCAATTGGATTCTTGGACCAGTGAAATACACAACTGCATCACTAAGCCTATAGTGAGCCTATAGATAGCAGACATGTGTAGTGTGATATGGGCATATATGTAGTTCTAACTACAGGGTGTCCCAAAAAGAAGAGGCCCCTCATTGTGCCCTCTTTTTATCCTATTGAAGAAAAGTTGATCAAGTATATGTTAGTATGTAAAGAAGCCTTTACCCGTAAGCTTTAATAAACCAAAACAATTATTTCAATTTGCTCATAACTTTTGAAGATATGTCCTTTTAAAGAAATGTATCCATTTTTCACTCTGTCCACGGAGGAGGTTTGGCTACGGTACTTCAAAGAGTGCATATATCATGCAAGAATATAAAACATTCCTCAATGATAACTTTATAAAGTAACAACTTTATTTTATGGAATGGGCTTTACCGGTGGGCTTATGGGTTATTAGACTATGCCATAGTCGATTTTTGATAAATAAAAATACGTTATTAATCATGATGAACGCATTCAGTTGAACTCGAAATTATACTGATATTTATTACATCAAAATACTAGCATAAAATGGTTATGAAAAAGTTTATATAATTATATTTGTGACAGTAAAAGTAAAGTATATGTAGGCTTATATTATTGAATGCAACATATCATAAATGGCATAACTATAATGGCACTTCAATACTGAACAATTCTAATTTTAGAATCTGCCAGTTTATTACGAGTTAAAAATCGACTATGGACTTTCACTTTTAAGCAGAACTTTACCCAGGGACTTCGTTCTCTAAAACACACTGTCAATCATACTTGTTTATCAATCAAATCTAACCACAAGACTAAACATGGTGGTACAATACGCGCTAGATGCGTACGTTAATCCACCAACTTTCGCGCCAGCACAAAAGCGCCGCATTCCAAAGATAGATGTGTAGTTTAGTTTCATCATTTCAATTTTATTCATAATACACATAAAACAGATATATTGAAAAGAATACATTTAAGGCCAGACAGGAGGGTTGAGAAGGTACATGACGAGGCTCAAACATACGCAGGCATATTAAACAACAGGACAATACAACATATAAATGCAGTTTATAAAGGAATACAACAATAATAATATATTAGAAATTAGAAATAGTATTGCATAAAAAAGTTGACAGGGACCCGCCCCGAAACAATTGCACAAAACGATAAAATATGGTCTAAAAGACGGCATTTTGATTTAAATCGACCAGTCATGGTCATATTTTGAGTAAAAAATTGAGTAAGAACATAGAATTGCACGTTGACTGAGTGATTTTGAACATTTATCAAAGACCAGTTTCATTGGTTTTTGGCTTTTTGAAACTAAGGGGAAATGGAACTCAGGTTACATTTGTTGGAGCTTGTGATGAGGCCTCTACTGCCTATTTCAATACAAAATAACTTTGCGTCATAACCCTGTTCTTGCAAATCAGCGATTAAACCGGCATATTTATTTTGTTTGTATAGTTAATGGTAATGGTAGTTATAGTTAATGGTAATGGTACGTGTCGGGAGGATTTAAACAATAACGAGATCTGGGCGACCAATCACAAGCCAGATTCATTTAAAGATGCATTACATCATGACCAATTTTAGTTAGGCCAGAAATTGGCCTAACTCTCCATAGAGTCCCATGTTAAAAATGTTAACTGCAATCCAAAGTCAGTAGTCCACTTGGGAAGCTAACATACAGAGGGAGTACGGTGACTGAAAAGATGATCAGTTGTGAAAATCTATCAATTGTGCACAAATTAATTAAATCGGAGTTTTAAGCTTAAATGCAATATCCAGAGTATGCACAGTCATGACAATGGGCAAGTGGACTACGGAGAAGTCTAATGGGTTATGGATTTTGGTAAATGTCATTAATTTGGGCGAAATTGATGTGGGATGGGACTGCTTTTGCTATACTTGCAATTACTTATGTTTTTCTTGGTTATTTTATGCCTTTTTTTATTGTTCCTTGCTTTCTTTTTATTGACAAGTCATTTCTCTTTTTGGAATACAAGGTGGCCCTGAAAAGGACTGTTTAGTTTGTCTTTGGTTCTTTTGAAGTGAGTTTACTGTACTGCTCTGCCCTCAACCTGGTTGCCTCCTTGACGAATACAGGTTTCAGCCCTAGTCCTCATTGCATCAATTGCATTGCATACCATCCTTGTGCGCCGGATACTTGCGAATGCAGCAGTAATACGGGATTGCGAAGATGTTTGAAGCTAGCTGGTAATCCCCGCTTATATTGAATGCTTTCCCAAGCCTAATCTATCCATGTCATTAACCGTGTGTTTCGTTTAAATCTTTGATGTAGCCAAACCTCATCCGCTGACAAACGGGTACATTTCTTATAAAGGACATAACTTCAAAAATTGTGGGCCGATTGAAATAATTGTTTTGGTTTATTAAAGATAAAGAAAGGTTTCTTTACATACCAAAATGCATTTGATCAAATTGTCAGAAATAGGAGAAAAAGAGGGCACAATGAGGGGCCTCTATTTTTGGGACACCCTGTATTTCTTCCAGACAAGTGTCTCATGGCTTTGTATGGTTCAGTAAAATGCATGTATGGTTCAAGAGTATAATGGTTTAAGAATATAAGAAATCATACATTATGGCTTACGCATGGTAAGTAAAATATTGTCAAGTTCTACATGTGACCCAATAAAAATGGCAACCATGAACATTCGCCTTTTTTCAAAAATTTGATTTTGAAGACATTACTGGATGACCAATCGGATTCAAAATTCAGTTTCTGGATCTCATCCATTATCACTATAAAAGTTCACATGGATTGATTTTATGACCACTTTTAATGTGCAATTACAGTCAATATTTAATTTTGTTATTTTATATAATACAAAAAAATGATAAAATGTGGCATGAATAAGATAAATTTGATGTATTAAAAATGTCGAGTACCAGTTGAAAATCATGCATAATTCTTGTGATTGACAATACAATGCGCAGGCAATGGTTGATCTTGCTAGTCCCAATTTTGGACCTCCAGGGTCAACATCGCCATCCTAGCCACCATTGGATTTTTACTCGAATGTGATAATAATGATACTGAAAACAGCTCCACGAAAGATTCTGTGTGATCAATAGATCGAAAATGGATCTACTACAATTATTGTTAACTGTTGTTTAGTGTACATTTGTGTGTAACATAATCATATTGACATTCAAACACATAATAACATGTTCCTGTGTTTTATTCATATTACGCAGGCTTTGGATGTCAACATTTTCCCATGATGCACTGCGTAATGTAAAAAATCATGCCTTTAGATTCACACAATCAAAATACAGGGTTCAAAAGAAATAACTCCCCCACCCCCTAAAATTACAAAACATTTCTTTGCATAACTTGACATTTATTTTGTTGATTTGAAAAATTTTAAAAGGGGTAAATAGAGGAATCGTTTTTCAACCGTCACAAAGTTGCAAAAGTAATATTTTTGGTCAAAAATAATCACATTTCCCAAAAATGATGCTTTCAGAAAAAGTTGCACTTTACCACATTTTGTACAAAATGTTCTCGATATTAATGTTAAGGTTGATTTAATTCTTGTTTTTGTCCTTCACTTTTCTGTCTCTGATCCTTCATGCACCCATGCAACCACCATTCAGTGCAAAACAAAGATTTGTGAACTTAATTTTGCGTAAAATGAGATTTTCTTTGATGTTTTTAATCAGCAGTTGTTTCAAAATGATAAAATCACTAGGAAGGAGAAATGAGCTCTCCACGCATAAATTTGACCAAAAGGGTGAACATTTACCTGTATTGGGTCAGTTGAAGCATCTTGCATTTTGATTTAAAATGACGGCTTTCTTGGATAAGGTGTATCACTCATGATGCCACAAGAGATTGGCTGCATGCAGTTAATTGGCTGGATGCTGACTTCCAACTTCCAATCTTTGTTGGCCATTTCTTCATTGTCATGTACGCCTTCAAAAGAGCCGTTGCTATAGGTCTTTGCAAGCGTTTCAGTCTACCATTTGCAAGTAAATTTTTCATCTCTTCTAGCCATCGAAAAAAATAAGCATCACACTACAAACCTTATTAAATACTCCTATAGTGATTTTACCATTTGTGAAGCACCGACTGAAAACCCCATTCATGTCAAAATCCATGTCAATGAATCATTGTTTTATACTGAAAGATGATTGCGTGGGTGACTGGGTAATCGGATACACAAAATTTAAGAAAATTAACTAACAATTAAATCAATCAAAACGTTGATATCGAGAACATTTTTGTACATTACATGTATAGGATGTTGAAAAGTGCAACTTTTTCTGAAAGCCTCATTTTTGGAAAATGTGATAATTTTAACCAACAAAAATGATTTTCCAAAAAAGTAAATTGGGAGGGTAGCAAAAAGATTCCTCTATTTACAGGTTTTTAAATTTTTCAAATCAACTAAATGCATGTCAAGTTATGCAAAGAAATGTTTTGTAATTTTAGGGGGGGGGGTTATTTCTTTTGAACCCTTTATTATGAGTAGGGTCTAATCTTTCCCTAGAGAAGTAATTTTGAGAGGACTGAGCTTTTGGAACTCTATCAAGTGCTATCTTCAGAGCAACTAGAGAAATGATGATGCCCCTTTTAATAATTGTATATTAGGTGTGTCATCTCTTTCTTTAGTTACCCTGAAGATAGCACTCCATGCAAAAGCTCAGCCCTCAGAAAAGGACATCTCTAGGAAAAGAATAAACCCTACTCATGCTTACGACCAATTAGTCCAATGCATAAGGGATGTTAATACCACTGTACGTACATGGCATATGGGATGGTCATAACACATCAAAGGACCAACCTCGGCATAAATGAAGTGACACACATTGTTGCTTTACCTTAGTTTGGGTCAAAATTAAAAACTAAATAAATAATTTTTGTGGAAAAGAAATACAAATCTATTTTGATGGAAATGTTATAACATAGATTTTAAGTCTGTCATTTTCACATGGCGACATCTTTGTCATATGTGCTACACATGCTACACATGTACGTCACACATACATGTGTATGTGCATCAAATGTCCAACAAGCAATTAATTATATACTGAAGGGTAAGCTCTGGCAAAATTAACTGTACCATAGAATCAAAATGCTTACAACAGAAGCTGCTAAGTTAGCAGTGCATACCCTTGTCACCAGCAGACTGGACTATTGCAACAGCCTCTTGACAGGCACAGCAAATCTCTCATCATCAGACTCCAAAATGTACAACGCACTTCTGCCAGGATCATCGCTAAGCGTAGAAAATTTGACTCAATCACTCATGAACTTGTTGCGCTCCACTGGCTCCCCATACAGCAACGCATCATTTTCAAAGTCCTCCTATTAGTCTTACCTAGATAAGAATAACCTGCATTCACCGATGCAGTCAGCATTTTAGATCCATCAAAGCGTCTCGACGGTATAAACAAGCTTGAGAAATGTGTGTCTGATATCAAAGCATGGGCTGTGTGCAATAAGTTAATGCTAAATGACTCTAAAACGGAAGTTATCCATCTTTGTTCTTGTTTTATAAATACACATTGTTTGCCGCCTCTTGCCATTGGAGACTCAGCCATTAGTGCATCAAAAGCAGCGCGTGATCTTGGTGTGGTCATTGATGAGAGCCTTGATATGAAAGATCACTTTAAAAATGTGTCTAAAGCTGCCTCCTTCACCATTTATAGGATAGGCACGATTCGCAAATATCTTGACCAAAACGCAACAGAACGGTTAGTTCATGCTTTCGTGTGTTCGCGATTGGATTGCTGTAATAGTCTTTTATTTGGTCTTCCTCAGTGTGACATTGCCAAGCTGCAGCAAATTCAAAATTCTGCGGCTAGATTGGTGTCAAGGGTCAAATATCGCGATCACATTACGCCAGTGTTTTTCGATCTCCACTGGCTCCCTGTTGTGTACCGTATTGAGTTCAAGATATTGTTTATCACTTTTAAAGCTTTAAATGGTCTTGCTCCATCTTATATTGCCGATCTTTTAATCACATACAATCCTGGTCGATCTCTTCGCTCTGCGTCACAAAACCTTCTCCGTCTACCAGCAAGGTCATTCATTTCAGTGTAGAAAGTGACTGATGGTGCCATCCCCTTTAAAAGTACAACATGCTTGCAAACTAAACCTACTGGTGTCATTGGCATGTTTTCGGTAGAATATATAAAACCAACCTCAGTCACCTCAAAAGGGGACCTTATGTTGACAGAATAACTGAACAAATGGTATTATTTCCATGTTTCATTCCATGAATCTGTAATCTGTTGCTAACAAGAGTGGTATCAATTTCTACCCAAGGTATTCACTTTGTTCTGATGAAAGAATTCGGGTTTCAATCATGTTTCACTGCTCGTCAGTTTTTTAACAATGATGCGAAGAAACCACAGAGATGTGTCAGGCGCAAGTTGTTAAACAGTGGTGAACAATGGTGAAACATGATCAAATCCTTTCTACAACAAGAAATACAATTGTTAATAATCATTAATTGACAGTGTTTGTGTCGTGACCAAATATACTATCAATAAACAATTACGCTTATTTGTAAGTATGCGCCATCATGACTAGTGTATGTACATGTAAATGAAGAAGAGTTGTTGAAACACGCTATTGGGATGACTCTTTATTGCAGTTAAGTTTGTGTCTGAATTGTGTAATGGAATGTTGGTTCAAGAGAGAACAATTATTTCAGTTGGATTTTATTGTACATAATTAAGTTAATATAGGTTTTCCTGGTCAATTTCGCAACTTTCGGAAGGTCATTTCGAGGTCACCATGGGTCATCTGTGGTACAAGTTTAATGACCGCCCAAATGTGATTTTTGATTAAACAAAATATGTAAACGTGGGCCATCCAACAGTCGAGTGTTGAGCCCAAGTGTTGATTATATGCGACTCTGTACAAAGTATAGGAAAAAAACATTCAATTTTATCATTATGTTTTCAGAATCTTTTCTTGGTCAAAAAAAGTGGTTTTTGGTCAAGTGTGGTTTTGGTCAATAATATGATTTTTGATAAAAATGAGATTTTTGGTCAAAAATGTGATTTTTGGTCACAAATTAATTTAAGGTCAAAATGTGATGGGGGGGGGGGGGTCGAAAATGTGTTTTGGTCCAAAAATTGTTCACAGAAAGTCAACAATTGTTATTTGAGTGATGGCTCCATAGAAACAATTGTACACAGAAGGTTGAAAACGCCACCAACGTCGAGTTCCAACAGGAAACAGACAAGGAGTGTGAGGATTGATCAGTCAATTTGAGAAAGTACTACGATGTAGTACGAAACGTCATTAAGGTATGTTTATAACATCTTTAATACCGAAATACTTTTGGATTTGTACACCAGAACTTTTGTAAATAATATAGTTGTACAATTTGTACGAAATATACATTTTGTTATCTAGGCCTAAAATGTTTACAAAAAATATATTGGTCCAGACCACACGTTGTGCTTGTATTCAGTTGTTCGACGTATACTATTATTGCTAGCCTAAGCAGTGTATGGGGGCGAGAGAAAATTCTAAAATTAAATTACTGAACTTAATTGAAGGATTCCCAACCATACATGTAGGAACCTTCTTGGAGGGAAGAGAATTTTCACCTAAGGCAAGCCCAAGGCTCGAGTCAAACCATCGTCAATCGTATCTCACGGGACACAGCCGGCAGCGCAACGCCGACAGCCGACGCCTTATTAACCACTCGGCTCGGCCTGTGTGCATCAATAGAGTGTGAACTCAGTCCCAAGAAAGAACGTTAGGAAATGATGGGACTAAGACTGAGACTAGACTGTGTGTTCTTGACACATTAAGGTGATAAGCCACATTTTGCACCAACCAGATGGCCAGATATGCTACTTTTTTTTGACATCCATTGATTGTAATTAGATTTTCGTATCTCTTTCCTTGTTGGAAAGGTATAACGTTGTGGAGATAGGAACATGTACAAAAGATCCGGGACCTACTCTGCCATGTTTGGCTGAGTAACGGTACATGAACACGGTCTTTTGTACCTGTGTAACTTAGTCATTGTGTAAAGCTGTGTTTATACCCAGACTGAATCATTGTCGCTAACTACACAAGTTATGTGTGCAATTTTAGAGAACGTTGACCGACATCAGAGGGTGTCAATATAGGCCTACGTGTCGCTTTTGAAAAACAGCGAATCATGCGCAGGCAAATACGATGGCGATTTAGTACACTGACCATGCGTGCGATTCAGGTTTCTCCAAAAGCGATTGAGTATAAATGCATCTTTAGAAATGACCGGCGATTGTGTGTTCTCAAGTGGGTTTTATCATGTTAATTAGTGACCTCGATCAAGCATTGAAATGCTGTCATTTTTTGTACTGGATCGTTCAAGCATCTCCAACAAATTTTAGTGCTGTAATCGATAAGCTTTCTGGGTATCGATATGTCGGGAGGCAAACATCCAACATGTCGATACTATTATCGATACTCACGCAGTTTGAAACACGGATTTGAGTTTACCAATTTTATTATCAGTAAGTTCCAGAAACAAGTTAACAACAAGTGTATTGAAGCCTAACAGCTAAAACTACATGGATCATGCATTTTCACGGTAATTTGAGACCTGATTTGAGATAATCTAAGCATGTGTGCCATGTCGTTTGTGTATCGATACTGACATTCAGTGTTTCGACATGTCGGAAGTCTATGTATTTTCCGACTATCGATACTTACGACAATCGATTACAGCACTACAAATTTTTCAATGTAAGTGCCTCTAGCCCTAGTAGTAGAAGTAAAACGGATACTATGGCCAGAGTTCTAGGGCTAACTGTAATTGAACTTGAAAAGTAGAAGTACTAGAACAACTGCCACCGACTAAATAAAGGGGCATTTCGTGATCCACAGCCTCATCCCCCACTTTTCCCAAAAAAGTTGAGATTTTTACACCACTGTATACCTCTGGCTACATAATGTTTATGTACCAAATATTTCTTGCAGATTAATTCGTTTAGCAAAAATATTGCCAAATTTGAATTTCGTTCAGGTGCACCAGAACGAAATTACAACACATTGTCTATATGGAGCAGTAAATCATGCATTACCTCGCAAACGCAAAATCGGAATCAACTGAAATTTTGGAAATAAGCTTTTTTCGTGGATATCTCTACTGAGAAATGTCATAAAAAGATGATGCTAGGATCACGAAATCCTCCTTTAACGACTATATTATAAATACATTTATTTATGCCTGTGGGATTAGAAAAAAATATCATTACCTTGACCATGGCTTTGGAAGACATCGTCGCCTCGGTGACTCGGATTTCGCGGATTCATCAATTCAATCTCCCAGAGTGCACCGCGTGTACGGAACAGCTCGTCTCCTTTGACATCGGTATGTAAGCTCAATTATGATTGGCTTAACCGGATTGACAGTCGACCCTTCTGCATGTGTGTGTATTATTTACACCACTGATATAGCCTGTGTCGGAGCCTGTGTGCTAGGGCCGTAGACTTATTTCAAGTCGCGGGAAAACCATAAGAATACTGGTATATAAATCGCAGTGGTTTTATCCCGGCCCGTGAGGGGGGGGGTGTAATTTTCCCAAGGCGTGCCAAAAAATTGCTTGCTTCCCTTCTCGGCCTGCCAAAAAAATCTTCGCCCCCCCCCCCCCTCCTTTGCACATGCCAAATGTTTTAAAATTGCCATTAAAATTGCCATGTAAAGGGACGGCATATTCGTACTATTTAATAGAGCTATTTTATGACTATTAGGCCTATGTGACTATTTTTGCATTTTTCTCACAAACTAATACCACACTGGTAAGGAACTGCATTGGCTTCCTGTGTTCCAATGAATTGTTGTTTAACTTATGTTGATTGATATAAATGTAATAATGATAGGCCTATTGCTCCGCCATATTTATCTGAACTTCTTTCAAATTATGTTGCCACTCGTAGGCCTACTCTTCGATCTGGAAACATGCAACTTCTTCAAGAAACAAAATAAGAGCACATAAGTCATTTGAAATTGCAGCTCCACGTCTATGGAATGAATTGCCTATATATTTTAGAACTGCTAAAAATGTAACTATGTTTAAAAAGATGTTAAAAACTCATCTTATGTCGGGGTTTGCTCAGGGAAATTTGAAAATGCCACCAAATAGTGAAAAACTGTATAAAATGTCTAACTTTTGTGTTGATTTGTAAAATAAAACAAAGAAAAGTGATTATTTAGCAGTAATCAACCATTAAACAATCAATTCTAGCATTAATTTTAGGCCTACGATCCAAGATTCTGGCCATAGGCCTAGTGCTTTACAGTGGACACGGAAAATCACGGAATCGTCCAATTTGCAACACGGATTTTAGATTTTGTAACACCATGAACACGGAGAAATCGTGGCTTTAGCTATAGGCCGAATAAAGACTTATACAGTGGAAGGGTCTAAATATTTAATATATTATTAACAATTATTATTCTAATCTAATTCAAATTAGGCCTTCTTTAATATAAGCCTCATGATCACTCTATTGGATTCGGATTGTTTTACTAGATTTGGATTTAATTTTTGTCTTCACTATAGGCCAAGATATAAAAAAATAGAAAGCTATGCGAGCGCTATCCATGTTGGACAGCTGTGTTCAAATATAAAGTACGGACGAAGCCTTGACTAAGGCTAATGCTCCTCGCGGTATACTAACATGAATCCACTAGCTGCAACATTATACGCACATCAAAAAAAATATCGGGGAAATTAAAAAAAAAAAGGGGAAATTAAAAAAAAAAGGGGAAATTAAAAAAAATGCATATTCAGCAAAAAATTAAACTTTGTCCGATCGGGCCCAAATTTGGTGGGTGGCATCCTTGATACAAGGGGAATATAATGCGCGAAATAAAATCGAGGTCAACCAAGGTCAAAGGTCATTACGGAGGGGGTCAAATTTCAAACTTTGTCCGATTGGGCTCAAATTTGGTGGGTGGAATCCTTGATACGAGGGGAATATATTCCCGAAATAAAATTGAGGTCAAGCGAGGTCAAAGGTCATTACGGAGGGGTCAAATTTCAAACTTTGTCCGATCGGGCTCAAACTTGGTGGGTGGAATCCTTGATATGAGGGGAACACGTAAAACTTAAAATCGAGGTCATCCGAGGTCAAAGGTCATCCAGGAGCTACATTTTAAACTTAATCCCTAAGCTTCCCTGGGTGGGCGCTTTATATTGGGGCATGGGCGCTTATTGGAATGAATACGGTTGTTATCAATTAATTTATTAAATGAAAACGATTAAATAAAGAAATAAATATAAATAAAATAAATCATTAATTGATCAATAAATTAATAGGCCTAAATAAAAGAATTCATTGATTGATAAATAAACACATAAATAAGCAAATAATCAATTACCGGTAATTGTTAAATAAATACATAAACAAACAAATAAATCAAGGCAGAGAATTTTATTTCAATTTTATATACGCCAAAAACGTTTTCTGAATTTAGTCAAAATTACACTCTAAAAATTTTATGTAAATTTTACGTAGGTCCTAGACTATGCCATAGTCGATTTTTGATAAATAAAACATGTTATTAATCATGATGAAAGCATTCAGTTGAACTCGAAATTATACTGATATTTATTACATCAAAATACTAGTATAAAATGGTTATGAAAAAGTTTATATAATTATAATAGTGACAGTAAAGGTAAAGTAAAGTATACGTAGGCTTATATTATTGAATGCAACATCATGTCATTATATAAGCACTTCAATAACTGGAAGAAACTTTGGGGGACCTACGTGTAATTATCCTATAAATTGCGAAAATCCAGACCGTGTATGCACGAAAAATGGCAGGTTCTATAATGTGAACCACATGTACATGTATATACCCGGTATAGCATTCATATCTACATACTAACAAAGTATGATGTTTTGCATAACTTTTATTTTGCATAAAGAAACACCGCGCGATGTGTGTTATAAGGGTGCATACCACCAAACTAATGTCCCTCATCATTTATAGACATTAGGATAATGATCCCTGAAAACAGAAACATACAGTCATGCAGCGTACACGTAAGTGTGAAACACGTGTTTGAACCCGAGGTATACTAGTCTCATGTTTGAACAAGAACACTAATTTATGCAGGATACACCCCATGCAGCCTACGCCTATACGGTAGGTCTGACCAAACACGGAGAAGCTGAAGGTCGCTGTGTTATTTATCTTCTACCTGACCAGCATGCAAATCCCTCAGAATTTAGACAACCGCCGCAGGTCAAGGCCGTGTAGGCCCTATGTGTTGTTCGGTATCGGCCGCTTTAGGGGCAGAATGGATCCATACGGTCACTGTTCTAATATTCTCTACTTTCAAAGAATAATTTATATTATATGTAGCCTAATACTTTAGGATTGTGGAGACAGATACAGATATTGCTAATTCATTTGTTACATACACAGTCCGCTATATTTTGCCTTTTAAAATATAAGTTACCAATCATTGTGACATGCGCCCTTATTCACAAACACGAACTGCACGGGGTTTCCCAGCAAAACTTGTATTTTTCATAGTGACCGTAAAGTATGATATTTTGCATATGCAAAACTACATATTTTGCCGAAGTATGTAGTTTTGCATATGCAAAACTACATACTTTTGGAAAGTATGTAATTTTGCATATGCAAAGTATCATATTTTGCAAAGGTATGTGGTTTTGCACGCAGCACCGGTATCCCGGGCCCGGTATATAGGAGTATTATAGCACGTGCAGCCGGTGCGGCCATACGGCCTAGCGAGTTCAAATCGATAATGCATGTATAATAATTGCCCATTTATCATGTTTATTATTGTCGGATTTCTCAACAATTGAGCGCTATTAATACACATTAATGTTTTTAACAAATAAAATTCCAAAATATGGTACATTTTCTCCCGCATTTTCTGCCTTTGCTTGTCACGTGGTAGGCCTATGTTGAAGTTGCGACCATATGTTCAAATAATTTTCAAAAGCATAATAATATGACGAAGTGGCCGACTGGTCTAAGGCGCTAGGCCCACAGAGTATCCATAGCCCTGCGGCGTGAGTTCGAACCCCGCCTCTGCCAAAAAAAAAAAGGGAAATTCAAAAAAAAAAAAGGGAAATTCAAAAAAAAGGGAAATTCAAAAAAAAGGAAATTAAAAAAAAAGGGGGAATTAAAAAAAAAAGGGAAATTAAAAAAGGGGAAATTAAAAAGGAAATTGGCGGAGATGGTACACCGTACCAAATACATAATTATTATTTTGGACACACCTCATTTATTTTCAAGTACTTATCATAGGAATTTCATTACATTTGAAACTTTTTATTAATTGGAATTATTAGATTGTAAACCTGTGATTTAAATAATAATTTAACAAAATTTCAAAAATAATAGTCTCCTTGTCTGTGCCCATCTGGATCGTATATCGGAGATGCAAACAATGTTCAAATTTGAAACAATTAAATAGTCATAAAATATATTTATTTAAATACGTATGTCATTTACTTAAGAAAATGGATTATGACACAATAACATGTCAACACACGTGGATACTTGTCATAGATAACAATGTGGACGATGGTTTCAAAAAATAAGAAATAATGGGTGCATGTCTATATTCCGAAGTGTTTTTGTTACAAATTTAGAAAATAGGGCGTGCTTTGTTAAATTCCAGTTAAATTTTGGTATTCGATTAAAGATGTTATCTACAATAGATAGCAGTGCTTATTTGGGTGATAGATTTAATAATTATGCTGTCTACAGTAGATAGCAGTGCGTGTTTGGTGGCAGATGAATGATGCTATTTGCAGTAGATTGCAGTGCGGGTTTTCGATTAAAGATGTTATCTTTACTCGATACATTTAATATGCTGTCTACAGTAGATAGCAGTGCATGTTTGGTGATCGATTCAAGATGCTATCTACAGTAGATAGCAGTGCTCGTTTTGGTGATACATTTAATATGCTGTCTACAGTAGATAGCAGTGCATGTTTGGTGATCGATTTAAGATGCTATCTACAGTAGATAATACTGAGCGTTTGGTGATCGATTAAAAAAAGATGCTATATACAGTAGATAGCAATATGTGTTTTATAATGGATGACTGATGCTATCTCTTAGTTGTTCGCGGTTTTCAGTTTTAAATTTCAGGGTAAAAAACCCGAAATTTAACCCATTTCGCTTGTTTAATTTAAGTAATACATGAAAGATTTATATCGTATAAGATACTTTTTACAAACAGACCTGGACAAGGTATATTCTTTTTCAGGATTTTGAGAATTTGGCAATTGAAAAATTACCTTTTTTAAACAATTTCGCGAAAATTGATTGTTTTAATCACCTTTTTCGTGTAAGATTTCCACAAACGTGGAGAGTGGTGGTTCTTGGGAGAATGGATGTTGGTTTTCAAAGGGAAAATAGTGGACGTGATTGTATATAAAAAAGATTTTATGCAATCTCCAAAACTTCTCTCACACAATACATTAAGTAGCTCTACTTGACACTTTAGCCTTTCGAGTGTGAAAAGCTCTTACTTCATGGCGAAGTCTTCTAAAGCCTCTTGAAATATTTGGAGCAAAAATGAAAAGACGCAAACCATTCAGCTCACATATAGCTTTTAACTATTTGTAATAACAAGTCCACGTAAACATCACATTACATCATCAACTTATTCGCTCTTTAACGTGTGCATTGTCCTACAAAGTGTTTGGCCATTTTGAAATGATGGTGTAGAATTGAAGAATTATTTTTTATATTAATAAATTAATATAAATGAAAAGAAATGCAACAAAACATGCAACGACATGATAATAATCATGATAAAGCAGCTTTAATATATATTTAATGCCCAAAAGCTTACATAGGAAACATAAATGATATATCAAGAATTGTAAATAAAAGGCTTAAAAGTATATGGTACTTGAAAAATCACCGAAACATGTTTAAAATGTATAGAAATTATGTACCAAACTACAGCATCAACTAATGTAGATCAAAAACGGCCCATATTTTCTTTCTTTCTGTCTTTGAAGCTTAATATCAAATAAGACAATAATGAAAAGGCAAAGGGCGTTTTCGGTTTCTGATCAGTTCCGCAGGTGTTAATAAGGCTTTTTGTAATGTAATATCAAGCTGTTTTAAAACAAATAAAAATAATTTGAATAACAGAGTTTAATGCACGCGTTTGATCTTAAAGCTTAAGAAATATTATAAGCCTTGTCTTACCAGCGGGGCTGCCCTTACGTATCACACAAAAAGAAACGTTCATGAAGTACGTTTTTGATCACTGTTTGATAATTTTTTCAGGGAAATTTCAAGGGTCAAGCAGATGTAGAATAATCATTTCCTACAATAAGCTATTATAAGCAGAGTCTTACCAGAGGGTTGTTCTTACATAAGACACTAAATGCAACCAGGCAGATGTATAATAATCATTTCCTTCAATAATAAGCTAATCTATCTCCACGAAATGTGATACATGTAAGTATTACTCAATTTTGGCTTTGGTCTACATTACAATTGACAATTCGTCCAAATGCATTTCGTCTTTTTTACAACTGCTTTTGGTCAATTCAATTTCTACTATAGTCCATTTGCCATTTGGTCCAATTGCCATTTGGTCCAATAGCCATTTGGTACAGTTGGTTGATCCAATTCCCACAAACCAATTCGTTCAAGTTCCAACATGTCCAATAGCCCAATTGGTCATATGGTACAAATACAACTTGGTCCATTATGATTGAAATTTCATCCAATAGCCATTTGGTGAAATTACCGTTTGGTGAAATTTCCATTTGGTGAAATTTCCATTTTGTCCATTTGCAATTTCATCCAATAAATAATAATCACGCCGATCAAATGCCCAGATCAAGCGATGGTCGTCAGGATTTACTAAGATGATAATAAATACATTACACATTCCCTGAACATGAAACTCTAAATTTCCAAAAAAATTGTAGTGCATTATTATAAGGCGTCAATATTGGAGGAAGCATTTAGTACACAGTACAAAATAAAATTTAGGCGTTTGGTATACATGGTATACAACATTGAAACACGAGAGTTGTAAGGATCATTTAATTGTAAGTATCCACGGTTTATTTACTTAAATATAAAGCAAACAAGCATCATGAATTATTTTTATTGTTTATTTTGATATATAAGTTAGTCTTCTCCTTTAACTTCCTTTTCTTTTCTCATTTATCCGCTGTCCACTTTGCTCACTCTTTTCTTTTCCTTTTTCTTTTTGATTGTTTTGGGTGTTGGGGCAAAAACCAGGAGGGGAAATGTGACTCTTCCTTGCCACAACGTAGCTACACCCTGGATACCTATCACCAACCGTCAATTTACGATATATATATTCCGTGTATATAGCCTGCAGTGTGCAAAATTCAAAACAGCAACTAGTCCGCAGAACAGGCTGCCGCTAAAGCAAGCTGTCCTGTTGGAAAGTAACAAGCATTTTTTAAAGTCTGACTTGGGATTCTATGCATCATGGCACGTGCAAGCTGTTTAGGTGTCTATTTATATGTCACCGTACCGGGCAAAATATCTAAGGGGAAAATGGCAAAATCGTACAGCTGACGCGCTTAAATTTTGCAATAATGTTAACATGGGCCACAATAAGGATAATTGAGGTAAAACAGACTAAAAAGAAAAGCAATACAAATTCGGTCAAGTTCGGTACGCCATTGCTAGTTAGTGTCGGCAAATTATGTGAATATAAACGAAAGGAGCTGCTTAGGAAAGTATCGCGTTCGATGAGAAGGTAGCCCATCACGGACGTTCGAACCGCCGCTATTCTACACATTATAGCATTGTAGATAATAAATGCACACGCAAAACAAGAAATGATAGTTTCAAGAGTCGTTGATAACTTTCAAGATTAACAACAGGCAGAGTATCTTGAAATCATGAAGCATTCCACAGTGGACTCATTCATTTGTTAGCAGATGTCGATGTCATGTTCATAGACATAATACACACTATTATTCCTTCTTACAAACATGTCAGTATCAATATTCCCATGTGTTTACATACCTTTCAATAATATATCCATTTGTTGTTATCAACCTATCTGCATATCATGCAACGTCGTCTGACTTTCTTGTCAAAAAAGAAGATAAAAATATGATAACAAAAAAAAAAAAGAAACTCGAAATTACTTGGATCGTTGACAGGATAGACATGATAGATTTGAGATGCGAAACTGAATGTTAACGACATTTGTGTGAATATACATGAAAAGAAAAACATATTTAAACTTTCCATGGCATTGAATACTCAATATCATGTTAATATAAATAGGGAGATTGAAGTTCGAAGATTGTAGTGTCGGGGGCAAGATAACCACATTTCATACTCAGATATTTTGAGTTGATTTTTTTTTCTCAAATTATGTTTTATAAGACCATACATTCAAATAAGTTTGAGGAAAAATCATTTTGATATGCCACATTGATCATTAACATTTAGCGCCTAAAATTGGAATCACATTAATGCATCATAATAATAATAATAATAATAATGGACATTTATAAAGCGCACAAAACAAAGAGGTCTCTAGGCGCTGCACAAAAGGAAAAATACCGTGAACTACAAACATCTTAAAAACTACAGAAGCATAAAAACCCATCAAAATTAATATCAATTCTTAATCTACAACAGGATGAAACCAGCAATCATAATAATACACAAACATCAATAATGCTGAGCCAATTTACACTTAAAGCTAAAAACGACTAAAATCAGCCAAATATACACATGCTGAGGTCATTTAAAAAACACACGAATCAATCATATAATACATAATCAGAAATAATGTGAAATAACATGGTTCTTGTTGTTGAGGTCATTGCTATATCATATAATGAAGAGTAGGCTACTTGTTTATGTAGCAAAAGAATGAGCTTCAGGATTCATACAAAATAACTAAACTTGATCGCAGACAACATCTGTTTGCAAAGATCTTTTACATTGTCCAATTTGGAGCAGTTTATGGTGTGATTGAAATATTTTGAATTTGTTGGCCATTGTTTACCCTAAAAATTAATTTTGTAAACATTTAAGGGTATACATTTCCAGATCCCATGTCAGAGAATCAGAAATAGCAAACACATTGCAACTATATCAATTCTTACCTCCGACTTATTCTATCCAATAGTATGTATACTCATAGTCTAGACAGTTTATTAATTTTTTAAGAAGAAAACGATACCTATCACATTTCCCTAATATTCCTGACTGACAGTACAATTTAACATAGATCAGGGACTGTGATCACTTTAGTGGCAGACTCCTATACAGCTGACACTATAATGATATAGCTACACAGGGTATGCCAAAACAAAAAAGATAGTCCCGACAAAAATAATTATTCAAATGTGTCTTTAAGTGGGTATAATACCATGATTTTCATCAGTATCACTCTTCTTTTTTTTGTTGCAAATTTATGAAGTACATAAATATGTTCATCACCTCATGTCCTGAACTTATCAAATATCTCTACATACAAAGTGCTTTTAAACCATTTAATAAATAATTTTGGCACTATATATTTTTTGTTTACTGTATCCTAGTAACTCAGATGTGTGTTTCATAACAAACCATAATTTATTCTTTTCAAGTAGAGCACATGAATAGAATACTATCTATAGAAATGTACTCAGCGATGCATGCTAAATAACACTGAATAAATTAAATACGCTCTTCCACAAAGGATGCAATTTTTTTTTTATGTCAAGACATATCAAGGCATTAACAGCTGTTATCGTTGCAATAAAGCTGACGGGTTGGCGCCTAGATAGCTATTAACCTCCTTTTTGAAGCTGTTCCTTTTCGTAATTCCAGGAATGTGAGGCGGGAGTGCATTCCATGTGCGGGCTGTAGATGGAATGAAAGACCGCTCATGACTAACAAGGTTAGATCTTGGAATTTGAACTGCAAGGTCGTGAGATCTAACTGAACGGCGAAGGCGAGGGTCAGTCTGGAGCTGGTCCGGAAGTAGTTGGCATAGTAATTCAGGGGCATTCCCGTAGAAAATTCGATGGAACATAGTGGTGGCACCTACTGTTCTACGGTGAGCCAAAGGCTGAATTTGAAGAGAGGAAAGTTCTTCTCCAGGGAGATCGATGATGCGAGCAGCACGCCTCTGGACTGCAATAGCCAATTTAATACTATGTACCTTCTATAATGTGTTGTTAGGAAAAGAGATTTAAAAAGGCTATAGGTCATCATAGGTCAGGTTATAGGTCACTGGGTTCAGGTCAAATTTAGGCATCCATTTTGAATACATGTGATAGTCTGTGATATCAGAATGAGGCATCAATTTTGATATTTTGTCTTTTGTACTGGATATAATATAAAGGAGTGAGGTGGATATACTAAAATACCTTGGGATACCCCCCTTCTGTGCTGACCCCAGTTCGTCCAGAACTGACAAATCCATTACTAACTCAGAAAACTTATGATTATTCTACCCTACCTGGATTTCTCCTTACCAACACCCGATCAGCATTGAATAAAACAGATGAACTGGATATTCTTCTCCATCAGACAGATTTCGACCAGATTGACATTGCTGTGTTAACAGAAACCTGGCAGTCTGGCATGATCCCAGATGAATTCCTAGCACTGGATGGTTTTTTAAAATCTCTTCACCAGAACTAGAGCTGTCAAACGTGGAGGCGGAGTCGCAGTTTACACAAGAGATAATATCCCAGTAACTGTTTTAACTGATATCAAAGTTCCTGATGAGCTAGAGTGTATCTGGTTGTGGGTTCGCCCTTATCGATTACCACGTCAAGTATCTTGAATAGCGGTTTGCGCAGTCTACATCCCCCTGAATCAGAACATCGTGATATGTTGGTCGACCACATAATTACAACTCTAGATGAACTCAAAATTAACCATCCTGACATGGGCTTTCAATAGGACTGACATTAACCCAATTTGCCGGCCGAGCCCACTCTCTGAGTCAGGTTGTAAACAAACCAACTCGTAAGAATGCAATCTTAGACTTGATAATTACCAATGTTAAGAACTTGTACAAAATCCCTACTGTAAGTTCTCCTGTAGGTCTTAGTGACCATAACACCATCTACTGGTCTCCTAGAAATAGTAGAGTGATAGGTGGTAGAGTGCAAAAAAAGAAATGTTACACTTTTGCTCAAATCTCGTACGCATGAATTTGGGAGATGGATCACTGATCACACCTGGAAGGAGGTTCTTAATGCTAAAAGCACTCAGGACAAGACTGATGCTTTTTACTCCACTGTTAGTTCAGCCATTGATACCCATTTTCCATCTAAAGTGGTCAAACTCCACTCTAGTGATAAACCATGGATCACTCCTGAGATCAAAAACCTCATTAAAAAACGTCAAGCTGCTTTTACAGAGGGCAAAACTTACTCATGGCGTTTTCTTCGCAACAAAGTGATTCGTACCATTAGCCAAGCCAAAAAGTTCTATTATAGAGACCGTCTCCAGAACCTCAAAAACAGTGATCTATCAGGATGGCACAAGGGCATCCAAATGATCTGCAACAAGAACAGGCAGCGCCCTATTATCTCTGCTCCTGGCATTCCCCAGAATGACGAGAAAGCAATTGCTGAAGCAATTAACCTGAACTTTGCTTCTGATTCGCAAAGTAGGCCCCCTGTCAATCATGGCGAATTACCTGCTTTCTTGCCTTCCAAACCACCACCTCAAATTCATGTCTGGGAGATGTATAGAGAATTGAGAAAATTGAATGCTAAGAAATCAGCCGGTCCTGATGGACTACCAGGTAAACTTTTAAAGGAGTTTTGCATGTGAGTTTAGTACCCCCGTTGCTGACATACTTAATGCATCCTTTGCTGAGAGTTATGTTCCCCAAATATGGAAGGATGCCACTATTGTGCCTATTCCTAAAGAATTGCCAGCAACAAGTGCTAAGCTCAGGCCTATCTCCCTAACTGCTCTTCTGGCTAAGGTCAGTGAAAGTTTTGTATCCAGATGGATAGTTGAGGATATTTCCAGCTCAATTGATCGTAATCAGTATGGGAGCATTAAAGGATCCTCAACTACTCACTGTATGATAGAACTTCTCGATGTGCTCTACAAGGGTACTGATAAAGCTAACACAGTTGGTACGTTGGTGGTGACGGACTTCTCCAAGGCTTTCGACTGCGTCGACCACACCTTGGCCATACAGAAGCTGTATAACCTTGGTGTTAGAAGTGAGCTTATCCCATGGATTGCCAATTTCCTCACATCCCGGCGTCATAGAGTGCAATATCAATCTGCACTATCTGAGTGGGAGACTCTGTCATGTGGCGTGCCACAAGGCACCTCACTGGGTCCCATTATTTTTATTGCTCTTATCAATGATGCTTCTGAAAATGCCAAAGCTTGCAGCTTCAAGTATGTCGACGACCTGAGCCTTGCCAACCAGCCTTCTCAGATAGATTTGGATGTCCAGAACCTGGATGATTGGGCCAACATGAACCACCTCAAGGTTAATCCTTCCAAATGTAAGGTTATGCAAATCTGCTTCAAAAGGCAGCCGCCCAACCCACCTGATCTTGTTATTGCTGGAAAAAAGCTTGAGTTGGTGAATGAAACCAAGATTCTAGGCCTTACTGTTCAGTCAGACCTATGCTGGGTAAGTACTTGTAAGTACAAGTCAACAGTATGATTTCTAAAAGCAGTCGCAGAATTTACATGCTGAGCAGACTGAAGCGTTTTGGAGTACCCGTGGAGTATGGCAAGCCACATCATTCATAAATGCGAGTTTTGCCCGCTATACTGGTCGAGGAGCACGCTATACTGGTCGAGGAGCACGCTATACTGGTCGAGGAGCACGCTATACTGGTCGAGGAGCACGCTATACTGGTCGAGGAGCACGCTATACTGGTCGAGCAGCACGCTATACTGGTCGAGCAGCACGCTATACTGGTCGAGTTTCACCACGCCGAACGGCGAGTTTCACAACGCCGAACGGCGAGTTTTCACCACGCCGAACGGCGAGTTTTCACCACGCCGAACGGCGAGTTTTTCTGACGTCGATCTAAAATATTCACGTAGGCCCTAGTATAATAATAATAGGCCTACACGTAGTATAATAATGTTTAAAAACAATTTTGCAATATGAAGGCAATATCGTGTTTTACAACCCACTGTTTTTGGCTCCAAAGTTGGACTCACTAGCTTACTGAAAATTGGTCGCTCTATGAAAAATGACAGGCCCTACATTTATATAGGCCTATCAGGTTTTGCCCTTTGAAAATGTGACTGAAGTTCTGTTTAATGTGTAAAAATGGAAAATAAATTGGAAATATCACAAATGAAATTAAAAGAAAATTGTGTTGTGTTTTAATTTAAAGGTTCTTCTTTTCTTTTTCGTATTAGGCCTATAAATTAACGTAAAAATGTTGCCGCTCTTTTCTAGTTACCGGTATTCCTCTTAGGCCTATCATTCTTGACCAGATAGCTCGTGATTTTTATTTATGTGGCCCTTTAAGTATTTCTTTATTTTGGTTTCAAGTGTAGGCCTATATAACATCATATAATATCATCATATACATTTCACTTTTTTATGATTTTTCATTATTTTATTTTTAATTCTTAATTGTGGGCATCCTCTCTGATGTGGTCTAAATTTTTATTACACAATAAAAAGTGCTTGTCAGGAATGTGCTTTGAATTATTGAAGGAAAACACATTTTTTTTGAAAACTGGATTTTTCTTTTTTGATAAGATAATTAGACTCTTTTACTTTTTGGATTAAAAGAAATAGGCGTAATAGGCCTACATAAAAAAGGTAAAGGTAAAGGAGTCGATCCTGTATAAACAGCGATCGGAGTGCCCATCTCTCTTTCATTGGCGATTGGGCCAGACTCCTCCATGTAATCTTGCTATAGGGGATCGCTACACCTCCTCTACAGCGAGTCTGTTACCTTCCCAGCATTTAAGAATGCCGGTACCCATATAAACACCTGGGTGGAGAGGAGTAATCGAGATAAAGTGCCTTACTCAAGGGCACAACACGATGGCGTCGACGGGGCTCGAACCCGCAACCTTTCGATTATGAGTCAGTGCCCGTTCCGCTAGGCCACCGTGCTCCCTACATATAGGCCTATTATGGGTAGGCCCTGCACATTAGGATCGGTCGGTGAAGTAGGCCCTACAAGTAGCCTACAACCAAACATTTTTTTGTGGTCTTTGAATGCGGCTTTCCTTGTAATGCTGCAGTACTATCCGGGGAAATAAAGTAGGAAAATATATGAGACTAAAACCCATTGAGACTAAAACCATGGGCGGGGGGGGTGTTTAAAGGGCAAAAGAGTGCGCACGAAAAATGAACAAATTTCAGAGAATACCGGTTGACACTTAACCCGATCTTCAATAAATAACATTAATAAATAACCTGACTGATTGAATTTGCAACTAACATTGAATTAGGGGTTCATTCATAGGATGATAGGATTTCGGGCATGATCGCTTAAACACTCGTATAAATTAACGATCATGCCCGAAATCCTATGAATGAACCCCGTTCATACAACATTCTGAACATTGTTCAAGTAGCAATACAAATAATAGGCTACATGCGCGTGTAGGCCTACGCAAAACTAGCAAATCGTGGATCACGTTAATTGGGTTAAAACTCTGCGTGACGCAGCTTGTTTAAATGCCCTGTGTAGGTTTAACGGCTCAAGTCCAATCAGAAACGAGAGCAAGAGAACCCCGCTTTTAAAACTTCCGGGCACATTGCTTCGTTTTATAAGAGATATAGGCTACTAGAACCAAAAAAAAATAGATAAAAGACCCACCCCGAAAAAAAGTTTACCAAAATTGTTTTTAAACATTATTATAATCCTACATGTAGTATTTTTTCGTGAACTATAAGTATTTTAGATCGACGTCAGAAAAACTCGCCGTTCGGCGTTGTGAAACTCGACCAGTATAGCGTGCTGCTCGACCAGTATAGCGGGCTCCTCGACCAGTATAGCGTGCACCTCGACCAGTATAGCGGGCTCCTCGACCAGTATAGCGGGCTCCTCGACCAGTATAGCGGGCAAAACTCGCATTTATGAATGATGTGGCTTGCCATAGTGGAGGACCTTGTTTCTGTGTACGTGGGATATGTTCGTCCCACTGTTGAGTATGCTTCGCCTGTATAGCACGGCAGTATCACCATCCAGCAAACTCAACGGATTGAAAGAATCCAAAAAAGGGCCTGCTGCATCATTCTTGGTTCAACATATACCTCGTACACAGATGCAATTGTCCCTCACGGGTCTCCAATCGCTTGAAGAAAGGCGTCATCACCTTTGCTGTCAATTTGCAAAGAATTGTACCACCTCTGCGAAATATACTCACCTGTTCCCTTTCAACAAGAGTTCCCATGGTATGTGTCTTAGAAGATCCAGCACTTACCATGTCCCAAGGTACAGGACCAATAGATATGGTAATAGTCCCATTCCTTACCTCACAAGGCTTCTTAACCATCAGTGATCAGTGTTTAAATTTTTCTTGATCTTCTGATCTTATCTTGGTTTTTGTGATGTGTGTTGACTAAGTTGCTTTAATTTTACTGTGAGGTGGGGGGGGGGGTGGTTGTCCACTTGTGTTTTTCATTGACGGTGTGTTTTAATCATGATTATGTAGCAGCATGTTTATCTAGTTTTATTACAATTTGGCTGGTCCAATCTATGTGCAATATCTTGTTTTTCATTTAATTGAATGTAACTTCATTGAATGAAGTTCTTAATGCCTGTGTTTATTTGTGTGTGAGGGCTGATATTGATGTGAGAGTATATGAGCGTTGTAGAAATACGATGGGTTGTGCGGAAATGTGAGAGGTGTGTGTGGGGTGAGTTTATGTATGCACATGAGAGAGTTTATATTTGGGGTGTTTGCAGGGTCATGTGGATATAATTGAGTTTTGTAAATTTTGATTTATAATTCAATGTAAATTTAATATGTGTTTGATGTATTCAAGTGCTTCAGTAAGTGCAATTAATTTCTTTTAATAATTTTATTGTGTTTTTTTAATGTAATTTTGTGTTTTTTTATGTCATTATAATTGTAATATTTCATGTAATTTGGCCTCCGGGCCACGAATTGAAATAAATTTAATCTGAATCTGAAATCTGAAAAATGTAAATGGTGAGTACAACTTAGATTGCCTAGTTCAAATGGATTGGACAAATAAATATAAAATGGTTACCAAAATCACAAAAGTGAAGCTTACGAAATACTACCTAATATGGTGGTATAGGTGACAAGAAATACAATTTTTTTCAACAATGCTGTAGTGTGGTTGTGGTAACCTGTTACCTATGGCTTAATTAAGTTTCAGTGAAATAATGTCGCAAGTTAAAAATACAAAATATAGCTCAACATTGAAAAGAGAAGCATTTTAACCAGTTCGTTTTTTGATAGATTTGGAGCACCAAGTTCATGAAGTCATAAAAGAAATCAGGAACCATTTAATGTGTTAGCAACACATATCAAAATTTTTAACGAAATCCGTTGATAGGAAGCTTTCCAAAATGAAGTGAATTTAAAACATCAGTGATATACCACCTTTTGGCTTCTACCTTTAAAAGCATGTAAGCTACATTGATACCGATGCCACCAATAGAACGAGAAGATTTGCCCCTTCATTTTGCATACCATTTTTTTTCTCATTTCTTTACAAAATGCAAACAAATACAAAAAAACCTCAATGGGTGTAGTAACCCCTTAACAGACATAAAATGTGTTAATATATAACGATTATTTACAATTAAAGGGGGTAACCCTATCAGTTTAGGATATGGATTGTCTTCAAACTTACATACAATTACAAATATTGTCCCCTTTATGCATCTATGTGAGAAAACGAGAACATTTTCAGCGTAAAAGTGAATAATTAGCACAATTAGTAAGCCAATACGTTGGTACGCACGAATTGCATTGTGGTCCGGCATCCAGAAACAATACTCCCGTAGAGTGCTTCGCCATACCACTACGCTCATCATTCTTGTGACAAAATATCTCATTCTTTTTATTTTAATTTGACCCTGATACATTTCCTTTTAATTTTGTATATTATCATCACGTACATTTTACACTTATCTTTTATTTTAGGATTTGTTTTAATGAAAAAATGGTTTTTTTTATAATATTTGTAATTAATTATTAATCAATTTTATAGTGGGGGACATTTTTTCTCATATTTGTTTTCATATTCCTCGTATCATACTTAACAAGATATGGTCTTGTGTTGTATTTATTTCATCCCTTATGTATTTCTTTATTTTTGTTTTAAGCGTTTATCATTATAGCGCCCTCATTATTTCTGACCTATTTCCGTTCGTGCGAATTGGCATGGGAGTAAAACGGCTCTTATTCACGGAATCATTTTTTCCTACCCAGAATGTCGAAGGTGGCTACCAGTATAGCCTGTTTGTTTCTTGATTTCTCCGAAAATACATCAAATTGGATCGTCAAATTTCAGGATGGTAATGAGAAAATATAATCTATTAAATGATACCAAAAACTCATCAATAATGAGAAAAATCGGGGGGATGATGCTGTCGATCGGGTCACGGACCTTTAACGGGAGCTCAACTGTTAAATCAGTTTTAAAGATATAAACTTGAATGTAAAAATGGTTGGAGGACCGATTTTGCAACTTTTATTTGGCTACAGGCTCCGGTTGTCCATCAGTGGATTCATTTTATTATTATTTTGGTACCAGACATTTTCTGAAAATGTCAAAATCACTCCCAATTTTTCGGTCTGTTGGTGCTTGAGTTATTGGTCAGAATATAGGAACTTACATTTGGTATAAGAACCGTGAGTCCTGTTGAATTGTTGAAATAATAATAATTGCCTAAAGTGTACACTCCCAATGAAACTACACCTCATTAAATTTAGTATATTTTTTATCAAAAGCACAATTTTATGCATTTACATTTTATTACGTATTTCCAAAAATATTTGACCAATCAAATTCTTATTTTTCAGAAAAATAATTTATATCCGGATGCTAAGTATGTGAAACGAACAACGCTATAAATTGTCGACCGACGTATTTGCAAAATATGCATTTCGAGAAAATCGAATTTGAAAATTTAGCGATTTTCATTTGCTGCATAATTATAATTAAAACGTTATTGTTTTTGTGCCTACAATGGTTGTTTTGTTTATCGTGTCTGCTTATATGCTCATTGATTTCTATCACTTGTTCTAGTACACTTTTGTATTTCCATTGATCCCTGTTGTTTTTGCAGGTTTAACAATTCTGCGGGCCTTGGAATTTGTCATTTTTGGCTATCAAACTTTTATCTATTTCTATGCCTACACTGGTGTTTTTTTTTTGTCCCGCTCTGCGTACTGCCTTGTCTGTATTTTACTTGTTTTCCCACATGAATAGCCTTGCTCTTTTTCTTTAGAGTATAGTTTATATTCTTTAATGATTCTCCTCCATTTAATGGAGAATTGCACATTAGAACCCTTAAGGGTCCAGACGTATTTGCTTGGTTTTGTTCTATTTCTATTATAGGCTTCGTTCCGAAATGAGAGTTCCGCTGTGAGTGTTATTTCTATATCTAGTTTTGAATTGATTGTCTGTGAGTCCCAAACATGTATTAGCATCAACCGAAAAAAAGTCATCAAAGGGCAAGTGATTAGCATTAACCTGCAAAGACGAGAGCAAGACAGCAGGATAAGATGTTGACCCGCCTTTCAATACAAATTGTTCACACAATATTATCATAAGTATATACAACATCCATTAAAACGACTGAGCAACAATTAATCTTGAATTCCTATCAGCAGCACTCAGTTATGAATGACAGGGTTAGGTTCAATGATAAAAACACACAAGAAAGTAAATTCCCTCTACGTGTTTTAGGTCTTTGGATAAATCTAATAATAGCGGTGCCAGAGGGTGCAGACGGTAACGGGCTGGAAATGTCAAAGTAAAATTGGGACAACGAGAATAATAAAACGTATGCGATTGTGACATTTTTGTTTAATATTACCAAAATTCATCCGCACAGAATCGGTTTTTAGTCAATATTTGCCATACCTACATGTAATTGTAACTTTCAGCTTTGATGGCACAATGCATTTTAAGGTACGGTTCAGTGCGCTTTAAACAAGAAAAGTCTTCGGTTAGATTTTGACCATTTGGCATTTAATCATCTAGTTTGATCTGGTGTTGTTGGCGTTCTATAACTATGAGAAATTTCCGCCCGAAATTAGACATTTTCCACTGCCAACTGTGTAATAGGCAATTAGTGATATTGAACTATAGCCTTAAGGTTATTGCGATTGTAGTATACACAGCATCTTGCGATTGATGAGCTTTGGCAAACAAATTTCATTGCGACAGTGGCTGCGTTACGGAGCCCCAAAAAACCAAAATATTTATATCGGATTGTTAAAGCTTTTTGGTCCAAAAGGTACACATTTGGGGAAGAAAGTCCACTTTACACAAAATTGCTCCTAGAAAAAGGTCACTTTTTCCAAATCAGCACCACCCCTCCCCCCGCACACACACAACAAAATCCTGCCTGCTCCAGAGTTGTGGTTATGATCACCCGCTGAAATTCGACTCCGACCTCCATAAGAAGAAACGATTACGCAAAGACGCATAATGTGCTAATGTTGCCACCAACATCGAGTCAAAATTCCTTTTCTGCATCTGATAGAGGAAAATAGGGGAGATGCTTTTTGAGAGCCCATGTACTCCGAAAGATCTTCAAAAGAACACTTAAAACTCAGCTACAGTTGTATGTCCAACATAAAACAAATCCATACTGACTAAAGAGCAAGAGAAACGAAACAACCTCAACACAAAGGGGTGTAACTGCCGCAAGAAGGAGAAGTTTTGACTAAACCACCTATTTTGAAAACCTGTAAAATTATTAAACCGTTCAGCACAAAGTTATTTGGAAAATGGTATATTTGTCGTGTCCTGTTCTTACTTCTACTAAATGGTCGATATGTATCGATTATTTAAGACGTTACGAAACAATCCTTGTATGGAATAAAGGATTTATTACGCTTGAGTGACCTTAAACTATTCTTTCTTTGGTGGCATTTTTGAGACAATTATTGCAGAGTGTGAGTTTCGTCATTTAAAATGCCGGCAGAGATGGATTTTTCATAAAGTTTAGAGAAGGTCCGTCCTTAGTATCACAGCATGTATTTATGTCCAAAGTATATTGGCAAACCCACAGCTACGTAACGGAGAAGATTGACTGCTGAGGATCCTTGAGGAAGATATATCTTCTGTAATAATGACATTTTTGAGTAAACATTGTGGTAAAAATTACATAAAAAGTACGGTTTTCAACCTCAATATCTAAAGTCATATTGAAATGTTTCACTTAATCCCATATCAAGAATTATTCAGCGTTTTAAGCTATTTCCTTTAAGAGAATGTAGGATTTCTCCAATATATTGCACAGTGCGGTTGGACAATGGTGATAAAGGATTCATGTTATGAAGCCTTTGCGCTGTATTATACACATGCAGTTTTCGTCCATTTTCAGTAATAGCAATGCCACGCCAAAACGAATCAAGCTATTTCCATGAAAGTCACAGAATAAGTAGAAGACATATGTGTCATTGTATTGCACTTATTAAAATTAGATACACTGTTGACTATATATTTTTGATATTTTTGTTCAAACACGGTATAAATCATTCTGGGACACCCTGTTTGGGACTCACAGACAATCAATTCAAAACTAGATATAGAAATAACACTCACAGCGGAACTCTCATTTCGGAACGAAGCCTATAATAGAAATAGTACAAAACCAAGCAAATACGTCTGAACCCTTAAGGGTTCTAATGTGCAATTCTCCATTAAATGGAGTAGAATCATTAAAGAATATAAACTATACTCTAAAGAAAAAAAGAGCAAGGCTATTCATGTGAAAGTAAAATACAGACAAGGCAGTACGCAGAGGGGGACAAAAAAACAGTGTAGCATAGAAGTAGATAAAAGTTTGATAGCCAAAAATGACAAATTCCAAGGCCCGCAGAATTGTTAAACCTGCAAAAACAACAGGGATCAATGGAAATACAAAAGTGTACTAGAACAAGTGATGGAAATCATTGAGCACATAAGAAGACACGATAAACCAAACAACCATTGTAGGCACACAAACAATAACGTTTTAATCATAATTATGCAGCAAATGAAAATTCGATTTTCTCGAAATGCATATTTTGCAAATACGTCGGTCGACAATTTATAGCGTTGTTCGTTTCACATACTTAGCATCCGGATATAAATTATTTTTCTGAAAAATAAGAATTGGATTGGTCAAATATTTTTGGAAATACGTAATAAAATGTAAATGCATAAAATTGTGCTTTTGATAAAAAAAAATATACTAAATTTAATGAGGTGTAGTTTCATTGGGAGTGTACACTTTAGCCAATTATTATTATTTCAACAATTCAACAGGACTAACGGCTCTTATACCAAATATTGTAAGTTCCCTATATTCTGACCAATAACTCAAGCACCAACAGACCGATAAATTGGGAGTGATTTTTGACATTTTCAGAAAATGTCTGCTACCAAAATAATAACAAAATGAATCCACTGGTGGACAACCGGAGCCTGTGGCCAAGTGAAAGTTTCAAATCGGTCCTCCAACCATTTTTACATTCAAGTTTATATATTTAAAACTGATTTAACAGTTGAGCTCCCGTTAATTGTAAATAATAGCTATATATTCACACATTTTATGTCTGTTAAGGGGGTACTACACCCATTGCGGGTTTTTTTTTGTATTTTTTTGCATTTTGTGAAGAAATGAGAAAAAAATTGGACAAAATGGTATGCAAAATGAAGGGGCAAATCTTCTAGTTCTATTGGTGGCATCGGTATCAATGTAGCTTACATGCTTTTAAAGGTAGAAGCCAAAAGGTGGTATATCACGGATGTTTTAAATTCACTTCATTTTGGAAAGCTTTCTATCAACGGATTTCGTTAAAATTTTGGATATGTGTTGCTAACACATTAGATAAATAATGTTGATATTTAAAATGGGAATAAATGGTTCCTGATTTCTTTTATGACTTCATGAACTTAGTGCTCCACATCTATCAAAACACGAACTGGTTAAAATGCTTCTTTTTTCAATGTTGAGCTATATTTTGTATTTTTAACTTGCGACATTATTTCACTGAAACTTAATTAAGCCATAGGTAACAGGTTACCTGTATTTCTTGTCACCTATACCACCATATTAGGTAGTATTTCGTAAGCTTCACTTTTGGATTTTGGTAACCATTTTATATTTAGTTGTCCAATACATTTCAACTAGGCAATCTAAGTTGTACTCACCATTTACATCCCAAGGTATTTTAGTATATCCACCTCACACCTTTATATTATATCCAGTACAAAAGACAAAATATCAAAATTGATGCCTTATTATGATATCACAGACTATCACATGTATTCAAAATGGATGCCTAAATTTGACCTGAACCAAGTGACCTATAACCTGACATATGATGACCTATAGCCTTTTTCTCTTTTCCTAACAACACATTATAGAAGGTACATAGTATCAAATTGGCTATTGCATCCTTTGTGGAAGAGCTTATTTAATTTATTCAGTGTTATTTAGCATGCATCGCTGAGTACATTTTTATAGATAGTATAACAAAGGATTTAATGTATTCTATTCATAAATTATGGTTTGTTATGAAACACACATCTGAGTTACTAGGATACAGTAAACAAAAAATATATAGTGCCTAAATTATTTACTAAAATGGTTTAAAAGCACTTTGTATGTAGAGATATTTTATAAGTACATGACATGAGGTGATGAACATATTTATGTACTTCATAAATTTGCAACAAAAAAAGAAGAGGGATACTGATGAAAATCATGGTATTATACCCACTTAAAGACACATTTGAATAATTATTTTTGTCGGGACTATCTTTTTTGTTTTGGCATACCCTGTGTAGCTATATCATTCTAGTCTCAGCGGTATAGGAGTATGCCACTAAAGTGATCGCAGTTCCTGATCCATGTAATATTGAACTGTCAGTCAGGAATATTAGAGATACGTGATAGGTATCGTTTTCTTCTTTAAAAATCAATTAACTGTCTAGACTATGAGTATACGTACTATTGGATAGAATAAGTCCTAGGTAAGAATTTATATAGTTGCAATGTGTTTGCTATTTCTGATTCTCTGACATGGAATCTGGAAATATATACCCTTAAATGTTTACAAAATTATTTTTTAGGGTAAGGCCGTGTAAAATTAATAATTTGGTTCTCGTCCCCTCCCTCCTCAATTTCTGGGATTTGTCAGATTTTTTTTTTTTTTTAGATTTTTCAATTTTTTAAGACTTTGGAATGATTTATGAAATCTTCATACATATAAATAAGTTTATTAGAGAATAAGCATCACTTCCAAGTCTTTTTGTGGTACTCTAGGGGGTTTATCCCTTAGAATCTCACATTTGAAAAAAAAAAGGGCCTCATCGTTTCCTCGAGCACTGTTGGAGAAGACCGAAAACTACTGACAACACTAACATAACACTAAAAAAAACACCAACAAAACACCTCCCTCCCTCATCAATTCATGAAAATCCTCTGGACGAGAACCAAAACATTAATTTTATACGGCCTAAACAATGGCCAACAAATTCAAAATCTTTAAATCACACCATAAATTGCTCCAAATTGGACAATGTAAAAGATCTTTGCAAACAGATGTTGTCTGTGATCAAGTTTAGTTTGGATTATTTTGTATGAATCCTGAAGCTCATTCTTTTGCTACATAAACAACCCAGCAAACACAAAAACGTTTTAAAAACGTTTTAAGACTAGGGGTCTGTTACCGTCAAGCAAAATTTTAAATATGTGGACAAAATCAAAAAAATAGAAATCCTTGATTCTTTTAGCATGGAAAGGGTTTAGGGGGAACATTTTAAAAATGACATTTAAAAAGTTGCATTTGGCCTGTTGGCATGGTAACGGACAAAACAAATTTTAGTCGAAAATGCCCAAAATTTACAATTTTCATTTTTGAAAAAGGGCAAAGTTTGGTTGAATGCCACAAATAAATAAGAAGTGATATATTTTTTTATTTTTTTTCTTCAGATAGGGGCATGCTTTGGTAGTCCTTGCAAATGAAGAAAGAGCTTGTCACATTGTAAGTGTCATTTTACCCCAACATTGAAGGGGTGTAACTGTAAAGAAGAAGTTGATATTTTGTAAGTGTATGGTGGCATAGCTAGAGTGAACCCTTGCTGACGGATATATAGTTTCAAAAAATTGGGGTCTCAACTTCTAAAGAAGTTCTGGCTTTTTAAAAGTACCAAGTTTTTGAAAAAAATGTGTATTTTTTAAGGGGAATTTAGCCGTCGCAGAGGAGCTCATAGGGTAGTGTCAATATACCGGTAAACGACATATCTGATTTGTCCATCAGGTTTTTGTAAGTTTGCCACTGCTTTTAGTATCAGACAACTAGATACCCGGTACAAACAACAGAGTTCACCAACTCTACGAGAACACCAATCAAAGGGGGGGGGGCAATTATGGCAGGTCAAAGGGGTGAGGGTCTAGTACATAAACCTATACCATGGTTCCTAGCCGTCGTAGAGGACCTCATAGGGTACTGTCAATATACCGGTAAACGACACATCTGATTTGCCCAGGTTTTTGTTTGCCACTGCAAGCTAGGTGGTGGCAATGGACATTGGAGCACATTTACGGGGCAGACTATACTACAAACACGCTCTGATAAGGGAAACAGTGCAGAAATGTTCAAATATGCAAAATTCTTTGCTCACTACGCTTCCATTATACATGTACATCTAGACCATTATTATAAGGTTTGCAAATTGGGAACTCAAACATATGTCATGTGCGGGGGGCAAAGATTTGTTGGCAGGCCGAAAGGGGCAAGCAATTATTTTTGGCACGCTGTTGGGAAGTTTTAAGCTTATCCCTCAACATCAGGAAGCATGTAAAGTTTCATCTCTAGCAGATGGATCTTCAGGGAATTCAACATCAGAAAATGTTAACCAAGAAACACTTGAAAATCATCAACATCATGAACTATGTGCTGCTTTTAACATCAGGCAGCTACCAGTACTAACCCGGTACAAGCAGCAGTGTTTACTAATTCTACTAGAACACCAATCAGCAATAGGAAGTATATATGTGAAGCTTTATCTTCAGTAGATGCATCTTATACGGTGGATTCAAGAGGTCTATTGCAAACGTTATTCAGTTACCCAAGGAAACATGTACATCGACTTACATAAAGCATTGAAGCATTGACGCTATTCCGGACTGGGAATAGAGAGACCCTTCTGCTGTTGCTAAGCAAATGCGTTTTTTGGTGGATGTAAAATAGCAACAAGAGGGCATATAGCATGTTTAGTAGGCCTACATCTGAGACGAGTATCTGACCCCACAAAACACAAGTAGTTTTTTCCTAGAGATCAATGATGAACTTGCAGATCCTGCAGATACAATGGTATATCAAGAGTGCCTAAAGCAAGCGGTGCAGAAACCAGAACTTTATTATCCCATTACTCCTATTACTTTGGGGACAAATAGATTATTTAGAGTACAAGATGACAAACTTAGCAGTGTCAGCATCAAAACTCTCACAGACATCTGTCAGCCACTGTTCATGATCTCATTAGAAAATCCCATACATGAGCGACTCCGTTTATAATTCTAACAATCTATACAAAGTAGTGGCTTGAGCATCACTTTATGATGGGTTGGCAATAATGGCTTCACCATGTCCACATTTAACTTTCCAAAAAAAAAAAAAACTGTGACATTGCATTTTTTTATAAACATTTTTCTATTGATTTGTACAATGTTTGATCTTTCTTACATTTGAGATTTGTTTTCAGTATCATGCAGTCTTAGAACTAAATTTATAGATAACATTGTATAAAACAAAGAAAAATGTTACTTGGTATGTCAGTTGCTGTTGTTGCTACATGTATAAACCCCAGATAAGGTAGAAACAACTGGTAAAAAGGGCTTTAATATTATAAATCCACGAAATTATCACATTCTCATTATGTTTAAACCATATTTAGATTATTGGTGAGGTATTTCAGATAAAGTCAATAAATGAGTCCAGTAGTGAATATAGGCCTAAATAAGAAGTAGAAATAATTATTATACATGGAAACCCCTAGCCTACTCCAGAGTAGTGACCAACTGAAATATAATGTGTTTTATTTGGTTTCAATAGTTATAATCGATTTATCCATTGTTTAGGAAGAGTAGAGATTGTAAAAGACAGATAACCACTATACCAAGAAATTAATGCCCATGGTAACCATTTTGCGGCCCAACTTTGCACATTTTTCATGCATTAAACCATATAGGGGAGGGGTCATTGGCAGTTTACTAAGTGAAAATTACTTAAATAAATGATAACCAATGGTTATGATGGGTCAATGAACTATTCTTGGTATGTTATTTGCAAATCACAAGCCAATAAAGGATTTTTTATACTGACCCATTCCATATCAACTCAGGGATGTTTGCACCTCTTCAATTTTTTTTTTCTGTGTGGTGGTAGATATTGACATTTGAAATTGTAATATCCGAAAATTTGAGCTTCAGACTCCATTTGTACATGTCATTATACATGCGAAATCAAAAATGTGTACAACTCTATGGAGAATGCAAACCTAACTAATGTGTTGAAGCCATCGAGACCCCAAGCCAATATCTCTCAGAAATGTTGTCCAAGGACATATTTTCAACATACCTGAAGTTGATGGTGGATCAAATTGTCTGACATTGGTTTTCAGGGGGGTCAAAATGTACAAAAAATGTACAATTGGGGTTTTGCATGGGTAATATCTCAGCTAAACGTATTCTAATAGGCTCAATATTGGATAAGAGTAATGTCCTACCAAAGGGCTCTGACTGGCAAAATGTCCTGCCCAAAGGGCTCTGACTGGCAAAAATGGACAATAAAATTATTTTTTACTTCTGGAGTTCTGACCCCCAAAGTTGGTCCTGATGGACGAAGTTGCATTTTGAGGGCCCTATATCTTTTAAAGTAAAGGAGTTACAAGTTTTCTGATGCCAGATTTGAATTCAACACAAATAAGTATCCCAGGATACATACTTTTCAAAGTTGTAAAAGGTTCCCTTTATACATTTATGGACCTCCAAACGTCGTCTTTCGCGTTACGACACATTTTTTATGCTGACCCCCCTAAATTTCAAATTGATGCCACCGGAAACGAAATGGAGTATGAAGCTCAAATTTTGGATTTTACTTTCTCATCAATATCTACCACCACACAGAAAAAGAAAAAATTGAAGAGGTGCTGCGGTGCACATCCCTGGAGTTGATATGGAATGGGTCTACTGTGAAAGTGCTATGTAATTAGCTCATTTTTATCGAAAATAGCGAACTTTCTTCAAAGTAAAACTTCGTTATGGGGTAAAGACCCCAATTTTTTTATTGGTCGGTTGATCATCCCCATTCATAGTCATTCTCATCCAACCCCTGACTTTAATCAGCAAACTTCTTCTTGAGAGTTATTGAATTTCAAAGTTATACCACTTTTACTAATGAAAAAATTGCAAAAAAGAGGGATTTTGCATTGCATATTACACAATATTCTAGGTGGGTGAGAAAACTGGCAATACTATTTTTGTAACGTCTAATACATAGGTATTTATCAGCAGCAATTTAAATTGTTCCATACTTCTAGCAATTTCATTAGTGCTAGCTAGAAAAATGTGTCTTTTCGAACTGTAAAATTGAAAAAATGTACTTTCCTGTGGCAATCTTCAAAGAACCGTTACCATGGCAACAAGGGATTTTCGAATTTTGATCAAGTTACAAAATCATTAGACCCAAATACCTTTCCTATCACAAGATTTAGGCAAATTCCATGAACCTTTATTTTTGGCAAATTCCATGAACCTTTTTGGCAAATTCCATGAACCTTTATTTTTGGCTTTGTCCGCACATTGCTTTTGGTTTAGGTAAAAACGTTTAATAACATTATAATGTCGGGTTATATAAAGGTCATGATAACGTTTTAAAACGTTTTGTATGAAAACACACTACAACAATATTTTTAATGTTTTCAAAAAATGTTCTTGTAAACTATTTTTGCAAACATTGTTTGCCAAATATTGTGTCAATACTTAAATAACATTATGTTAAAATATTTGAACCCAGCAAACACAGAAATGTTCTTAAAATGTTTTTTCAAAACCTTTTAATAACATTTAAATGTCGGGTTATATAAAGGTCATGAAAACGTTTTTAAAACGTTATTGAAAATATTGTGGGCAAACATTTTTCGCGAAATATTTTTTCAACCCCAAAATAACATTCTGTTTAGAATGTTTTGTATCAAGTTTTCAAGAATGTTTTTGGAATGTTATTAAAACGTTTTTATGCCCTTTATATAACCCGACATTTAAACGTTTTCTGTAAAACATTTTTGTTTGCTGAGCAGTAGATTATCAAAAATGTTTTTTAATGTTATGCAAACGTTTTATACTCTTAATATACCCTTTATATAACCCGACATTTAAACGTTTTCTGACAACCTTTTATAACCTTTTGCGAATGATGTCGAAAACGTTTTGTGTTTGCTGGGAAGTAGCCTACTCTTCATTATACGATATAGCAATAACCTCAATAACATGATGTATTAATGTGATTCCAATTTTAGGCGCTAAATGATTAATGTGGCATGTCAAAATGATTTTTCCTCAAACTTAACCTTTGAATGTATGGTCTTATAAAATCTAATTTGAGAAAAAAATCAACTCAAAATATCATAGTATGTATAACCACATTATCTTGCCCCCGACACTACAATCTTCGAACTTTAATCTAAGTTTATCTTCTAATTTATATCAACATGATATTGAGTATTCAATGTCATGGAAAGTTTAAATATGTTTTTCTTTTCATGTATATTCACATAAAATGTCGTTAACATTCAGTTTCGCATCTCAAATCTATAGTGTATCAACTTCCTGTCAACGTTCTAAGTAATTTCGAATTTCTTTTTTTCTTTGTTATCATATTTTTATCTTCTTTTTGACATGAAAGTCAGACGACGTTGCATGATATGCAGATAGGTTGATAACAACAAATGGATATATTATTGAAAGGTATGTAAACACATGGGAATATTGATACGGACATGTTTGTAAGAAGGAATAATAGTGTGTATTATTTCTATGAACGTGACATCGACATCTGCAAACAAATGAATGCGTCCAGTGTGGAATGCTTCATGATTACAAGATACTCTGCCTGTTGTAAATCTTGAAAGTTATCAACCAGGTTCGCCAGACTTCGTTGATTACAGCAAGTTTCACCCATGAACAAAAAACCTATCCAGCACATTTCATATATGCCTCTACTCTTCAAAAAAGTAGGAAAAAAACCCTTATCTCTTTTTCTGAAAATAGACATATCTTGAAGGTCATCACATGAAAGTTTATTTTATATGCATATGCAAAATGAAGCAAATTCCTATTGCCAACTTGGTAAAATGTATACTCGTAGCCCAATCTCGTACATCATAGCACCCAGGTTTGATTTGTGGTTTCGAAATATTGCAATTAAACATTGGTTCTTTCAAATATGAGACACAAAGAACCCTAATCTTGTACAAACAATTATTATATCATAAAGATGTAGCAAACTTTCCATGGTAGAGATTGGACCCAAGACAAATTACACCTAAATAAAGTGTAAATTCAGGGTTAACCCATCATGGCGGAAAAATTTAATACGGTGATATCACACCGCGTAATCTCTTTTCAAATCGCACCATTCTTTCAATCATTCAGATTTCTTTCTACACCAATTTTTTATCAAAATGCAACTTACACAACTTTCCTCGAGCTCAAAAATGAGCTAGGCAAAAGCAAGAAATTATTTTCAAAACAGGTGTTCAGCATCTAATATGGGGGAATTTTCCTAGACAGTATTTGTACCACGCAATCTAGACGATGGATTTAAGGCATTTTTCATTAAATGTTATGTGTAAGGAGGCCACGTGTACCACGAATGCGAAATTTCACACCTAAGTGATAAGACTTGCCAAGCCCATCGGTGACGTCAACGTTGCAAATACGGTCAGGTCTTGATGTGAACAGCAGATCTAAGATGGTACCATCTTCAGAGTTAATGGCATAATGGCGGGGACAAGTAACCTAGTTAACAAGTTGAGTAAGGTTATTTGCATTTGCCAAATTGGCAAGTTCAGGAAACAAGGGGTGATTGGAATTCCAGTTTATATAAAAGTTACCTACAACTAGGATACCACTGTAAGGTGTAGCAGTCAACTCCCAGAGCATGGTTTCGAGGTCTTGGATACCATCGTTTGATATGGTACCATCGTTTTGAATCGTTTGTCAACTTCGATGAAAGGCTGACATTTGTTTCATACACACCTTAAATGATGTGCATTTGATTTCTTTGATTTCGTGAGATTCGTCAACATTGGTTTCAAACGTAACAGTGAGTTCAACAATCTGAATGGAAATGCCGGTTTTAAATTTATGACAAGGTATGTTAGGAGGGATAAAACACCCACCAGTTGAATGATCTGGATGTCAGCAAATATTTTTTCATAATTGGCATATTCTATTGCCATAACTATTTACGTATGTTAAAAAGGCTATAACAAGCCAATAGTGGGGATTTTCTTTTTTATGTGTTTATAAATGTCATACAGACAACGATATCCGTAACAACAACCACAATAAAAAAATTATTCAGCACCAATATACCAAAAGTCAATTGTTCAAAGGCGCTGAAAGGCAGACACAAGAAATCAAGTCTGAGTTTAAGTGCCAATTGACAATTCCAGAACTGTTCGTTCACTCAATGGGCAATTGAGTTGTTTACAATGGTAATTGCAGAGTATTGATCATACAAAGTGTCAAACTGCTTTACATACCATAATAACCATTTTGAAAAAGTTACACAACTTACAAAGTGTTCCTAGCTTCGGAAAATTTCAAGCGATGCTTTATCTCTAATTATATCTAATTGACCAAATTTTTAATGTTCTTCTTTTTTTGTCTGTTTACGCCACAATTATCCTTACTGTGGCTCAGATTAAACATTATTGCAAATTTAAAGCACGGTGCGGTCACTTAGAATTAGACACCTAAACAGCACGTGCCATGATGCATAGAATCCCAAGTCAGACTTTAAAAATGCTTGTTACTTTCCAACAGGACAGGTTGCTTTGGCGGCAGCCTGTTCTGCGGACAAGTTGCTGTTTTGAATTTAGCACACTGCAGGCTATACACACGGAATATAAAAATATCGTAAATGGGCGGTTGGTGATAGGTATCCAGAGGTGTAGCTGCGTTGTGGCAAGGAGGGGTCACATTTGCCTCCTGTTTTTTAACAAAAAAAAAAAAAAAAAAATCTAAAAGAAAAAGGAATAGGAAAAGGAAAGAGTGAGCAAAGTGGACAGCGGATAAATTAGAAAAGAAAAGGAAGAAAGGAGAAGACTAACGTATATATCAAAATAAACAATGCGAATAATTCATGATGCTTGTTTGCTTTATATTCAAGTAAATAAACCGTGGATACTTACAATTAAATGATACTTACAACTCTCGTGTTTCAATGTTGTATACCAAACGCCTAAATTTTATTTTACATTTACATTTACATCACAAAGATACCATGGCGCTTACAAAAATATACACAAAAAGTCAAATAACAAGAGAACAGCATTATCTCGCAGCATTATTCTGTAGGCGTTGTAGTCTTGTAAGGTCTTTGCCGAATAATGAAGTGAAGAGTCCGTTGCAATAGTGTAGACGAGATGAAATGAGCGCAAGAACTGCAAGGTGGCAAGTGTCCTGGTCGATGAATTGACGAATACGCCAGAGATTTCTTAATTGGAAATTGATGGATCTGCGAAGGAAGTTGACATGGCTGGAAAGAGTCATTGTTGGATTGAACATGACGCCGAGGTTTCGAACAGTCTCAGATGGCTTGATCTTGGCTGTGCCAATGGTGAGTTCAATTTGGGGCAAGTGTTTAAGATTGTAAGGTGACCCTGCAACAAAGAACTCCGTTTTAGAATCGTTCAGCTTCAGACAGTTTGATGACATCCAGGTTTTGATTTCATGGATACAGTGAGTCAATGTAGACAGGGCACGCTCCATATCACCGGGAATGCTGGGATTAAACGAGATGTAAAGTTGCGTGTCGTCGGCATAGATATGATATCTAATTCCATGACTGATGGCAATGTCACTTATGGGATGAATATATGCGGTAAACAGAAGTGGGCCCATCACAGAGCCTTGCGGCACACCAAAATCGCTAGTTATGGGATCAGATAAATGACCTGCAACATTAACTTGGCTTTTCCAGTCACGTAGGTAGGAGGTGAACCACTGAAGAGCAGTGTTGGATACAGCAAAGCGTTTTTCAAGACGGCTAATCAAGATGTTATGTTCTATAGTATCAAACGCCGCTGATAGATCGAGGAGCGCTAGGAGGACGACGCATTTTGAGTCAATTTCAGTCAAGATGTCAGTTTGAACTTTTATACACAAAGAAGGCTTCTTAAGGAGAGGAGAAACCACAGCCGAATGTGCGTTGGCAGGGAAAATACCAGTTCTCAGAGAACTATTAACAAGCTCAGTTAATACTGGAAGGTGGAGTTCTAAATGCTGCTTCAAGAGCCATGTGGGCTCAGGGTCTAAAAGGCATGTCGAATTAGAAGACTTAGTGATAGTACGTCTCACATCATCCATAGATACTTCATGAAATTGACTAAATCGTATGCAGTTATCAACACAATGATCAGTACAATTACCACTGTCAATATTCAAATCTTGACGAATTCTGCGGATCTTAGTCACAAAGAAATGAGCAAACTTATTGCCGAGATCAGCAGGATCAATGTAAGATGGAAGAGGTCTCCCCTGATTGTTCAACAACTGATTCATGACTTGAAACACTTCCTTTGTGCTGGCATTGTGAAGTTTGGTGCCAAAATAATCCTTTTTGGCAATTGTGATGTTAGTCTTGACATTTTTGTTAGCTTCAGGGAATTCCAAGCGATCAATTTCAGAGCGTGACTTTCTCCATTTACGTTCTTTGCGACGGCGTTCTTGACGCGATTGATGGACAGAGTTGTTGTACCAAGGCATTTTACATCTGATAGACCTTGAGCGAGTTGTTGCAGGTGCAAGCTCATCCAGAGTCGCACGGACAACCTGATTGTACCAGTCAAAATATCACCCGGATTCTCAAACAATGGGATGTCATTAAAATGTTGAGAGAGCGAGTTTTCAAAGTCAGAATCATTGATGTCCTTGTAGTTCCTGAGAACTTGTGTGACACGCTCGGGAAGTGGTTTTTCAAGGTTCACATTGAAATGGACACAGTGATGTTTGACTTTAACTCTATCAGCGATGAAACTTTCATCAACAGTACAGTTCAAAACAAGATTGTCATCAGAAACGGTGAACACATGATCCAAAATGTGCCCATACGTATGCGTTGGTCTATCCACATGCTGCATGAGGTTAGCAGAGGTAATAATGTTTGAAAACTGTATGACATCGGATTTGTCTGGACGATCCCAATGCACATTGAAGTCCCCGACAAGGAGCATCTTTCCAGGAAGTATTGAAATGTCATCAACAAAGTTATCAAATTCAGCAATGAAGTCAGAATGACGAAATCGATTTTCAGGAGATGGTGGAGGACGGTAGATGGCGGGGTTCAGCGGGGTTTTGAATATAATGGCAATACCACCACCACGGGCGTTGTTAAGGCGCGATATATTCAGGAAAGAGTATCCAGGAGGTGTACTTTCACCGATGATAACCCTATCATCATCACGTAGCCATGTCTCAGTTAATATCATTATGTCGATGTCATGTTCAAGCATGTAATCAACAAGAAGAACAGTCTTGTTTCCCAATGATTGTGCATTCCATAAGCACACATTAAGTTTTGAGTCCATAGTACCATAGTGTGGTAACTGACGTAAGTTAGTACAGTTAGCATAACGAGGTGTTTGAAGTTCATTTGGTTTAGGCCTATTTCTTATGATGCTTGGTATAGGACTATATTGATCAGCATCGGTATCTACAACAGGTGGCACTCTCGGGTGGCGTTTTCCCCCTCTCCGACCCCTTCTGATTATCGGTTCGGATCGTATACCAAGTGATGTAATGTATTGCCATAGATTTGTAGGAAGTTTCATAGTCACTTCAGATCTCATTTGCAACAGTTCATCCCTACTATAACACATTGTGCTATTAGGATGCTGGTAATCAATACAGATCAATTGGGTTGAACACACAGTGATAAGCACCAGGGCTATAAGTGCAATCACTGAGACCAAGTGTTTTCTGCATGGGATAGTACTGTAGAGAGTTGGCTAGCATCATCCTTAACAACACAAAATTGTGATGTAAAAATCCACTGTGCACTAAATGCTTCCTCCAATAGTGACGCGTTATAATAATGCACTTTAATTTTTTTGGGAAATTTAGAGTTTCATGTTCAGAGAATGTGTAATTTATTTATTATTATCTTAGTAGATCCTGTCGAGCATCGCTTGACCTGGGCGTTTGATCAGCGTGATTCTTGCTTATAGGATGAAATTGCAAATGGACAAAATGGAAATTTCACCAAATGGTAATTTCACCAAATGGTTATTGGATGAAATGTCAATAATGGACCAAGTTGTATTTGTACCATATGACCAATTGGACCATTGGAACTTGAACGAATTGGTTTGTGGGAATTGGATCAACCAACTGTACCAAATGGCTATTGGACCAAATGGCAATTGGACCAAATGGCAATTGGACAATAGTCGAAATTGAATTGACCAAAAGCCGTTAAAAAAAGACAAAATGCATTTGGACGAATTGTCAATTGTAATGTAGACCAATTGAGCAATACTTACATGTATCACATTTCGTGGATATATACTAGCTTGAAGGAAATGATTATTATACATCTGCCTGACCCTTGAAATGGCTGCATTTAGCGTCTTATGTAAGAGCAACCCTCTGGTAAGACTATGCTTATAATAGCTTATTGTAGGAAATGATTATTCTACATCTGCTTGACCCTTGAAACTTGAAAAAAAATCAAACAGTGATCAAAAACGTACTTCATGAACGTTTCTTCTTGTGTGATACGTAAGGGCAGCCCCGCTGGTAAGACAAGGCTTATAATATGTCTTACGCTTTAAGATCAAACGCGTGCATTAAACTCTGTTATTCAAATTATTTTTATTTGTTTTAAAACAGCTTGATATTACATTACAAAAAGCCTTATTAACACCTGCGGAACTGATCAATTGCCTTTTCAATTGTCTTATTTAATATTAAGCTTCAAAGACAGAAAGAAAGAAAATATGGGCCGTTTTTGATCTATTATGTGAAGTAACACTTGCTCCTAGTTGCGGCGCTTTTTGTTTGTTTGTGTGTTTGTGTGGGGTGTGTGGGGTGGGGGTTTTGTTTTGTTTTGTTTTATACCGGCAACAGTTGCTTTTGGACCTGTGTGTATCACAGGTCCAACGGGATAAATGTAGCTCAAAACGTCAAATCAAGTCAGTCTATTGTGGATTGATCATACCGGACAAGGATATATTCCATTTGTAATTTTAACGTACGTGTTTGTTTCTACCAATTTTCTTGTCAATATTTGTGGTGTGATCAAGCAAAATCTGTCTGAAGTCAGACATATTCAATTTTCATTATGAGTAAACAGCATTTACGAGGTTACATTTGGCAGAAATCTCAATTGAATTTGGACAACCAGCTAAAACGATATGAGCAGCAAAAGTGTTTCCAAAACAATAGGAAACAAAATAAATACTTGCTTTTAGATGAAGATTTTGCTTGATCACATCACATATTAGCATTTGTTTTTAGGTTGCAGAGAATAGCAAATGTATGTTTACTTGTTAAAGTTCGAATTTCCGGTGCCGTTAGATCCATCCCTCATGTATTTTACATGTATTACATGTATAATCAAAACCCTAACAGGGAAACAAACTCTCCGGATGAAAAGTGTAAAAGATAAAGCAGGAAATATTCTCACTGACGAGGAAAAAATCAAGGATAGATGGAGAGAAAATTATTCGGACTTGTATAACATGCCAGGTCCAACTGACTCAACCATACTACAGACATTATCCAGTACTCAATCCAGTGATCCTGAACCAGGAATACTCAGAGAGGAAGTGGAACTAGCCTTGAAACACCTTAAGGAAGGGAAAGCAGCTGGACATGATGGTATCACAGCAGAGGAATTAAAAGCTGCTGGTGATACAGGAATAGACATGATTCATAAATTATGCCGAAGGATCTGGGAATCCGAATGTGTACCAGAGGACTGGGGCAAAGCAATCATTGTCCCCATTTTCAAAAAGAAGGACAAATTAGACTGTGCCAACTATAGAGGCATAAGCCTACTAAGTCTCGCAGGGAAAGTCTTCTGCAGCATACTTCACAGCCGGATGAAAAAAGCAAACTGAGGAGATACTCTCCGAATCACAAGCAGGGTTTAGACCAGGCCGTAGCACTGTTGACCAGCTTTTTACACTAAGACAAATAACAGAAAAATACACCGAAATAGACAAGGCGCTGTATCTCTGCTACATAGATTACCAGAAGGCCTTTGACACCGTGTGGCAAGATGGACTATGGGCAGCAATGAAGCACCTAGGCTACCCGGACAAGATAGTTCGACTCTTACAGGCTTTGTATGGCACATCGAAAAGTGCAGTGAGGGTGGACAAAGATATCACAGAGTGGTTCAGGACTGCCACAGGAGTAAGGCAGGGTTGCATCCTATCGCCACAGTTATTCAACATACTACTGGAATTAGTCATCAGTTTAGCAATCCAGGACCTGGACACTGGCATCAAAATCCAAGGCAAAACCCTCAACAATCTGCGGTTTGCCGATGACATTGTTTTAATGGCAGATTCAGAGGAAGATCTTCAATCACTTGTAACTCTAGTCCACACTCAAAGCAAGAAATTTGGCCTCACTCTAAATAAGGGGAAAACTGAAGTTCAGATCATCAACAAAGTCAGCCACCCAATAACCATCTTCATAGAAAGTGACCAACTAAAGCAAGTCCAAACCTTCACCTACCTGGGAGGAGTTATCACAGAGAATTCAACCAGTACTGAAGACATCAAACGGAGGATTGGACTGGCAATGGGAAGCATGCGGAAGTTAACCACAATATGGAAGTCAAAAGAAATTAGTATCAACACAAAAATGGAACTCTACCAGGTGCTAATCTTGTCAATAGCAACATATGGGGCAGAAGCTTGGACGCTTAAGAAAAGAGACGAGAAGAGATTGTTGGTGTTCGAGATGTCTTGTTTAAGGTGGATAATGGGAGTCTCCAGAAGAGATAGGCTACGGAACACATCAATAAGAGAGGCAACAAGCAGCCAGGTCACAATACTAGACAAAATCAAAGCCAAACAACTGTTCTACTTTGGACACATCGTACGGATGCCAAAAGACAGATACCCTAAATATGCCCTTGAAGGTAGAATACCTGGACACAGGCCTAGAGGTAGACCCCCAAAGCGCTGGCTTGACAACATAAAAAGCAGCTGCCAAGAACTTGGGATTACATCAATCTACAATGCAAGGAGTATGGTCACAAACAGAGGCATATGGACTTTCATGGTGAAACGGCTGCTAGCTCCAAGGTTCCCAGGATCCGAGGGAGGAAAGCAATAAGTCCAAGACATGTATAACGGCTTCAAGCTGCAGGCAGTACAGCTATACTGCACCAAAAAAAGTATCCGAACATTTGGAAAACAAATCCAAATTTCAAAACTCAACCATACTACTGGCAAAGTCCGTGATGAAATGAAAATTGCAAAAGTAATCCCTATCTATAAGAAAATAAATCATGACGTGTTCTCCAACTATCGACCTGTTCTTCATGTTTTTCAAAGATATTTGAAAGACTAGTGTTCAACAGATGCATGAATTACATTATTATATACAATATTTTTAATGAAACACAATTTGGCTTTTGGTCTAATCATGTCTATTATGGCAATTTTGGAATTAGTTGATAAAATCAGTACTTCAGTTGAAAATAGTGAAACTAGAGGAGCTAGGAATAATTTAGATTTGTATCAAACATTCGAGACAATTTTATTTACCCACAAAAAATTCAGGTTTTTAAGGCAAATTATAAACTACTCGTGAAAATGTACTTATAATGATAGTGTTAACATTGTATTGGATAAAACAAATCTGTAAATAGATAAAAATACAAAATGTCTTGGAGTAACAATTCAGGTCTATAATATTGCATTAACAAAATTAAATATTTCGAACCTGAGCATGTTCTATATTCATTATATTGTATACTGACACTTCCTTATGTTAATTACGGTATTATAGCAAGGGGCAGCACTTGCATAACATACTTTAATAGACAAATTTCCAAAAAGGGCACTTCGAATCATTGTATCAAATAGTCATAACATAAGTCATTCAGCTCCTCTCATTATGAACTATAAAATATATGTTTATGATACATATGATCTTGAACTATTGAAGTATTTTAGCATTTTAACTTCCAGAAGCCTTTTAAAATTATTTTGTTATGCAGAGTACACTGAACAACTTCGGGACCAGATGGTATTCCAACTAAACTTCTGAAAGAGACAGCTGTTGAAGTTTCTCCAGTAGTCATCCTTTTGTGCCAGGCATCTATTCATCTATTCGGCAGGGCAGAGTTCCATGAAAGAAGGCGCTGGTTGTTCCTTTGTTTCAAAAGGGAAGTCGTTCTTCTCGAGCCAACTATCGTCCAATTTCGTTGACTTCAGTGTTGTGCAAGTCAGGGGCTGTGCAATAATTATGAGCCCTGGGGAGGGTAAAATTGGGGGGAAGAAATTTTGGCAAGCCGACAAGCCGAGAGGGGGGGCAGTCGATTTTTGGCACGCATTCACTGGGCGCCTTTTTAATAAAACGCTCTAAAAAGGTTTAAAAAACGGTACGGAAACGCTTAAATATGCAAATTGTCCTGCTCGCTGCGCTCACAACATAAATCTAGACCATTTAAAGTTTGGAATTTGGGATCCCCAAAATTTGGCATGTTCAAGGGGGGCAAAGAATTTTTGGCGGACTGAGAGGGGCAACCGAATTTTACCCCCCCCCCCCCGGGGCTCATAATGATTGCACAGCCCCTTATGTGAACATATTATCCACTACTCCATTATTCGTCACCTCTCTGATAACAATTTTTCTGTCACCCTTGAAGACCTTGCTCAGGGAATCAATAAGAAATCCCAAACTGATGTCATCCTCTTGGATTTTGAAAAAGCGTTTGACAAAGTGTCTCACCGCCATCTTCTAGCAAAGGCCAAACGTTATGGCATCCATGGCAGCACATACCATTGGATCAGTGACTTCCTTCACTCCGGAACACAGGTTGTACTAGTGGATGGTCAGAAGAGTTCAGAAGCCAACGTCACATCTGGTGTTGCGCAGGGGAGTGTGTTAGGCCCCTCCTCTTCCTGATATTTATTAATGACTGCCTGAGTGTGTTTCATCTGCCACTGCTAGAAAGGTGCTCAGTATTTAATGTTTTTTGTGCCACGCAATCCAAAAAATGAATATAAGGCGTTTTTCATTTAATGTGATGTGTAAATTAGCCCACGATTGCTTATTTTGATGGATGCAGAAAATCTGCATGTTTCATACACATCTTAAATGATGTGTATTTGATTTCTTTGCTTTCGTGAGCTTCGTCAACATTGAGTTCAAACAGAACAGTGAGTTCTACAATCTGAATGGAAATGCCGGTTTTAAATTGATTGATCTGGGATGTCAGCAAATATTTTTTCATAATTGACTTCTATTGCCATAAGTACATGTATTTACGTATGTTTAAAAGATATAACAAGGCAATCGTGGGGATTTTCTTTTTTATGTGTTTATTAATGTCATACAGACAACGATATCCGTATGTATTCGATTATAATCCTGTCTCTGTCAACAACAACAACGATAAAAATATTATAAACCGCCAATATACCAAAAGTCAATTGTTCAAAGGCGCTGAAAGGCAGACACAAGAAATCAAGTCTGATCGGCTTGTTGGAACGGATGGCAGTAGCTTCTTGAAAATGCCAATAGTCTGAGCATTCATAGTATGGATTTGAAGTTTGTTCTATTCTTTTGGTCCAAAGCATGAGAATGATCTGTTTCCGAATGACACACTATGGGTTCTGAGTACAAGAAACTAAGGAGATGGTGTTGATGACCGTCATCTGTCCTCTGTTATTTACCCTGTCCCTGTCACTTATGTTGTTCACCCTAGCTGACATGAAAACTGTGACTTAGACGATGATCGTATAGTTGAAAAGGGCACTGACCGTCGGCTGTATTCCATAGTGGCGTATAGTGATTTTTGGTCATTTTTTGAAAATTGGCACATATGTTTTTAATGATGTTCTCTTTCATTTTTCTAAGTCTCATCAGTCATAATTAGCTAATTAATTAGTAATAAATTAATTAAATGTGGCGTATAGTTACAAAGTGACATTTTTTGTATTCCATAGTGGCGTATCGACCATACGCCACTTTGTATACACATTTTATAATTCAAAAATGTCGGCAAAAATGAAAAACTTTGTATGTCATAGTGGCGTATACCTCGCTACATGTCATAGTGACGTATCGTGACCTATACGCCACTATGAAATGAAGACGACGAAAAGTAACCCCATAGGGATTACACGGCGATCAAGGTGGCGTACGGTTAACATTAGGTTAGGGTATTGCGTTTTGCGTGTTTTCCATAGTGACGTATAGTTTTATACTTATTGTTGTCAGTTTGCCAACAATATTATGTATTTATTTACTTTGAAAAATATATAGAAATAAACTCTATTTAGTTAACTACCGAAATTTCACATCATTTTCAAAATATGATGAATGTCTGATTTACACAACTCGATTTTAAAGGTCCGTAACCCGATCGACAGCATCATCCCCCCGATTTTTCTCATTGTTGATGAGTTTTTGGTATCATTTAATATATTATATTTTTCTCATTACCATCCTGAAATATGACGATCCAATTTGATGTATTTTCGGAGAAATCAAGAAACAAACAGGCTATACTGGTAACCACCTTCGACATTCTGGGTGGGAAAACATGATTCCGTGAATAGGATCCGTTTTACTCCCATGCCAATTCGCACAAACGGAAATAGTCCGAAATAATGAGGGCGCTATAATGATAAACGCTTAAAACAAAAATAAAGAAATACATAAGGATGAAATAAATACAAAACAAGACCTTATCTTGTTAAGTATGATACGAGGAATATGAAAAAAAATATGAGAAAAAAATGTCCCCTACTATAAAATCAATTAATTAATTAATTAAAAATAATATTTAAAAAAACATTTTTTCATTAAAACAAATCCTAAAATAAAAGATAAGTGTAAAATGTACGTGATGATAATATACAAAATTAAAAGGAAATGTATCAGGGTCAAATGAAAATAAAAAGAATGAGATATTTTGTCACAAGAATGATGAGCGTAGTGGTATGGCGAAGCACTCGACGGGAGTGTTGTTTCTGGATGCCGGACCACAATGCAATGCATGCGTACCAACGTATTGGCTTACAAATTGTGCTAATTATTCACTTTTACGCTGAAAATGTTCTCGTTTTCTCACATAGATGCATAAAGGGGACAATATTTGAAATTGTATGTAAGTTTGAAGACAATCCATATCCTAAACTGATAGGGTTACCCCCATTTAAATTGGTATTTCTTCAAACCCGATTTTCTCGAAAAGTTGTTTATTCGCGATGCCTCACTATACGCCACTATGGAATACAGCCGACGACTCTTGATATAATATTGCAGCAATATAGATTCTTGAGAAGAAAAATGTGCATACTCTATAGCGATTGTTGTGCCCTCTTAAATATCTTTTTTTATTCTTCATCTTCTAGTATTATAATGATTAGTCAAAAAGTTATCTTGTTAAGTATGATACGAGGAATATGAAAAAAAATATGAGAAAAAATGTCCCCCACTATAAAATCAATTAATTAATTAATTAAAAATAATATTAAAAAAAACATTTTTTCATTAAAACAAATCCTAAAATAAAAGATAAGTGTAAAATGTACGTGATGATAATATACAAAATTAAAAGGAAATGTATCAGGGTCAAATGAAAATAAAAAGAATGAGATATTTTGTCACAAGAATGATGAGCGTAGTGGTATGGCGAAGCACTCGACGGGAGTGTTGTTTCTGGATGCCGGACCACAATGCAATGCATGCGTACCAACGTATTGGCTTACAAATTGTGCTAATTATTCACTTTTACGCTGAAAATGTTCTCGTTTTCTCACATAGATGCATAAAGGGGACAATATTTGAAATTGTATGTAAGTTTGAAGACAATCCATATCCTAAACTGATAGGGTTACCCCCATTTAAATTGGTATTTCTTCAAACCCGATTTTCTCGAAAAGTTGTTTATTCGCGATGCCTCACTATACGCCACTATGGAATACAGCCGACGACTCTTGATATAATATTGCAGCAATATAGATTCGTGAGAAGAAAAATGTGCATACTCTATAGCGATTGTTGTGCCCTCTTAAATATCTTTTTTTATTCTTCATCTTCTAGTATTATAATGATTAGTCAAAAAGTAATAGTACCCTACACATTGTTGATTAACACTTCAAATTCGTGACAATATAGTGTTTATTTTGCTTCGTGACTAGCTGATTTTGTGGATTGATCAAACCAGACAAGGAATCGTTCCTATATTCATCTTAACGTACGTGTTGTTTTTTTCCTACAAATTTTCTTGTCCATATTAGCATTTGTTTGTAGGTTGCAAAGAATAACAAATGTATGTATACTTGTGAAGATCAAATTTCCGGTACATCAGATCCATCCCTCATCCATTTTGCATGTATAACGACTTCAAGCTGCAGGCAGTACAACTATATTCTTTAGCAGAAGATAGTAAGCACATCAAAAAATTCGCCTCTTTGAGTCATAACTTTGAGCACAATTATTTCAAACCAATATATTCCAGATGAGTTGACTTCTGACGTCAGTGCCTGGCAGTATTCGCACACATCATCACGATTTCCATTGTTTTTTGCCTGATCTTGCGCGCGCATCATATTTTGTTCAGGGCTCGTGTTTTTAAAACTCCCACCACAGCACAACAAGGCTATTGAACAGTGTAGTGGTTGCATGGGGTTCACTCAAGCATATCGATATACCAGTCCCTAATTGCCTTTGTTGCATTATGTCATGATTTCCTACAATAAGCTGATATAAGCATTGTCTTACCAGAGGGTTGGTCTTACGTAAGACGCTAAATGCAGCCATATCAAGAGTCAGGCAAGTGTATAATAATCATTTCCTACAATAATAAGCTAATTTATCTCCACGAAATGTGATACATGTATGTATTATTCAATTGGCAATTCGTCCAAACGCATTTCGTCCATTTTTACAACTGCTTTTGGTCAATTCAATTTCGACTTAATCTAATTGCCATTTGGTCCAATAGCCATTTGGTACATTTGGTTGATCCACATCCCACAATTTCGTTCCAAATGGACCAATTGGTCATATGGTACAACTACCACATCGCCCAATTGACTTTTCGTCCAATTGCCATTCGTCAAAAAAAAAAACATTTTTCCAATTTACCATTTGGTGAAATTTTTTTGTTCCTTTTGCAATTTCATCCAATAAACAATAATCACGCTGATCAAACGCCCAGGTCAAACGATGCTCGCCAGGATTTACTAAGATAATAAGTGACGCGCATATTACTTATATTATCTATTGTGTTTTTGTGATCACTCTGAAGTTGTTTCAGCATAGGGTACAATAAATTCATTTCATTATGTTATTGATTAGGGTTAGCAACTATTTTAAACTGTTGCGGTTTGGTAGTTGACAGGATCTTGCGAATGGTAGTGAGCTTTGGCAAAACTTGGATTCATCATTTCATAGAATTCAAATATCACAGATATACTTTTGTATGTCCTGTGGTTCTTGAGTTATGTTGTAAAGAGGTTCGAAATAGCAACACTTTTGCAGAGAGCATTTCGCATGGTTGATACTCATTAAAACGGCCATTCGGATTTCTGAACAAGTGCAGTGTCATGTTACAGATAACAAAACTCTCTACAGATGAGTTAACCTCAATGTTTATCGAAAACGTACTTCATGAGTTACATTTTGCAGAAATCTCCATTCTATTTGGACAACCAGCTCAAAAGATATGAGCAGTAAAAGTGTTTCCAAAACAATAGGAAACAAAAATAAATACTTGCTTTTGGATCAAGATTGATTTTGCTTGATCACATCACATATTAGCATTTTTTTAGGTTGCAGAGAATAACAAATGTATGTATACTTGTAAAAGTTCAAATTTCCGGTGCCGTTAGATCCATCCCTCATCTATTTTACATGTATAACGGCTTCAAGCTGCAGGCAGTACAACTATACTGCGCCAAAAAAAGTATCCGCGAACATTTGGAAAACAAATCCGAATTTTAAAACTAAACCATACTACTGGGAAATTCCGTGATGAAATGAAAGTAATCTCTATCTATAAGAAAAGAAATCATGACGTATTCTCCAACTATCGACCTGTTCTTCATGTTTATCAAATATATTTGAAAGACTAGTGTTCAACAGATGCTTGAATTACATTAATATAATACAATATTTTAAATGAAAAAGAATTTGGCTTTTGGTCTAATCATTATCTATTTGGCAATTTTAGAATTAGTTGATAAAATCAGTACTTCAGTTGAAATTAATGAAACTAGAGAAGCTAGGAATATTTTTAGAAAACAAAAACAGCAATAAAAATATCATCAAGCGCCAATATACATTGTACCACAAGTCAATTGTTCAAAGGCGCTGAAAGGCAGACACAAGAAATCAAGTCTGATCGGCTTGTTGGAACGGATGGCAGCAGCTTCTTGAAAATGCCAATAGTCTGAGGGCACTTTTGATATAATATTGCAAACCTTGAGAAGAAAAATGTGCATATCCTATAGCGACCGTTGTGCTCTCTTGAATATCTTTTTGAAGAATTATTCTTCATCTTCTGTAGTCAAAAAGTAGTCTCAATGCTGCGCGCGATCGTTTAGCCGTACGCATTTGGATTAGAGAAATTGGCTTAATTTAATTCATTATCCTTCATTTTGTTTTTACAATAGTACGCTAAACATTGTTGATCGTGACAATATTTTGTTTATTTTGCTTCGTGACTAGCTGCTGATTTTGTGGATTGATCAAACCGGACAAGGAATCGTTCCATTTTTCATCTTAACGTACGTGTTTTTTTCCTATTAATTTTCTTGTCAATATATTAGCATTTGTTTGTAGGTTGCAAAGAATAACAAATGTATGTATACTTGTGAAGATCAAATTTCCGGTACATCAGATCCATCCCTCATCCATTTTGCATGTATAACGACTTCAAGCTGCAGGCAGTACAACTATATTCTTTAGCTGAAGATAGTAAGCACATCAAAAAAGTCCCCACTTTGAGTCATAACTTTGAGCACAATTATTTCAAACCAATATATTCCAGATGAACTAATAGAGAGTTTTGTTACCGGTAACATGACACTGCACTTGTTCAGAAATCCGAATGGCCGTTTTAATGAATATCAACCATGCGAAATGCTCTCTGTATAGAAAATACCGTGGTCAGCATGGCCAGTTACCAATCGATGAAACACGGTGACGGGCAACCACTTAATGTGAGTGGAACGTGTTAAAGCCATGTTGTAACGTTTTCCAGAAAAATAGATTTGTATTTCTTTTCCACAAAATGTTTGTTTTCACCGTCAGATATGTCCATTTTCAAAAGTCTATTTAATACCGGCGCATAATCGGCGCTTGCGCCCATTACATAGGCCCTGTGAACTTATTGTAGACTCGAGTTGCTCGTACAAAGAAGTTCACGATATTTACACTAAATTTACACTAAATTTATTTACGGTTCTCTCACTTACATATATATTTTATTTTGTTTATGGGTATAATTGGACAGGATGGTAAAAAAAAGTTGGTTTGGAAGAATCCTGGGGGATGCACATTAAATCCTGATATATACGGGACTATTAGGTCTAATCATATGTATGATCATTTATAGCATTTTGTTATTCAAGTTGGAGAATTAGGGGTTTAGAGGGAAATGTATTAAATTGGTTTACAGATTATTTACACAATAGGAAATAATAATTATGTATCGTACAATTAATGTAAATCCTATTATATAAGTATTTGATGTGGTGCACCTCAGGGGCCAATTACTATTCCTAGAACTACGAAGTTGTACCAACCCCCCTACCAACGCGTTTACGCCCAAACAACCTAAGCTAATCATAGATCCATCCCTTGCGCTCATTTCAGTGACACATTTTTACCCCAGGACCTTAGGTAGGGATAGGACCGGCTGTCAAAATTGACCATAGAGGGGTAGGTGAGGCCACCATTGGTTTCTACAGTAAAATCAATGATTTTCATTTCACTCTTGTAAAATTATCCCAAGAGCTACTGACTTTTTACTGTTAGTTAGCTTGAAATAATCATTTCCTGTTATATTGAGGAGACAATTTGGTAGAAATTTTAGCCGAAAATCAATTTTGCCTATACTTTTGTACATAGCCAGAATTTCCCAAATTGGCATGGTCGCCCTCACATTATGACGTCATAGCGATATTACGTGGTGAATGTTTGTATTTATTTTGGTATCACAGGATAAAGGAGGCCAATAGCTATACATTGTTTTCAAATACAATGGTATATGACGTTTATAATTGAAAATTAGTGGGATTGCAACAACCCCCCCCCCCCCCCGCCATTCGTAGTCGTGTTTCAAAATTCGCCTCAGTAGTTCTAGGGTTAATGATATCATTAATACTACCTCTGTTGTTCTATCATTTCTTTTGTTTGCAGACAACACTACTATTACCTATTCACATCCAGATATGATATAAACTCAACTCAGAAACTATCGAAACGATTAGAGATGGTCAGATATATCGGGAACTGAAATATATAGCAAAAACCATATTTAATGTATATAAAGCGCAGCTTTCTCCTTTGCATTTTGATACCTCTTTTGTCGCTCTACAATATCATGTGGTTTAGTTCTGGGTGCTTGAGTGGCGTCGGATTTTGAAAGTTGCACTTAGCTCCTATTCAAACCAAATGCGTTGTACTGTGACCAATAAATTGTCTCGGTCCCAGCCGACAACCCCGAAATGATGATTGCTGATTGGTTCAGGGTCGGTTAATGAATTTCCAAATAAAAAGGTTTTCAATTGGCTATGGCTGATGAATTAGGGCGTGACTCGTGTAAGTGACACAAACATCGTACTTTGTAGATACCGCAAACGCAAAATGTACGCTAGCTTGCAGCCACTGAGGCGCCAATCGTCTGATATCGCCTTTCATGTCAGCGACTCGCAACGCGTACTCGCATACATTGTGTTGATTAATACGGGGATTCATATCACCGCATGGCTGTCCACCAACTTGCCTTATTTGGCAACCCAATATTTTACTGAGTTAATTCAGCCAATCAGGAAAGACGTACTATGAGGTTGTCGCCAGACGGTTTGTTTAGTGACGAAGGAGCACAAATCGGCTGGGACCAAGACTAACCAATAAATGGCCATTGCTTTTGTCCGCCGAATCCAGGCAGTGATAGACAGTGATGGTGGGCACACCAAGTATTGAGGTGTCAGCAGAAAGAGTTCATGAGATAAGTCAGAGAGAGTAAAGGGTAGCAAATATTGAAGTTGGAAGTCGAAGGAGTAAAATAAAGTAAAGTTCATGGTTTAGTAAACAGAGCACATCGGTGTCCTTTGTCTTGATGGGGTGTGTGGGGTGTGTGTGTCTGTGTGTACACGACGAACGCATTTGGCTTGAATACGAGCTAAGTGCAACTTTCAAAATACGACAATAAAAACGACTGAAACGACAGTATGTTATAATCTCAGAGTTTGTCAAAAATACAGCATAATAAGCTTAAAAGTTGCAGGGTATCTTAATTCATCAAAGTCCATGAAACAATGTTACAATAATGGCTTTAAGGGGGTACTACACTCCTGTCCAATTTTGTGCCTATTTTTGCATTTTTCTCCAAAATTATAGCACATTGGTGACAAGTAAGATATGTATATTATAGGGGCAAGGACTACAACTACTGCACTGGAAATTTTATTTCGGCACAGACAGCAATAATATTGTGGAGTTGCAGTCAAAAATGAGGGAAAAACAGTATTTGATCAATAAATCAATAACTACTTGCCTTGAGATGCTGAATTTTCAGAGCAATAGTTGTAGTCCTTGCCCCTACAACATGCATATCTTAATTGTCACCAATGCGCTATAATTTTTGAGAAATTTCAACTCGCACTCTTCTTCTAATCATTCGGATTTCTTTCTACACTAATTTGGTATCAAACTGCAGCCAATACTACTCTCCTATGCTCAAAACTGAGCTAGGTAGAAGCAAGAAAGATTTAATATGGGAACAATTTTCCCAGACAGAATTTTGTGCCACGCAATCCAGAAGATGAATATGAGGCATTTTTCATTTAATATGATGTGCAAATTAGCCCACGATTGCAAATTTCGATGCAGAAAAGTTGACATTTGTTTCATGCATATCTTGAATGACGTGTATTTAGGTTTTCCTGTGTTATTTTCATATGGAGTTACATGTACATGTATACTAGGCCTGTTATCATGGTTATACTGTTTTTGAAACCCCGGCCCAGAGCATAGGCGCCCTCCTTTAACACTGCGACTGCACAGCATGTGTAATAGCGTTATTGCGCCTCTGTAGCCTCACATGTGTTATTAGACCAATCGGTTAGTAGCCTAAATGCTTGTTAGACTAATGGTTTGTAGACCAAATAGGTATTAGACAAAATGGATATTAGACTTATCAGCTATAGACCAAATGGGTATTAGACTAAATGGTGGTTAGACTAAATGGTTTTAGACTTATTGCTTATTATTGGTTATTAAACTAAATGGTTATCGGACTAACTAAAATGGGACAGTCACATTTGCGTATTGAACTAGTGACATTTTAAAATGTTGTCACAGTATAACGCTACTTTGATACAAGGTATATAATTGTTCGTTTCACATACTTAGCATCTGGATATAAATTATTTTTCTGAAAAATAAGAATTTGTCTATTCAAATATTTTTGGAAATATGTAATAAAAAGTAAATGTATAAAATTGTGCTTTTTTGTTTTTATTTTGGCAAACCTTAGGCCTTGTGTAGCTATATTATTATAGTCTCAGCTGTATAGTAGTCTGCCACTAAAGTGATCACAGTCCCTGATCTATGTTATATTGAATTGTCGGTCTAGAATATTAGGTTAATGTGATAGGTATCGTTTTCTTCTTTAAAAATCAATGAACTGTCTAGACTATGAGTATACGTACTATTGGATAGAATAAGTCAGATGTAAGAATTGATATAGTTGCAATGCGATTGCTATTTCTGATTCTCTGACATGGAATCTGGAAACATGTAAATGTTTACAAAATTAATTTAATCAAAATCTTTCAATCACACCATAAACTGCTCCAAATTGGACAATGCAAAAGATCTTTCCAAATAGGTGTGGTCTGTGATCAAGTTTAGTTTGGATTATTTTGTATGAATCCTGAATCTCATTCTTTTGCTACATAAGTAGCCTACTCTTCATTATACGATATAGCAATAACCTCAATGAAGTATTAATGTGATTCCAATTATTAGGCACTAAATGTTAATGATCAATGTGGCATGTCAAAATGAAATTTCCTCAATCTTAACCTTTGAATGTAAGGTCCCATAAAATATAATTTAAAAAAAAATCAACTCAAAATATCTGAAATGAAATGTGGTTATCTTGCCCCAACACTACAATCTTCGAACTTCAATCTCCCTATTTATATTAACATGATATTGAGTATTCAATCCATGGAAAGTTTAAATATGTTTTTCTTTTCATATATGTGATGCGATCAATCAAAATCAGTCGGAACTCGGCAATAATAAATTTTCAGTTTCTTACAGAATAGTATAAAACATTTACAAAGCTGGATTTTGCAGAAAACCCCATTGAAATTGAACAATCAGTTCCAAAGATATGAGCGACTTAAGAGTTTCTAAAACAAGAGGAAACAAAAGGAAATATTTTCTTTGTTTGGCTATATCTCAAAATCAATATTTGTGAGTTCCGACTGATTTTACTTGATCGCATCACATATATTCACATAAATGTCGTTAACATTCAGTTTCGCATTAAATCTATCATGTCTATAGTGTATCAACTCCCTGTCAACGATCCAAGTAATTTCGAGTTTCTTTTTTTCTTTGTTATCATATTTTTATCTTCTTTTTGATAGGAAAGTCAAACGACGTTGCATGATATGCAGATAGGTTGATAACAACAAATGGATATATTATTGAAAGGTATGTAAACACATGGGAATATTGATACTGACATGTTTGTAAGAAGGAATAATAGTGTGTATTATTTCTATGAACGTGACATCGACATCTGCTAACAAATGAATGAGTCCACTGTGGAATGCTTCATGATTACAAGAAATATAAGTAAAGTAGGTAATTCTTTCTTATTTAATATATTTAGTTTCCTCTCGTACCGAACAGTCGTTCTCCATTGTGTTTATTTGTTCTTGTGCAGGATGCGTATCCCCATTACCTACTTAACTTATATTATAGACGAATCCAACGAGCCAAGTCATGGTCAGGATTTGGTCGGCCATTAGTGGGTCCCCGCAGCACCAAACTGGTGTTGTGACTGCCCAATTGGGTGGATTAAAGCCTCTTAAAATTCGATGTTAGATTCTTTTGTGTTGTAAACTGTCATCATTCTTTTGTCTACGTGTAACACGGGTGATAGAATGCAGTTTAAAAAATACCCTCCAAGGTCGCATCATTTCATATTTTAGGTGAGATGGAGCCTACGGGGACCCAGCTATAGCAGCCATTGAGGTGTAGGAATGCGTGAAATTGGATTCGTCTATACTGGGTAAACGATTAAGCATCAGTAATGATCTCCTTCACTTGTATACTTGCGTACTATTTGTTTGTGTGTATTATGTACCTCGACTGCCAACATTAGACCCAGCTTTAACCACCATTTATCAGTAGATAAGGTATCCGTCTAGAGATCGGAAGGTCGTGGGTTCGATTCCCATGCCGCATATTCCCCTGCTTTTTTTTCAAAGTTGGGTTGTGTGCCGGTCGGGATTTGTATTTATTTGTTGTCATGTTTAATTGTAACACTTTGGGTTGGTAAACTGTTCATTCTTTCTCATGTCAAAATGATTTTTCCTAAATCTTAACCTTTAACCAGTTATAATAATGCACTACAATTTTTTGGAAATTTAAAGTTTCATGCTCAGGGAATGTGTAATTTATTTATTATTATCTTAGTAAATCCTGGCGAGCATCGCTTGACCTGGGCGTTTGATCAGCGTGATTATTGCTTATTGGATAAAATTGCAAATGGACAAAATGGACATTTCACCAAATGGCTTTTGGATGAAATGTCAATAATGGACCAAGTATTTGTACCATATGACCAATTGGACCATTTGGAACTTGAACGAATTGGTTTGTGGGAATTGGATCAACCAACTGTACCATATGGCTACTGGATCAAACGGCAATTGGACCAAATGAAAATTAGACTGTGGTAGTCGAAATTGAATTGACCAAAAGCAGTTGTAAAAAATGGACGAAATGCATTTGGACGAATTGCCAATTTGTAATGTACACCAAAATTGAATAATACTTACATGTATCACATTTCGTGGAGATAGATAAAGGAAATAATTATTATACATCTGCATGACCCTTGAAATGGCTGCATTTAGCGTCTTACGTAAGACCAACCCTCTGGTAAGACGATGCTTATAATAGCTTATTGTAGGAAATGATTATTCTACATCTGCCTGACCCTTACAATGTCAAACGCGTGCATTAAAACAGCTTGATATTGCATTACAAAAAGCCTTATTAACACCTGCGGAGCTGATCATAAACTGAAAAGGCCCTTTGTCTTTTCAATTGCCTTATTTGATATAAAGCTTCAAAGGCAGAAAGAAAGAAAATATAGGCCGTTTTGATCTATTATGTGAAGTAAAACTTGCACCTAGCTGCGGTGTTTTTTTTCTGTGTGATACAGGTCCAGCGGCATAAATATAGCTCAGAACTTCAAATAAAGTCAACCAATTGTGGATTGATCAGACCGGACAAGGATATATTCCATTTTTCATTTTAATGTACTTGTTTGTTTCTTCCAATATTTGTGGTGTGATCAAGCAAAATCTGTCTGAAGTCGGACATATTCAATTTTCAGTTTCTTATAGGAGAGTAAACAGCATTTGCCAATTAACATTTATTGTATTTGGACAACCAGCTCAAAAGATATGAGCAGTAAAAGTGTTTCCAAAACAATAGGAAACAAAAATAAATACTTGTTTTTAGATTTAGATTAATTATGCCTGGTCACATCACATATTAGCATTTGTTTTTAGGTTGCAAAGAATAACAAATGTATGTATACTTGTATCAAATATCCGGTGCCGTTAGATCCATCCCTCATATATTTTACATGTATAACATGAATAACGGCTTCAAGTTACAGGCAGTACAACTATACTGCGCCAAAAAATAGTATCCGAACATTTTGAAAACAAATCCGAATTTTAAAACTAAACCATACTACTGGCAAATTCCGTGATGAAATGAAAGTAATCTCTATCTATAAGAAAAGAAATCATGACGTTTTCTCCAACTATCGACCTGTTCTTCATGTTTTTCAAATATATTTGAAAGACTAGTGTTCAACAGATGCTTGAATTACATTAATATAATACAATATTTTAAATGAAAAAGAATTTGGCTTTTGGTCTAATTATTGTCTATTTGGCAATTTTAGAAATAGTTGGTAAAATTACTACTTCAGTTGAAAAAATGAAACTAGAGCAGCTAGGAATATATTAGATTTGCAAAAAACATTCGAGACAATTGATCAAAGCATTTCGTTATTCATATTAGAGTATTATGGGTTTAGGAGAAATGTCTTAAATTGGTTCACATATTATTTACACAAAAAAACCTTTTTTTAGGTTTTTGGAAAAACAAATCTATAATCTTCAATATGAAAGGTGTGGTGTGATCGAGCAAAATCTGTCTAATACATTAGGAAACAAAATAACAAATGTATACTTGTAAGGTCAAATTCCGGTGCATTAGATCCATCCCTCATTTATTTCACATGTATAACGGCATCAAGCTGCAGGCAGTATAACTATACTACACCAAAAACGTATTAGAATTTTAAAACTAAACCATACTACTGGCATATTCCGTGATGAAATGAAAATTGCAAAAGTAATCCCTATCTATAAGAAAAGAAATCATGACGTGTTCTCCAACTATCGACCTGTTCTTCATGTTTTTCAAAGATATTTGAAAGACTAGTGTTCAACAGATGCATGAATTACATTATTATATACAATATTTTTAATGAAACACAATTTGGCTTTTGGTCTAATCATGTCTATATGGCAATTTTGGAATTAGTTGATAAAATCAGTACTTCAGTTGAAAATAGTGAAACTAGAGGAGCTAGGAATAATTTAGATTTGTATCAAACATTCGAGACAATTTTATTTACACACAAAAAATTCAGGTTTTTAAGGCAAATTATAAACTACTCGTGAAAATGTACTTATAATGATAGTGTTAACATTGTATTGGATAAAACAAATCTGTAAATAAACGCATCCCAAAAAGAAAGTATCCAGTTTGATTTAGGTCCATAAGTCAAAGATGTGGTCTTAAATCAAGACCTACCAAAAGTATGTTACAGATCAATTTATTCCGCAGAGTTTGATACCCCATTTGTCCAAATCGATGCAGAATTGATGACACAATGACCTTTTAAATGCAATCACCTCAATTTCAAAAGTTGCAGTAAATTCCTACTGATTTGGTCACTGCTACTCAATATGGACAGCGATAGACCATGGCCAGGGCGCATCAGAAGTCTCGCTGAGAGCATGGGCCGCAGATGTCTGGCAATCATTGATGCAGCAGGAGGACATACCAGATATGGACTGTGAAGAGTGAACGGGGAAACATTGAGGAAGGAGTAAAAGAGAATTTGTATTGAATAAAACACATGAAATGGAGTCAAACAGCCTTAGACCGTCTCTGTTATTGTGTATCTTTGTGAAGAATCTTGAGAAGCAGGAAAACAACATCAATAGGAATTACTGCAACTTTAAAAATTGAAGTGACTACATTTAAAAGATCACTGTGTCATTATTTCTGCATCGATTTGGACAAATGAGGTATCAAACTGTGCGGAATAAATTCATCTGTAACATACTTTTAGTAGGTCTTGATTTAAGACCACATCTTTCACTTATGGACCAAAATCAAACTGGATACTTTCTTTTTGGGATGCGTTTAGATAAAAATACAAAATGTCTTGGAGTAACAATTGACGAGAACCTGACATGGAAAAGTCAGGTCTATAATATTGCATTAACAAAATTAGATATTTCGAACCTGAGCATGTTCTATATTCATTATATTGTATACTGACACGTCCTTATGTTAATTACGGTATTATAGCAAGGGGCAGCACTTGCATAACATACTTTAATAGACAAATTTCCAAAAAGGGCACGTCGAATCATTGTATCAAATAGTCATAACATAAGTCATTCAGCTCCTCTCATTATGAACTATAAAATATATGTTTATGATACATATGATCTTGAACTATTAAAGTATTTTAGCATTTTAACTTCCAGAAGCCTTTTAAAATTATTTTGTTATGCAGAGTACACTGAACAACTTCGGGACCAGATGGTATTCCAACTAAACTTCTGAAAGAGACAGCTGTTGAAGTTTCTCCAGTAGTCATCCTTTTGTGCCAGGCATCTATTCATCTATTCGGCAGGGCAGAGTTCCATGAAAGAAGGCGCTGGTTGTTCCTTTGTTTCAAAAGGGAAGTCGTTCTTCTCGAGCCAACTACCGTCCAATTTCGTTGACTTCAGTGTTGTGCAAGTCAGGGGCTGTGCAATAATTATGAGCCCTGGGGGAGGGTAAAATTGGGGGGGGGGGGAAGAAATTTTTGGCAAGCCGACAAGCCGAGAGGGGGGGCAGCCGATATTTGGCACGCATTCACTGGGCGCCTTTTTAATAAAACGCTCTAAAAAGGTTTAAAAAATGGTACGGAAACGCTTAAATATGCAAATTTTCCTGCTCGCTGCGCTCACAACATAAATCTAGACCATTTAAAGTTTGGAATTTGGGATCCCCAAAATTTGGCATGTTCAAGGGGGGCAAAGAATTTTTGGCGGACTGAGAGGGGGCAAGCGAATTTTACCCCCCGGGCTCATAATTATTGCACAGCCCCTTATGTGAACATATTATCCACTACTCCATTATTCGTCACCTCTCTGATAACAATTTTTCTGTCACCCTTGAAGACCTTGCTCAGGGAATCAATAAGAAATCCCAAACTGATGTCATCCTCTTGGATTTTGAAAAAGCGTTTGACAAAGTGTCTCACCGCCATCTTCTAGCAAAGGCCAAACGTTATGGCATCCATGGCAGCACATACCATTGGATCAGTGACTTCCTTCACTCCAGAACACAGGTTGTACTAGTGGATGGTCAGAAGAGTTCAGAAGCCAACGTCACATCTGTTGTTGCGCAGGGGAGTGTGTTAGGCCCCTCCTCTTCCTGATATTTATTAATGACTGCCTGAGTGTGTTTCATCTGCCACTGCTAGAAAGGTGCTCAGTATTTAATGTTTTTTGTGCCACGCAATCTAAAAAATGAATATAAGGCGTTTTTCATTTAATGTGATGTGTAAATTAGCCCACGATTGCTTATTTTGATGGATGCAGAAAATCTGCATGTTTCATACACATCTTAAATCATGTGTATTTGATTTCTTTGCTTTCGTGAGCTTCGTCAACATTGAGTTCAAACAGAACAGTGAGTTCTACAATCTGAATGGAAATGCCGGTTTTAAATTGATTGATCTGGGATGTCAGCAAATATTTTTTCATAATTGACTTCTATTGCCATAAGTACATGTATTTACGTATGTTTAAAAGATATAACAAGGCAATCGTGGGGATTTTCTTTTTTATGTGTTTATTAATGTCATACAGACAACGATATCCGTATGTATTCGATTATAATCCTGTCTCTGTCAACAACAACAACGATAAAAATATTATAAACCGCCAATATACCAAAAGTCAATTGTTCAAAGGCGCTGAAAGGCAGACACAAGAAATCAAGTCTGATCGGCTTGTTGGAACGGATGGCAGCAGCTTTTTAAAAATGCCAATAGTCTGAGCATTCATAATATGGATTTGAAGTCTGTTCTATTCTTTTGGTCCAAAGCATGAGAAAGATCTGTTTCCGAATGACACACTATGGGTTCTGAGTACAAGAAACTAAGGAGATGATGTTGATGACCGTCATCTGTCCTCTGTTATTCACCCTGTCTCTGTCATTTATGTTGTTCACCCAATGTCAATGTTCTTCATATGTCCTGCTATTATCCGCCAAATGCGTTTCGTGTTAGGTGATGTTTGTTTAGTCCGTCGACAATACGTTTCAAGTTTTGAAACGGAGTGTGCCGAATACACATGTTCGGAAGTTGTCCGATGTGTGTTCGTACTGTTCTGTATATATACCCTGGGTTTGTTCGTTATTCTTTAGTTTATATACCGCAGGTGTTTGCAAGGTTTCGCAGGTGCTTGTGCCGGATGTAGGCCTATGGCGAACATGTGCATCGATCATTGGGGGGGGGGACTTTCTGAAGGGTGTGTGACGCAATATTATATTCCCCCAGTACTGTAGTGACTGACAAGTAGAAAAAAAGGGGAAATGAGAGAAAAAAAGAAAAGAAAGTGAGAAAAATTGAAGAGAGAAGAGAAGAGAAAAGGTTAAATTGCACGTAATTTAGTAGGCATATGCACGTAAGTATTATTGAGGGAGGGGCACTTTCTGAAGGGTAGAGGACGCAATATCAAATTCCTACCAGTTTTAGTGATTGACAAGAAAGAAAAAAGGAGAGAAAACATGGAAAAGGTTAAATTGTACGTTATTGAGTAGGCCCAGGATAGTAGTAAGCCTAAGTATAGGCCTGTGATTATTATAGGCAGTGCTTAAATGTGGTTCCTTGGCCCAAAAGCCCGTGAAAATTACTGCCGGTCCGTCGATATGTAGGGCCCGTGACATTTTGTCATCAAAGTCAGTATTTAAGACGGACTTAGGTCTATTACTGACTTTAACAGATCATTCCTTATTGCATGCTTTACCTGAAATTACGATGCTGAAGTCTTATATCTAAGTGTCAGTGGATCAGTGTAACATTTTAAATTTTGCAAATTCAGTTCGGGCCTTCTTTGTTTTTTGTTTAAGGCAATAATAGTGTAAAAAATGATGCACCAAAAACAATTTTCCAAGTTTTCCATTTTTAAAACTACATTTTTACACAATAGCCTATAGGCCTAGGCCTAATAATGTAAACAGGCCCTACAGTTCCCATGCAAATGGCTTCAATTGGACCTTCATTTTGAAAAAATGGACAAGTCTTCCTTTTTGCTTCTGCTATGGCCATCCACGTGTTATTTTTAAAACAATTGTTTATATTATACAATAATGGTGAAAGCTTTTCAATGGCTTCAATTAGGCTTTCGTTTCACCAATTTGCGGCTGTTTCAAACTAAAATAGTACCCAATAATAGTGCTAAAATTGATCAAAAAAATGACAAATGGCATCAATTGGGCCTTCATTGTCCAAAGGTTTCTCACCTCTATTGCCCCCGGACGCTGGTTGCCCTGATATATCAGATTTGTTTAAGTTTTCCCCTTTAAAAGTTGCCTTTCCCCACTTTGTTCACCCTCTGAAAAAGTGCTTGCTACGTCACTGCCTCTAAGGGGTCAAAAACCCTCTCAAACACCCTCTCCTCCCCCACTTTTATGATAGGGTGGACGTCCCTGTTGGTGCCAAATGCGACGGATTCGCCGGTCATTTGTCGGACGTTGAACGATTGAATATAAAACGCCTGCAGGATTATTAGCGGCCACAACGCATAGAGAGACGAACGGGAATCGGACCCCAAAGCTGGTCATTTGTCGGACGTTGACCCCAAATCCGGTCATTTGTCGGACGTTGATCGAATATAAGACGCCTGCAGGATTATTAGCGGCCACAACGCATAGAGAAACGAATGGGAATAGGACCCCAAATCCGGTCATCTGTCGGACGTTGAGCGATCGGATATAAGACGCCTGCAGGATTATTAGCGGCCACAACGCATAGAGAGACGAACGGGAATCGGACCCAAAATCCCACCGAATCTTCTGCCGGACTGGTGATTTTTCCACCGAATAAAATATTTTTGTATTCGGTAATGTACGTTGATCCAGTCCGTCGTAGTGTGACAGACCTATACAGAACTATAATTATAAAGTATATGTTCATGATGCTTATGATCTTGGACTAAGTATTTTTATGTATAAGTATTTTAGCAATTAACTTCCAGAAGCCTTTCAACATTATCTTGTTATGTAGAGTACTCTGCACAAGTACCATACGAGAAATAATAAAGATTATCAGGTTCCTAAAACGAAAACGAATTTCGCTCATAAAACCTTAAAACAGCGGGCCCAATATGTGGAATTCACTTGAGAAATATATACAGACTATAAAAACGATCAAGCTTTTCAAAACAAAAGTGAAAGATAATATTATTCTTAATTACATTTAGTGATTTATCTAATATACTTCAATTCAATTCAATTCAATTCAAAGTAAGTTTTTCCATCTTACATAGCAACATATGTTAGGAGGGATAAAACACCCACCAGTTGAATGATCTGGGATGTAAGCAAAAACTTTTTTCATAATTGACTTCTATTGCCATAACTATTTACGTATGTTTAAAAAGCTATAAAAAGCCAATAGTGGGGTTTTTCACTTTTATTTGTTTATAAATGTCATACAGACAACGATATCCGTATGTATTCGATTATAATCCAGTCTCTGTCAACAACAACAACCACAATAAAACAATTTATTCAGCACCAATATACTAAAAGTCAATTGTTCGAAGGCGCTGAAAGGCAGACACAAGAAATCAAGTCTGATCGGCTTGTTGGAACGGATGGCAGCAGCTTCTTGAAAATGCCAATAGTCTGAGCATTCATAATATTGATTTGAGGTTTGTTCTATTCTTTTGGTCCAAAGCATGAGAAAGATCTGTTTCCGAATGACACACTATGGGTTCTGAGTACAAGAAACTAAGGAGATGATGTTGATGACCGTCATCTGTCCTATGTTATTCACCCTGTCCCTGTCACTTATGTTGTTCACCCTAGCTGACATGAAAGCTGTGACTTAGGCGATGATCGTATAGTTGAAAAGGGCACTTTTGATATAATATTGCAAAAATATAGATTCTTGAGAAGAAAAATGTGCATACTCTATAGCGATCATTGTGTTCTCTTGAATATCTTTTTGAAGAATTATTCTCCATCTTCTGTAGTCAAAAAGTAGTCTCAATGCTGCGCGTGATCGTTTGGCCGTACGCATTTGGATTTGAGAAATTGGCTAATTTAATTCATTATCCTCCATTTAGTTTTTACAATAGTACGCTAAACATTGTTGATTAACACTTAGTCAAAAAGTAATAGTACCCTACACATTGTTGATTAACACTTCAAATTCGTGACAATATTGTGTTTATTTTGCTTCGTGACTAGCTGATTTTGTGGATTGATCAAACCGGACAAGGAATCATTCCTATATTCATCTTAACGTACGTGTTGTTTTTTTTCCTACAAATTTTCTTGTCAATATATTAGCATTTGTTTTTAGGTTGCAAGGAATAACAAATGTATGTATACTTGTGAAGATCAAATTTCCGGTGCCGTTAGATCCATCCCTCATCCATTTTGCATATAAAACGACTTCAAGCTGCAGGCAGTACAACTATATTCTTTAGCTGAAGATAGTAAGCACATCAAAAAATTCGCCTCTTTGAGTCATAACTTTGAGCAAAATTATTTCAAACCAATATATTCCAGATGAACTAATAGAGAGTTTTGTTACCGGTAACATGACACTGCACTTGTTCAGAAATCCGAATGGCTGTTTTAATGAATATCAACCATGCGAAATGCTCTCTGTATAGAAAATACCGTGGTCAGCATGGCCAGTTACCAATCGATGAAACACGGTGACGGGCAACCACTTAATGTGAGTGGAACGTGTTAAAGCCATGTTGTAACGTTTTCCAGAAAAATAAATTTGTATTTCTCTTCCACAAAATGTTTGTTTTCACCGTCAGATATGTCCATTTTCAATTTGGACCTGAACAGATTAGGCACAAAGTCTATTTAATACCAGCGCATAATCGGCGCTTGCGCCCATTACATAGGCCCTGTGAACTTATTGTAGACTCGAGTTGCTCGTACAAAGAAGTTCACGATATTTACACTAAATTTACACTAAATTTATTTACGGTTCTCTCACTTACATATATATTTTATTTTGTTTATGTGTATAATTGGACAGGATGGTAAAAAAGGTGATTTGGAAGAATCCTGGGGGATGCACATTAAATCCTGATATATACTGGACTATTAGGTCTAATCATATGTATATGGCAATTTGGCAATTAGTTAATAAAATCAGTACTTCTACACAATTGATCATATATAGCATTTTATTATTCAAGTTGGAGAATTAGGGGTTTAGAGGGAAATGTATTAAATTGGTTTACATATTATTTACACAATAGGAAATAATAATTATGTATTGTACAATTCATGTAAATCCTATTATATCAGTATTTGAAGTGGTGCACCTCAGGGGCCAATTACTATTCATATAATATATTAAACCTAGAACTACATACATACATACATACATACATTATAAATATTTATATAGCGCTGCTACATTTAGAACGTAGCGCTCAAAACAAAAAACACAAAACAAAGCAAAAGAAGAACATGAAGAACAAATAAATGAGAACTGCCTGTGAAGGCTACAAAATCTATGGAAACAAGTGTGACTTTAGAACCCTCTTGAAAATACCCACTGATTGTGATTCCCTGATACCAATTGGCAGTCTATTCCAGGTCGAGGCGCAACATAGGAGAAGGTCCTGCGTTCAGCTGACATGAGTGTTTTGATTGTGTTGTGCTCTGTCAGGAGGGTGGTATCAGAAGCAGAACGCAGGCCTGCACGCGCAGGGCAGTGCAGGGAAACACAATCAGACAGGTACTCAGGAACACTCTTGGTGAGGCATTTAAACACAGTGACTAAAACTTTGAAATTGATGCGCTCTTCAACAGGGAGCCAGTGTAACTGCTTTAAATACGGTGTGACATGATCATATTTGAGGGCCTTACATGTCAGCTTCGCAGCCCAATTCTGGATCCGTTGTAGTCTTTGAATGTCTGCTTTACAACAGCCAAGAAGCAGCCCATTGCCATAATCGATCTTGGAAAGGACAGGGGCTCTTATGACCAGATGACAAGTGTCATAATCCAAGTACCGACGTATCCGGGAAATGTTGCGAAGCTGGTATGTAAGGTTAGAACAAAGAGTCTTGACGTGAATGGACATAGACATTTGACAGTCAAAAATAACCACTCGGTTACGCACAGAATGAAGGACAGATGGATTTGTCCCCAACCCTCAAAGCAACCGGTATCATTGAGCGCTTCAGGTGTGGAGTAGTGGTCACAAAAAACTCAGTTTTGCTGTCATTAAGTTTCAGCATGTTCATTCTCATCCAAGCCTTAAGAGCATCAATACAACGAGATAGATTATCTAAAGCAGCAGCAATGGATACCGGGTCTTTGGGATCAAAACTGGTGTACAGCTGTACATCATCTGCATACAAGTGGTAGGATAAGTTGAATGATTTGATGATACGACCAACTGGTAAAATATACAAAGAAAACCCTGAAGGTCCAATGATTGAACCTTGAGGCAGGCCAAATTCGAGCTCAACAGGGTCAGAAATAGTACCATCAATGCAAACTCTGCTGGTTCTCTCAGACAGGTAGGATCTGAACCATTGCAAAACTTTACCTTGTATTCCCATTTCACTCTGTAATCTGTTGATCAGCATGTATCGAAAGCACTGCTCAAATCGAGGAGTACTAGAAAAACACCTTTGTAGTTGGAAATACACTTCATGATATCATTCTTAACACGCATTAATGCTGTTTCTGTGCTGTGTGCCTTTTTATAAGCAGATTGTAATTTTTCACCCAGGTTGTTTCTTTCCATATGATCATTCAAAGACTTAACAGCCTGTTTCTCAATAAGTTTTGATAAGAATTGAATATTGGACACAGGTCTGAAATTGCTCAGGTCATTTGAGTTGAGAGATGGTTTTTGATAATGGGTGTGACAATAGAATGCTTCAGGTTATCAGGAAAAACACCACTATGAAGGGATTCATTGATGATACGTGTGATAACGGGAACAAAAACATGAATATTTTGTTTCAGAAACCATGTCGGCACAGGGTCGAGCAAGCAAGACTTTGTGGAAGCTTTGTTAAGGGCTTTAAGAACGTCCTCCTCGCCCAAAAGATCAAACTCACTGAATGAAACACAAACTGGTCTCTCAGGCAAAGGGTCATATCTGTCTAGATCAGGTTGGTCTTTACCAAGATCTTGATATATGGTAGTGACCTTGTTGTTGAAAAAGCTAGCAAAGTCATTAGCCAGTTCCTGTGCCGATTCATGGGCTGGGAGCACTTTGGTGTCTCTGTTTAGCAAACCATTCACCTTCTTAAATACAGTTTTGTTGTCCGCATTCTCAAGTTCATTCCTGTAGAAATTTTGTTTTGACATTTCAATCATTTCATTAGTAACAGTTCGCTGTGTTATATATTGCTGGCGATCCGATTCTAGTCTAGATTTCCGCCATTTCCTTTCCTTTTCTTCATTATACCAAGGATTTGATGGTCGAGAACGGATGGTATTCTTTACCGGCGCATGTTTGTCAAGCACCTGCCTAACAATGGTATCATAGCACATTGCCATATCGTTGACATTTTCATACTTTTTATCAAAAGATGCAAATTCAGTAGAAAGATCAGCCTGAAAGGCATCCTGATTCACTTGATTTAATCTACGATAGGCTACCATGATCTTTTTTTGGTTTAGGCTTATGCTGCTGTACACTGAATGAAATTACATTATGATCAGATAACCTTAAATCTACTGCACAATTCATAACCAGGTCTTCATCAAGCCGTGATATAACAAGATCAATTGTGTTCCCATTGATGTGCGTTGGCCCAACAACATGCTGGGATGAAAACCTGCGTTATCAATTGTGGTAAGAAAGTGTGATACATCGGACTTGAATGGTTCGTTCACATGTATATTAAAGTCACCTACTAATACTATCTTACTCGAACTACGAAGTTGTACCAACCCCTCCCCCTAAGATGTTTTATGCGTCATTTAAAAACGCACGCGTTTACGCCCAAACAACCTAAGCTAATCATAGATCCACCCTTTGCGCTCATTTCAGTGACAACATTTTTACCCCAGGACCTTAGGTAGGGATAGGACCATAGAGGGGGAGTTGGTGAGGCCCACCATTGGTTTCTACAGTAAAATCAATGATTTTCATTTCACTCTTGTAAGATTATCCCAAGAGCTACTGACGTTTTACTTGTTAGTTAGGTTGAAATAATCATTTCCTGTTATATTGATAAGACAATTTGGTAGAATTTTTAGCCGAAAATCAATTTTGCCTATACTTTTTTACATAGCCAGAATTTCCAAAATTTGCATGGTCGCCCATTATGACGTCATAGCGCTATTACGTGGGGAATGTTTGTACTTATTTTGGTATCACAGGATAAAGGAGGCCAATAGCTGTACATTGTTACCAAAATAATATAACGGTATATGACGTTTATAATTGAAAATTAGTGGGGTTGCAACAACAACAATCCCCCCCCATTCGTAGTCGTGTTACAAAATTTGCCTCAGTAGTTCTAGTGTTAATGATATCATTAATATTACCTCTGTTGTTCTATCATTTCTTTTGTTTGCAGACGACACTACTATTACCTGTTCACATCCAGAAATGATATCTGAATTTGATCTCATTAACAAGGAACTACAAGAGGTCAATAATTGGTTCAAAAAAATAAATTATATGCTGCTCGGTACAAATTGGGAAAAATGTATTTGTAATGAAAGTGTTAACATTGTATTGGATAATACAATTTGGAAAGAGTTAAAAATACAAAATTTATTGGAGTAACAACCTGATATGGAAAAGTCATGTCGATAACATTGCAAAACAATTGAGTCATTAACCAAATTAAATATTTCGAACCTTAGCAAATTCTATATTCATTATTTTGTAGACTGATTGTTCCTAATGTTAATTACGGTATTATAGCATGGGCAGCACTTGTAAAACATACTTAGAAAAAATTCAAGCTGCAAAAAAGGGCACTTCGAATTGTAATAGCATGGGCAGCACTTGTAAAATATACTTAGAAAAAATTCAAGCTTCAAAAAAGGGCACTTCGAATTGTTTTAAATAGTCATAACCTAAGTCATTCAGCTCCTCTCTTTAAGAACTATAAAGTATATGTTTATGTTACCTATGATCTTGAACTAAGTACTTTTATGTATAAGCCTTTTCCAATCAACTTCAAGAAGCCTTTCAAATTTATTTTCTTATGCAGAGTACTCTGCACAAGTACTACATGGGAGATAATGAAGATTATCAGGTTCCTCAAACGAAAAAAAAATTCAGTGGGCCCAATAAATTAAAGTGGAATTCACTTGAAAACATATAGGGCGAATTTCTCGACGGGTGGCTTAGCAATTGGCTTGTCTAGCCTCAAACGTAAGACCAGGCTTAACTGAAAACGTATTTCCCGAAGCACGGCTACCATAGCCTCAAGGCCACCTTAAGACTACGGCTTAATAAGACTCCTGTCGGGAAACTCGCCCATAGAGACTATAAATACGATCAAGCACATAATATTATTCTTAATTACATTTAGTGATTTATCTAATATCATTGTATGGAAGTAATTTTCATTGTGTATCTTATTATATCTGTTGCATATTCTTGACCACAAAAACAGGTGTTTTTGTTTGTTTGTTTGTTTTTTGGCGTGTTGTTTAGGTTATTTTGTTGCTGCTGTTGTTGTATTGAGACTTAGGCCACGAAGTATACTTAATACTAGCTCATCCAGCCTTTTGACATTCAGAATTATATGGATATCATTTATGTTTGACTTATATTTCGATAAAAACGACTGAAACGACAGTATGTTATGATCTCAGAGTTTGTCAAAAATACAGCATAATAAGCTTAGAAGTTGACTTATATTTCGATAAAAATGAATGAAACGACAGTATGTTATGATCTCAGAGTTTGTCAAAAATACAGCATAATAAGCTTAGAAGTTGACTTAGATTTCGATAAAAACGACTAAAACGACAGTATGTTATGATCTCAGAGTTTGTCGAAAATACAGCATAATAAGCTTAGAAGTTGAAGGGTATCTTAGTTTATGAAAGTCCATGAAACAATATTACAATAATGGCTTTAAGATATACGGTATTATCACACCGCGTAATCTCTTTTCAGCACTCTTCTTCCAATCATTCGGATTTCTTTCTACACTAATTTGGTATCAAACTGCAGCCAATATGACTCTCCCTATGCTCAAAACTGAGCTAGGTAGAAGCAAGAAAGTATCTTCAAGAAATGTGCTCAGTATTTAATATGGGGCAATTTTCCCAGACATAATTTTGTGCCACGAAATCCAGAAGATGAGGCGTTTTTCATTTACTATGATGTGCAAATTAGCCCACGATTGCAATGTCGATGCAGAAAAGTTGACATTTATTTCATGCATATCTTGAATGAGGTGTATTTTGGTTTTCCTGTTTTGCATATGGAGCCACATGTACATGTATAGGCCTGTTATCATGGTTATACGTTATGAAACCCCGGCCCAGAGCAGAGGCGCCCTCCTTTAAGGTAATACGCTATTTTAAAGTGTTGCGATTTGGTATTTCACAACATCTTGCGAATGGTAGTGAGTTTCGGCAAAAATTGCATTGCTCATTTCCTTGCGAGCGTGTAGAAGAATTCAAATATCACAGAAATGCTTTTATAGGTCCTGTGGTTCTTGAGTTATGTTGTAAAGAGGGCTGAAACAACAACACTTTTGTAAAACCTACATAACTCATTAACAACAATAAATTAAGCAAGTTTTCAAAGTATATGATTTGTTGAATGAACTTTTGCAAAACATGAAAGTGGTACTTTTCAATAATATATTGATTTAGACAATAAAAATCGATTTGGGGGGCTGCTTCGACCAACAATACCGCATCTACCCTTAACACTGCGATTGCACAGCATGTGTAATAGCGTTATTGCGCCTCTGTAGCCTCACATGTGTAATAAGACCAATCGGTTAGTAGGCCAATTGGTTAGAAGCCTAAATGACTAATGGTCTGTTGACAAAATAGGTATTAGACAAAATGGCTATTAGACTTATCAGCTATAGACCAAATGGGTATTAGACTAAATGGGGGTTAGACTTAATGGTTTTAGACTTATTGGTTATTAAACAAAATGTTTATCGGACAAAATATCGTTTAAACTAAAATGGGGCAGTCACATTTGCGTATTGAACTAGTGACATTTTCAAATGTTGTCACAGTATAACGCTACTTTGATACAAGGTATATAATTGTTCGTTTAACATACTTAGCATCTGGATATAAATTATTTTTCTGAAAAATAAGAATTTGATTGGTCAAATATTTTTGGAAATATGTAATAAAAGGTAAATGTATAAATTTGTGCTTTTTTGTTTGTTTTGGCAAACCCTGTGTAGCTATATTATTATAGTCTCAGCTGTATAGAAGTCAGCCACTAAAGTGATCACAGTCCCTGATCTTTGTTATATTGAACTGTCGGTCAGGAATATTAGGTTAATGTGATAGGTATCATTTTCTTCTTTAAAATCAATAAACTGTCTAGACTATCAGTATACGTACTATTGGATAGAATAAGTCGGAGGTAAGAATTTATATAGTTGCAATGTGTTTGCTATTTCTGATTCTCTGACATGGAATCTGGAAACATGTAAATGTTTACAAAATTAATTTTAGGGTAAACAAGGGCCAAAAAACCAAAATCTTTCAATCACACCATAAACTGCTCCAAATTGGACAATGCAAAAGATCTTTCCAAATAGGTGTGGTCTGTGATCAAGTTTAGTTTGGATTATTTTGTATGCATCCTGAATCTCATTCTTTTACTACATAAACAAGTAGCCTACTCTTCATTATACGATATAGCAATAACCTCAATGATGTATTAATGCGATTTCAATTATTAGGCACTAAATGTTAATGATCAATGTGGCATGTCAAAATAATATTTCCTCAATCTTAACCTTTGAATGTAAGGTCCCATAAAACATAATTTGAAAAAATATCAACTCAAAATATCTGAGTATGAAATGTGGTCATCTTGCCCCCGACATTACAATCTTCGAACTTCAATCTCCCTATTTATATTAACATGATATTGAGTATTCAATGTCATAGAAAGTTTAAATATGTTTTTCTTTTCATGTATATTCACATAAATGTCGTTAACATTCAGTTTCGCATCTCAAATCTATCATGTCTATAGTGTATCAACTTCCTATCAACGATCCAAGTAATTTCGAATTTCTTTTTTTCTTTGTTATCATATTTTTATCTTCTTTTTGACATGAAAGTCAGACGACGTTGCATGATATGCAGATAGGATGATAACAACAAATGGATAGATTATTGAAAGGTATATAAACACATGGGAATATTGATACTGACATGTTTGTAAGAAGGAATAATAGTGTGTATTATTTATATGAACGTGATATCGACATCTGCTAACCAATTAAAATGAGTCCACTGTGGAATGCTTCATGATTTCAAGAAATATAAGTAAAGTAGGTAATTCTTTCTTATTTAATATATTCAGTTTCCTCTCGTAGCGAGCAATCTTTCCCCATTGTGTTTATTTGTTCTTGTGCAGGATGCGTATCCCCATTACCTACTTAACTTATATTATAGACGAATCCAACGAGCCAAGTCATGGTCAGGATTTGGTCGGCCATTAGTGGGTCCCCGCAGCACCAAACTGGTGTTGTGACTGCCCAATTGGGTGGATTAAAGCCCCTTAAAATTCGATGTTAGATTCTTTTGTGTTGTAAACTGTCATCATTCTTTTATCTACGTGCAACACGGGTGATAGAATACAGTTTAAAATACCCTCCAAGGCCGCATCATTTCACATTTTAGGTAAGATGGAGCCGACGGGGACCCAGCTATAGCAGCCATTAAGGTTACACAAAGAGACGTATAAAAAACGTATAAAAGACGTATAAAGTTGTTCTCTAAAACAGAGTTTTCTCAGTAATCAAATATCGCAGCGAGTGAAATGTTGGTGCATTGGATGTAGCTTAACATTTTTGTGTGTGTTTTATACAAATTATTAGAATAAATTTGAAAATCCTTCGTTTAAAGCATTTTTACCCACCATGTTCACAAGATCAAAAACACGTTCCATGAGGTTTTTTTCAAATGTGCGCTCCGTATAAATCCACACCGAGCGATTGTTTTCTTCTTTTTCGTATTGTATTACAAATCGATCAAAGAAATAATGTTGCCATGGGGAAGAACCAAATACAGTACCGATTAAATTTTAAAAGCCCGTTTTGGGGGAAAATTTTGGAGAAATTGCTTGAGAAAAAGCTGGTTTGTGTAATTATCGATATCTTGATTACGAGACGTTAATTTAGACATCTGAATACCTACATTATTTCTCAACATTCTGCCAATTGCTATTCCATTTGATTTTCACTCCAAATTGAAGCTAGTTTTGCAAAAACGAGGTTTTCCTCCATCAGTTCGTTCAAAATTTCAGCGCCGACATGCGTGTTTATTCTAAGAGCCATAATGCGGACGCGATTGTAATCATGTAATTGCTATCATGTTATAGTTATATCATCCGCTTTGAGAACAGTCAATAGCGTAAGTTGATCTATGGCCGAGTGGATAGAGCGTTGGACTGGGAATCTAATATGAACTATTTTTGTGGGTTCGAGTCTCCGTGTGGCTGAATTTTCTTTTTTCTCTTTTCTCATTTTTACTTCCTTTCTTTCCTCTTTTCTTTCTCCCTTTCTTTTTTCATTTCTTTTTTTTTTCATTTCTTTCTTTCTTTCTTTTCGTTCATTTTCTTTCTCTCTCTTTCTTTCTCTTTTCACTATTTCTTTATTCTTTCTTGCTCCTTTCTTTTTAGTTTTATTTGATTGATTCGCTGAGTGCAGTGAATCGTGATTGATTGTTTTTCACTTTATAAATTCAGAAATTTGTAGGCCTGCTAAGTCTGTCTTGTTGATTTTCATCCCAAATTCGATTTACAAATAATTGCTTTTTGATATTGTTGTTGTTGCCTACCCTTACATTGTAATCAGGGGAATAGCAGCATTGATTTCATCAAAGATATCAAGGATATAAATTCAAAATCAACACATTTTCCAGGGCGTAGCTTGACGAAGTGCCCCCAAGCAATTTTAAGATTTATACAATCCTTGTGAAAATTGCCGAAAACGGCTTGTGCCACCCCCCCCCCCCGGCATCCGAGCTCCGGGCACGAGCTAAGCCAAGTTTCATAGCCTTTTCATGTCTTGCATTTTTTGTCTTGTCTTTTTCTGCCAACATTAGACCCAGTTTTAACCGCCGTTTACCGTGGGAGCTGGTAGCTTAATAGATACGGCGTCCGTCTAGAGATCGGAAGGTCGTGGGTTCGATTCCCATGCCGCACATTCCCTTGCCTTTTTTTTCAAAGTTGGGTTGTGTGCCGGTCGGGATTTGTATTTATATGTTGTCATGTTTAATTGTAACACTTTGGGTTGGT